>NW_025953818.1:0-466508 GCF_022578515.1 Annulohypoxylon truncatum
AACCCTAACCCTAACCCTAACCCTAACCCTAACCCTAACCCTAACCCTAACCCTAACCCTAACCCTAACCCTAACCCTAACCCTAACCCTAACCCGAAGCCAGCATCAACGTGACGGTCAGCTTGTATCGTGCCTATGGCGTGCTTCGAATAGCAGCTTTCCCGACGAATGGTACGATGATTCAAGATATTGGCGGTTCCGATGCTCGCTCTATCGCGTTTTCGTCCGGCGTGAAAGTGGTACCAGATATTGGTAAGACACTACCTAGTTATCCTCGTACCTCTCAACGTGTTCTATATTGCTGATCTAGATACCGAAACAGGCAAGGTTATCTCCAGGGATGGTCAATCGCTTACCGTCACTGGTGCAACGACTGTCGATATCTTTTATGATGCAGAGACGGAGTTTCACTGGAGTGATGAGAGCCGGCGTAAAGCCTTAGTTTGCGAGAGGTTGGATGAAGCAGCGTCAACCGGCTTTGAGGAGCTTAAGGGGCAGTCTACCAGAAGACACCAGTCGATGATGAGCCGCGTGAATCTCGACCTCGGCAAAAGTAACTCATCGACGGCTCTGCTACCTATTGATCAACGCATCGCTAATTACGAGGTCGATCCCGATGCAGATAAGGAGTTGATGGTCCTTGTGTACAATTTTGGGCGCCATTTACTTATCTCGTCCTCTAGCGATACCGGGGGTGTCGGCTTGGGGGTGCCGGCTAACCTTCAAGGTATTTGGAATGACAACTATAGTCCTCCCTGGTGCGTATAATCCCTCTCGGCGTGCGTACGGTGCTGATATAGAACCACCTCGCTTACAGGGGAAGCAAGTACACTGTGAACATCAATCTCCAGATGAACTATTGGCTCGCCGAAACAACTAATCTGGCCGATACCCTTCGTCCGCTCTGGGATCTGATGAAGCGCAGCCATGGACGAGGCCAGGACGTAGCGAAACGCATGTATGGATGTCCTGGATACGTTTCCCACCACAACCTAGATCTCTGGGGAGATTCGGCACCCCACGATAATGGCACCGAGTATACAACTTGGGCCATGAGCGCACCCTGGCTGCTCAACCATATGATCGAGCATTACCGCTTCACCGGTGACCGGTACTTTCTGCAGAACCAGGTCTGGCCTCTTCTCGTTGACTCTGTGGCATTCTATAAGTGTTACACCTTTGACTTTGAAAGCTTTCTTTCTAGCGGACCTTCTCCTTCTCCGGAGAACGACTATATCATTCCGGACGATATGTCAAAGAATGGATCAAAGGGGTCTATCGACATATCGCCAACCATGGATAATTCCCTACTACATGCTCTCTTCTCAAGCTATATCGAGGTAGCATCGGCACTAAACATTTCCATCGACCCGAACGTTGGCTCGATGCGTTCCAAATTGCGAGACTTCCAGATAGGGCGGTATGGTCAAATCCAGGAATGGCGAAACGATTATACCGAAGCAGAGCAAGGACATCGGCATCTCTCGAACCTTTGGGATCTATTTCCCGGTCCTCGTATCAGTCCGCTCACTAATAAGACCCTAGCTGATGCAGCGCGCGTTTCCATAGACCGTCGGAATAATGGTACGAGCATCAGGACAGGGTGGTCGCGTGCCTGGATGGCGGCTTGTCTCGCCAGGCTTCTTGACGGTGACACTGCTATTGACGAAGCGAAAGCTCTTCTTCAAAACCATCTCCTACCGAATTTATTCACCCGTATATCGGACGAGACTTTTCAGATTGACAGCAATTTTGGGTACGTTGCGGCTATCACAGAAACCTTATTGCAGAGCCACCTCGGATTTATTCATATATTACCAGCGTCCGCCTCGAAAATTCCAACAGGGTCAGTGAGCGGGTTAGTTGCTCGTGGGGGTTTTGAAGTGTCCTTCTCATGGAAGGATGGAAAGTTTGTTCAAGCGGTAATAAGGTCGCGATTAGGTAGGAAGCTCAGCGTCCGAATCGCTGATGGGGAAGCCTTCAAAATTAATGGTGACGCCGTTGAGGATGTAGAAACGGCGGCTGGCCAGACCTACAAGATAACCTTGTGAAGTATACCATCATGGTCTACTAAAAGGAGACGCATGGTGTCTTACAACTTGTCCAGAAAGTACCTAGGTAGGTGGATGTCCACCAGCAAGAGAACATCTCGCTATGGGATCTCGTATAACTTGGATCACCGAGTTTAGCGGGGTTTACTTGTAATCTTTGCCTGAGTAAATCCATGAAGCTGAGTTGTTAGTGTATGCCCCTTTAAGCAGACACGAATACTACCTACCTAATGAGTAACTTAGGTTTATTTGTCGTGGCATCTCATACTTCGTTGACGATACCAGCTGCCTGATCAATACCGACGCTAGCACCAACCGAAACTGTTGCTCGTGAATTATACTGAACCCGGCATGTTCATTTGCGATTGCTTCGCAAGGCAATTCCTGTCTCTTCTCAATTGCAACCCATTTACCTAGGTGCCGAATCAACGTGACTGTCCGTAGCGAATGCACGGCTACCATATGACCGCGTCTGGCCTCTGAAGTAGGTCAAAGGTTTTTGAACAGACGGTGTCAAATACTCCGCCATTCGCTTTTATAGCTGTGCGGCACGACATTGAAGATGTACGGTCGGTTCGTCTCCGCATAAAAGCGCGTGCCGTCACAGTACCTGCAATTCCGAACCAGGACTGCGGCAATCCCTCGTCTATCAGCCAGTCCACCAGCTGCGATTAACTTAATATCTCCGAGTCACCCAGCTTGGAGGCTTGGAGGCCATCGGCAGCTTGCGGAATCGATAACTACGCCCGCTTCTCTCTCGGCTCCTTACCACCCAACATGTGGCCCTTGCAGGACTAATAAGTCGGGAGTGCAAACCTTTGCTACTTACAGAGCTGCGGTGGTGCTCCTTACTTAGACCCATATTCTTGTTTCCGAATATTGTTGGCAGACAATTTCTCCCAGAACTCGTGTTCACCAAGCTCCTCGGCGGCAAAGAGTCAGAGGACGGCTGACTTATACGTCACGAAAAAGGGTAATTAATGCGCAAGTTATCTTGTAAATATCTGTCATTCATCTCTGAAAAGCGTCGAGTTCTTATAAACGGTATGTTTCTTCAAACGGGGATAGATGGATAGTGTAAATGCTCAGATATAAGGGGCTCGATTGTTCCGCATTGTTCCGCAGGGTGTAACCATCCGCGGAATAAAGAGGCAATGCCTATCAAGCAAACGATACGCAATCTAGTATTAACTCATTGTGGCCCTTTTAATAGGTAGAATGTGAATTATTAAAGCAGACTCATATCCTCTTACGTTGCTATGCAAATGACCATACAACTAGACATTTCAACCCGTCCGCTGCATGGGATGACGATGAAGAGCTACCGCAAGTGCCTGGAAAGGAGAGGCATTAATACATTATCTGAGCAAAGATGATACCAGGCGCTAACCTTGGAAGTTTTATAGATTCTGGACCTCCGTCGCGTGTTGATACTTCCGGCTGTTATAGGTTGAATATAACTTCTTATCCTATTCAACGTCCGATGATGTGTATATCACTTCACTAAAGGTCGGGTAGCTGCATATGTACACATGACTTTCAGATGAATACTATTACACAATACCTCTCCCGTAGCGTTGTTTGCTCTGTGGTAGGGTTCACAAATGATGGGTACCTAGGTGTGGTGGATAACCTGTATCCCATCCGGAATAATCGAAATAAATCAAAAGCCTAGAATAAAGTTTTCCTAATAAGTTACTTTCGTGATTTCAGTTACACTCTTGTTGGCCAGTAAAACTCTTTGCAAGTCTTATTTTACCCTAGGAAATTCGAGGCGGCTACGATTCCATTCTCTCACTTGCAAGAGCAACCTACCTATCAAAAGTATTCACCGCTAAGCCGATCGAAATGAGAGGTTGGCACCCGAACCTCCCCGGTTACCTTACCATCTGGTGTTATCTGGCGCAAGTAGCATACTCGGTTGGCTTCCTGACGCAGGGCTGTCAGTTGAACTGGGAGTACGAGGACGGCGAGGCCCGGACGTACTGTCTCGACCACGTATGTAACATTAACGCCTACACCGCGATCCCATTGGACTGGTGTATTGCAGATGTCGACGGTGTCTTGACTCCTCGGAGGATGTATGCCAATGCCCCTCTCCAATCTTTTAGGATGCGAACTGATCTCCCTATTAAGGGGAAATTTTCGACAGCGGTGCTTCGATTGCAGAGTCACGGAAGATCGCTACCATCTAGGTTGTGATTGCATCAAATTCGACGGAACTATCGTTTACAGCGAGATCAACATAAGTACGCCCCCCTAAATCCTTACTCATATCTAAGCTACTGCATCGTAATTTCATATCGTGTTGAGCGAGCCCCAACGCCAGCCCCAAGTTATCCTATTTTCAATTATAGCTATAGCATGAGAATTTCGACGAAATCGGCTAACGGAGGAGTAAATTTAACTTGCTTTAGATGATGTGCTCTATAACTGGTGGGGTTGGCTCTCCTGTTTCGGTTATTATGAGAAGTTTTACGAGCGTGATTACCCCTGTAAACATGAAATCGGCTGGATGCCCGACGCTTCGGTTCCCGACATGACCTGCGCGCACGGCTGTCCTGAAGTCAAGCCCTCAAGTTGGACTAGGCTTGATATCCCGGCGATGGCAAACGTGAGCTCCGGTAACGCCTCGGATGCACTGGTACGCTTCTCGAAAGTCGCTGGTGAATCGGGACCTCGACCGGAACTTTCAACGGAAGATGGATAAACAAGGGGACGTTCACATCAGTCGAGATGATCTTGTAATCGACACAAGCCAAATCTGTCAACGTGGGGCTGGTATTGGGGGAAGCTCCCTGTCATTCCGCCCAGCTCTCTATCGTTTACGCTTAGGACGGCTATTCGCAGACACATATTAGTCATGTGGTAGAAACATAGATAAAGATAGAGAATGAATTAATGATTTTCCTTCAACGCCTACCCCTTTTTCCTATATCGTAAATCCAGAGCTAAAACTCGTCTACACTATAATCCGCGCTATATCTCCAATGCCCCTGCGGAATAATTATCAAGACAGATTTGCCATGTCGAAACTACCATCTACCGGAAGCAGGCAGATCCCTTGAACTCTGACCGACCAGGAACTTATATTCGCCGTCAACCATAGCCCAATTTTGTGCATCGATATCCCAGAAACTCAAGTCACGTCTCGTCAGATTGAACGTAACCGTCTTAGCTTCGTCCTTCTCTAGCAGTAACTTGTCAAAACCGCGCAGCACTTTCACCGGAAAATCGACCGCAGAGACTCCTTGTGGATATTCTAGGTATAACTGCGGCACGACCTTGCCTGCCCTATCGCCGGTATTCGTGATGTTAACAGACACTGTGACGTATGTCTCCCAGAGGTCGGGATTTCCACCCTCCTCACCTCCTGCGCCGGAGGGCGGTTGCTTAACATCGTACCCGTCGGGGTAGGGATACGGGTCAGACACTATATCGTCAATAGTATCGAGATACGGATAGACATATTTCTCGAGCTTTCGAAAACCATCTGGGAAAAGCGCCTCCTCCTCGTCAGGAATGGTAGCGTCGTATTCGGGCGGGACTGCGAAATCCTTAGGCCGCGGCGCGGGGAAGGTGCTTTTCTTCTTAAGTTCCTTCACTACGCAGTCGCTGAAGTCGAAGGTAGTATAGCTCAAGCCGAATCCGAACTCGAAGCGTGGCTCTATATCGTACTTGTCGAAGTGTCGGTAGTCGACGTAGAGGCCCTCTTTGAAGTCTTGTTGCGGCACGACGCCGTTGGGTATGTACATGATCTTAGCGCCGTCTCCGTAGTCGTCCAAGGTCTTTCCGATAGTCCAAGGTAACTTCCCGCTTGGGTTAACGTCGCCGAAGATGACGTCTGCGAGGGCGTTTCCGCTCTCTTGGCCGGGCAGGTTCGCGAGGAGTACTGCCTTGACGTTGGGTAGGCCGATCCACTTCTCCATCACGACGGGACCGACCGTATGAATGACGGCGAGCACATCCCCGTCACCGCCGTGGCATCCTTGGGCGACTTGGACGATGAGGTCGTCTCCTCCCTTCTGCAAGAAAAGGTCAGGACGATCGCCCTTCACGCCCTCCCAGGCCTTGTACCCTTCGCCAGAGTCGGCGTTCGCGAATACGATGCACAGCTGAGCGTCTTGCAAGATCTCGGGTTGCTTTGCGAACGGCGGCTTATTCGTGAGGTAAGTCGACACCTTCACGCTCTCATCATCTTCCCAGCTCTTGGATAAAGCTTCGACCGGTGTGACGAGGTAGGGGAACTCGACGGAACCAGAACCCCAGCCCGAAGCCAGCGTGCCTTGGTTACACCCACGATCTGGGCATCGGTTGGGTCCTTCGCCGGGACCCGCGTCCTCGCCAAATATGGCGATCTGCAACGGGCCGTCGCGTCGTCGCGTCTCATTGGAGTGGGAATCGGCGCGAGTGAGCGGCAGCAAGCCGTCGTTCTTAAGAAGGATAGTCCCCTCAGCTGCAATCTGCCGCGCTATCGACGCGTGGTCTCCCATCACGTTGATGTATTTGTTTACCGGGACCGTTTCCTGCTCGGTGGGGCTACCAGGCGCGGAGACGCCTTCGGGATCGTTCGTCCACGACGAGAAGTTGGGACCTTTGCGGTCATATTTTGCCTCGTCGTCCTGACCTAGCTGGTACCACGCCGCGACGATCCGGGTTACCATGTCGTTCAGCCTGTCGAGAGGCACCGACCCGTTAAGGATAGATCTCGTCAGCTCGGGACCCCAAAAGGATTTGCCGTTCTGCCAGAACTCTCCGTCGCCGGGCATGGTCATGTCCAGACCAGCCAGAGCGGTGGAGACGCCGCTTCTCTGCGCAAGCCAGTCGCTCATCACGAAACCCTGAAAGCCCATCTCGTCCCGCAGCAGGCCGTTGAGCAGCTTCGAGTTGCCGCAAGCGTACGAGCTGTTGATCATGTTGTAGCTGCACATGACGCTCGCCACACCGGCCTTGACGGAGTCCCCGAACGGCCACAGGTATAATTCGTGCATCGTTCGGTCGTCGATGTTGGAGCTGATCGCGTTCGGAAGGCCCCATTCCCACGGCTGGCGGAAGTGTTCCTGCTCATTTGCTACGAGATGCTTGATGGTAGCCATGACGCCCTCGTCCTGGATTCCTTTGATAGATTCGGCCGCCGCGATACCTTGTAGGTAGGGATCCGCTCCGAAGCCTTCCCAGTTTCTTCCGCCCGCGGGCATGCGACCCAGCGGACCGATGCATGGGCCCAGGATCACGTTGATGCCTTTCTTCCTGGCCTCGATGGCGTGGGCGTTCCCCCATTGGTACATCAGCTCCTTGTTCCACGTCGCGCCGACCGTCACGCCGGCGGGGAATGCGGTGGCGTTATCGGCAAACCGAATGCCCAATGGACCATCTTGAAGGGCCAGAGCCGGGAATCCTACGTGGATTGCGGGGCCGGTATTGCCTACGGCCGGACCCATCGCCCACCCTGTTCCCGTCGTCACGTTCACCTTCTCCGGTAGCGTCATCTTAGCTACCATCTCGCTCGCTTTCCGGTAGCTGTCAGCCCAGCTCCTAGACGACCCGCCTTTCGGGGTCGGGTACCACGGCGGCGATAACCCGTCCGGAGGCGATTGTTTGTATTTCTTGAACGCGAAGAAGCCGCCCGCGCCGAGGGCTAGCCATACTAGGGCAAAGATACCTAGGCAGCCGATGATGCATCTGGTCGAGCGGCCGGCGAGGCACCCGCACGGTTTCCGCAGCCAACGGTTACGAGGCTGGGTGGAGAAGGCACCGGTGGAGGGTTTGGTGGACGTGAGGGGGTCGGATTGGAGGAAGTCGGTCGCGTCGAGGTCCGAGTCGAGGTCGAACGACTCGCGAGCGTCGTAGGAACGTCGGAAACGGTTTTGCTCGTAGTCCGAGCCTAGACTCAGCAACTGCTCTTTACTCGAGTCCATCGTCGTCGAAGGCCCTTAGGCCGCGTTACGCGGAACGATTCGACAAGCCGTCGGTCTGACGGTGATGGTTCGTGACGGTTCCTCTAGACGGATAGCTGATCGCTTCAAGGACCGGTGTAGGTAAACAAGGTAAATTATCCCTCGATACGTCAGATCTTCGAACCAACGAACCTTCGAGTATTAGGTATATATTTGAGATATTTTAGCTGCAATGGTAACACGACAGCAATATGATTACGAGTTCATTCTCTTAGAAGGTATGTATATTGCAACCAAAGAAACGTTGGACATCTACTCTTGGAGATATTTAAGTAGGGCATTGAAACTCGGTCAACGTCGCCTCCGACATTGGAGCTTTTACTTGAAACCTGGAGATCAGCTTGGCGTTGGACTACCAAGCTCCGAGCACTGGTTGGATGAATGTTTTAAAGCATGCCCAGGCTTGCTAGTGCGCCGTGCGTCTCCGGGTTTATCGCTAAATATCGATCTATGGCTCCTTAGCCAGGCACTAGGTAACTAGGGGAACTCCACCGATCGAGCCGTGACATTGGTCAGATAAAGCTTACGTCGCGCGAAGAATGCGGGGTGGTGCCGGCGGGATATTTATATAATTATAAACTACCAGGTACCTAAACAAAATACCTAGCCAGCGATGACCTAGGTATCTAGTTGTCCGTTTCGCCTTGCAACGGCGTAGGACATCCGACGCCAGTTTTCAAGCTTGTCAAACAAGGAACACTTGGATGAGCAGCTTCTCTATAACGATACCGAAGCATTGCGTTCGAATCTACCGAGCTCTGGTTAGAGAGCTTAAGCGCGCTTTCGGCTCCGGCGACGGGTAGACGGTATTCGAAGCTCGTATTATTCGTGGCGGCTTCCTCTCCTCTAATAGCATATGGAAACGGTAGGTAGTCGGGAAGCAAGCCCAACTGCTTCAGCAGCGTCGCTTGATCCCAGCTGATATGTTCGTGGTAGAGGCGATCGCCGCGGATGTTAACCACGCTTGTAAAAGGGATGCTGATAGGTCGCCCGGTTGCCGGAATTCCGGGAGCTCTGGAAATATAGGTAAATAAGTTACTCGACACCTTTTTGCTAAGAGTATCGACACAGCACATACAGCCAATCAATTACGCGGTCGTGGGTAGCCTTGAAGAGGAATTCGTCGACTACGCGATCTATTCCCACGGTACGGCTCACGAGCTCAAGCTCCGTGTCGGGTGGGTTACTGAAGATGAAATGGTGCCTGTAGAAATCGGTCAGGGCCTGTCGCCCGACGCCCCCGGTCAGCGTTGGGATGTGATTCACGTAGGGTTCCTCGACCATGGTCGCCATCGTCTCCTCGACCGATCGCGCTTCGAATTCCCAGTAGGTGTGCTCATCCCAAACCTTCTCGAGGTCGAAGTGAGGTCCGCCAACAAGCGGCTTCAAGAAAGAGAGCGTTCTCGTGTGGGCGACACAGGCTGAAGCATCGTGATAGTCTTCGTGAGCTGGAATGGCGAAGAAAGGTCCCGCACGGGTATAGTAGTGGCGCTTCACATGGCCGTCTCCACCTGCGATGTCTCCTCCGGCCTTCATAGCTCCTGTGACATGTGCTAACAATGGCAGCTCGCTTCTAGTTGTGCTCGCTGACGATGCACCGTACCAGATCACGGCACAGATCTCTGAATAAGCCCCGATTGTTTCTAGTACGGCGGGTTCTACGACAGGCATATAGACTTTTCGTTGTTATACCTTCTGGTTAGCTCGGTCATCGTAATTTCATACATGTCTAAAATATTTCCTCTCGCTCACTCATGATTCCGATTCTCTCGCTTTGGTCACAGGACGACGACCCTGATAGTTCGGAGAGTGCTAAACGGAGACCGTCGCGTATGAAGTCCTTGTTAGACGCCGCGGCTCTCAATTGAGCAACGGCGAAACCCTCCTCGGCCCATTTTAATAAGGGTGGCGGGTCCAAGGTCTTCTTATGCCTGCGGAGATCAAGTCCTTCATCGACGAGAAGAAGCAATCCTGGACCGTGACCTCGCCGTGAAAGAGGTGGTGTGATAGTTAACCTCGAATCCATGTTGACTAGTAAGGTCCTTAGAATGTATCCTAGATGCGCTCATAATAGACGTTCACGCTACTAGAAGGCCATGCCCATAGACTGAGGTATAAGGTCGCGTGTGTAATATCTACCTACCTATATTAGGCGGGGTTATGGACAATAATTTAGAGCCGTCCGGATAGAGTACGCCAGCATATTAACCAACGTCACCTAGAGATCATGGCTGTACTACACTGACCCGCAACGAAAACGGCGTATATTAGAGCCGTCGCTGTCTCTTAATTGAATCTTGTGCAACCAGTCGGGCAAGTCCTAGATATTCGACTTTTGCCAGTCGAACATAAGAGCCTTGGCAACTTGTTGTCTTCAAGCTTCTATAAAAGGACCGACGGTTATACTTACCCGGAACTATCTCGAGACTAAGAAATGAGAATCTCACATAATCCAGTCACGAGATCTGACTGTTGGTTAAATTTACCAAAGTCGCATATTAATACGCGGGTTGTCGTAATCTAGTAAGCTCTGCGCTCAAAAAAATACAATTTCTCATTTCAAAGCTCTATCGGGAAGAATGACAATCTCGTCTCGGGGCTGTTATACAGGATATCATACATCCAGACTAAAAAGCATCATCAACAAGCGTCAACCGTTACATGTTACTCATACCGTTTCGATGTATCGTTTCAATTCCCAGTCCGTCACGGCCTCATCCCACAACCGGATCTCGTTCTCCCGGGTGCCGCCGAAATGATCCACGAAATCGTCACCGAACACTTCGCGAGCGATGCTATCTTTTCGCATAAACCTGTCGGTGGCCTCCCTCAAATTTCTCGCCAGTCGGGCACCTTGGTCGGCGGTGTCTCCCACGTCCTGCTCTTTTCCAAGCGGAGGGATCGGAATTTCGAGCTTCTTCTCTACGCCGCGCCAGCCCAGGGCCAACACGGCCGACATGACGAAGTAAGGGTTCGCGTCTGCTCCCGGCACGCGAACCTCGAACCGAGTCGCGCCGGGTTTAGAAGTTGGCGGTGCGATTAGCCGGACGGACGCGGCGCGATGTTCGAGGCCCCAGGAGACGGTCACGGGGGCCCAGAAGTTCTCGACCAACCGCTTGTAACTATTTATCGTAGGCGCAAGCATGGGCATCACGTCGGGCAATCCCTCCAAGATACCCGCGAGAAAATGTCTTCCGAGATCGCTCAAGTTGGCGATGTCGGGATACTTGGCGTTCTCGTCCTTTTCTTCGCGGAAGAATAGATTCTTGCCGTCCTTATCTACGACGGACACGTGGGTATGCCCGCTGTTTCCCGGTAGACCGTGCCTCGGTTTTGCCATAAAGCAGGGGGTGATGCCGTAGCCGCTAGCTACCGACCTGACGACGTACTTGAAAAGAGATGCGCGGTCGGCCATCTCGGATATCTGGCCGAACTCCAGCGCCGCTTCGTAAACTCCGGGCCCGCTCTCGGTGTGCCATCCTTCCAGATCGCATTTGAATTTAGCGCAAGAATTATACACGTCGTAGTAATACGACTTGTTGAGAGTTGGTCGCGTGACGCTGTATCCGAACATTCCCTCGGTCAAGGGCGGTAGCGCGTGCGGCGGATTGTCGTTTAGATACGCGGTAACGGACGGGGCGGGGGAATCCGTGGTGGATGAGGACGAAGAGGGCACCTTAAATTGGAAGAATTCGATCTCGGCTTTAGAATAATTAGCATCGTCATCATGCGCAAGGCCCAACCCCCAAGCGTAGCATCGAGCTTGAGATCAGCCAAGAGTAAGACGAACCTCCCGCCATGGCGTCGTAGCCCTCCTTTCGCAGCTTCTCGACCGTAGTTCTGAGCAGGCCGCGCGGATCGGCGCACACCGGTTTCGAGTCGTCGTCGAAGAAGCTAACTAAGAAAAAAGGAACGTTGTCCTCCCAAGGGATGCGCCGAAAGCTATTCAAATCAGGCACGGCGATCAAGTCGCGATAACCGTTCTGCTTATTGCTAATCTTGAGCTCCTTATCGTAAGTCCTGTCGTGCATGTCCCAGCCAAAAATGACGCTGCAGAAACCGAATCCTTCCTTGGCTATCGATAGGAACTTCTTCTTGGACACGATCTTCCCTCGTAGCATCCCGTCGACGTCAACTCCGGACAGCTTAACCTTGGTATCATCCTTGAGGAGATCTGGCAGAGCCTCGACTGTGATGGGTTGCGTTAGAGCCATACCGAATTGAGTTCTGCGGAAGAAAAGAGTATAGGGGTCGTGCAGCTGATCAGCTAGTAACTCCGAATCGTGATGTGACAAGAAAATGTAGGTATATAGAAGGAAGGAAGACGAACTGCTCTCGCCATACAAGAGTCGCCAATTGATGTTCAATTGATGTCAAAAAAGTCCAGACGCCACAAGGAGACTATATAAATACTCGACCGAAAGTCTTAGGTAAAGCGGATGTCTATGATATATGTAGCATACTAGGTACGTATGTGGAACATGCACAATTTTCGGAATGCCTCATAAGGAGGGGATAGAGGGGGGGTGGATGATAAGGCTGAAGAAGGATCGTTTTCACTTGCACGAGTTACAAGGCACGAAACAAGGAAATATAGATCTAGATACCTGGAGACCTTTACTAGCCTGCTAGCTTGACCCTGCCTTGCTCGGATTAGGTAGTTTCGGCGTAAACCCTAGCATATGATTGGTAAAGATAAGCTTCCGCGGACCACAAAACTCGAAGCTTTAAGCCGTGTTTAGTCAACTAGTAGGTATTCTACATGTAGGTATCTCGTAGCGGTACGTTACCGGGGGTACGTAATTTGATCCCTGTATTGTAAAGTATCAAGTAATTACGTACATGCTTGCTATCCGTAAATATGCATACCGAGTACATAATGCACCTAGTCGATCACATCAATATGCTCAAGTCATCATCCTCCCATCGCGAACTTGAAAATCAAATGCATGACTCTTTCCGGTAACTTGCAGCTTCTCTTACGTCGACGTTCGATGTCTCACGTAGTACACAGATATACCGCCTTATATAAGGCTAATGGAATGCAACATTTCTCCTAGGGCTGCATCAAGTCAGATTCCTCCTCATCAACCCACCAATCCCCCAGTCTGTCGTCACGAAGTTCTACTCTCAGTCCAATGAAAACGTATATTTGCGTTTTTTATACTCCATTCTACTCCATTTCCAAATCTGACGTGAACTCGGTGAAGGAAAATTCGGCTGACGGCGCGTGACGGTTTTGACGCATATCCGTAGCTATTCAAATCTGCATCCACCCTTCCACGAGCAATGATCCTCCCCCAGGAACGACCCAGACATTGCATAAACGTCGTCGTGGGGATTACGACGGCCTCTGAACTACCTAGACGTCTAATAGAAAGAGGGATATGCTGGAGCTTTCTGACAGTTGGTAAGCAAATCACTGACGACTTGTATGCTAACTCCTGTATGATGGACATATCGCGTAAAGCCCCTATACTTTCCATACCGAGACCAACCTATTAATAGTTGAATATGAGGCTCTGGGGACTCGCTGAGCCTGTGCTACATGAGCATCTACGACCCGAACGATGCGAATTACTTAAACATCGCCTATTTCTGAATCTCCAATTCGGTGCTTGACCGATGCTGACTATCCATCGCGCTTTGGATCGCCTATCGTCCTACTGATACCCGTACCTAGCATACGACCATATGGTTCGTCCTATTCTCGGCATGATGACTCAAGTTGACCATTCACTAATTTTGACCCGGCGCAACGGACCAGTGTCACACGCAGTCATCGCCTCACCGCTCGGAAGTAGGCAAGTTCAATGCATGGCGGGAGTTCCGCACGAATCAATTGTCGACAAGTTCTACCAACGACTTCCCAAAGAGCAGTCATAAATCGGTGTGGCGTACGCGTCAAGCACGCCTCATCCACGCTTTGCCTAGGTACTAGGAGGCATCTGCGGAACTTGGCTAAAGAGGTTGTGGTCCTCGAAATAACCACCGCCTTTTTTACGATGCGGCTAGTTGGTAAGCGTCACTGCCTATGTCCCACGTCAAGGTGAACATCGTCACCGACTCGTACGTACTCCGGTCGTGTTGCTTTGGTAGAGAGATTATACTTCTCCGGGCCTCGTGATGTTAGACTCAACCCCTTTCTTCCTGCAAGAGCATCTAAACTCCGGTTCTCTCGCTACAATTAGGTACCCCCCTTTACGAACGAAAGCTTATGTACTGTCAATCCTCGGATTTAAGCCTCCACGGGTATTCGACACTCTTGGATTTGCCGCTAGAGTGTATGTTAGAAGCTGTAAGTGAGAACTGTTTGCTTATATTCACCACGTATATTGGCAAAAATCGATCGAATTTCTTAATAGAATCTGGAGGTATCTATGTTGTGCTGTTGCTAATCTAGGTCGGTAGCCTCCAAAGTGCAATGGCCTCTTATTAGCAGCGAAGTTGAATATAGACTCTCGTAGCTTGAGACTATACCAATCTGAATAAAAGTCCTGGGTAATAGAACAACGCGTTTTCAAATAGGCACTCTTCTCGCCGATACTTAGATGCGTAGGTAGATACATGAGGACCACTAGCGAGGGTATTGTGAAACATTTAATATGAGTGGCTTAAGCATAGGTACATACCGTGACATACATATATAGGTACCTACATAGTATCATCAAATACTTTACGTACCTACCTTTTAGGTACATACATGCGGAACCACATGATGTTGTTGCGTCAAGTACCAGGTTCGTGATAAGCAACGGATCCATCCGTCATTAGTCTTATCATTGCTATAACGCCGTTGTCGGAAGCAGAGGGGCTTGCATACGGAGTGCCCCTCCAAAACTAGTCCGAGTCGACATTGCGATTACCTACTACGTCAAGGTCTAGCAGAGATATAGTGGACTACCTGGTGGGCCAATGTCTAATACTATCATCTTATCTGAATAATTTCTGATAGACCACTCTTCTCATCTTCTGAGTCGACACCTAGTGAACTACCTTCGTACAGCTGGGTCTTGTATCTCCTCCATACCCCTATAATTTAAGCATAACCTCTTTTCTCGCTGAAACCTATCTGGTCGCAATAGTAATGGCTACCGAAGGCAAGGGCCGTCTGGCTGGCAAGAACGCCATCGTCACTGGAGGCGCTGGGTATGTTTCTTATATGTCACCCCTATGAGCGTAGTGCCGGAGAGGTGATTTGAAGCGTAGTGAAGAAAAAAAAAGTGCTAACACGGTCCATTTTCACAGTGGAATTGGCCTTGAGACATCTATCCTATTTGCCAAAGAAGGCGCCAATGTATTGCTGGTCGACATCTCAGAGCCGGCACTTGAAAAAGCCAAGGCCAAAGTCTTGCAGTTGGTGCCAAAAGCCGGCCGAGTAGAAACGAAGGTAAGCTATTCCCGCTCGATTCCTTCACTTACGTGTATTCAGATAGGCGGGAATAACGCGCCTCGGTATAGCTGCAGATTTGTAAGCTAACATAGGTGTCCTCTTCTTATTACCCTAGGTTTGCGATGTTTCCAAGGAAGAGCAAGTCAAGGCGACGATCGATTCGCTAGATTCGTGGGGAGGACTCGACGTAATCTTCAACAATGCGGGTATTATGCACGCACGGGACGACGACGCGGTTGGTACGCCGGAAGAGATATGGGACCTGACTATGTCGATCAACGTCAAGGGGGTGTGGTACGGGTGTAAGCATGCGGTGCTGTCTCTGCGGCGCAACAAGAAGACCAAGGGCAGCATCATCAATACCGCATCCGTCGTGGCCCTCGTCGGTTCGGCGACTCCGCAGTTGGCATACACGGCATCGAAGGGCGCCGTGTTAGCCTTGACCCGCGAGTTAGCTATCGTCCACGCGCGTGAAGGCTTCCGGTTTAACAGCTTATGCCCGGCACCTCTAAACACTCCTCTATTGCAAGACTGGCTCGGCGATGACGTGCCTAAGCGTATGCGACGAGAGATCCATTTTCCATCCGGTCGTTTCGGCGAAGCCATAGAGCAGGCTCAGGCCGTCGTGTTTTTAGCCTCCGATGAAGCTAGCTTCGTCAATGGCCACGAGATGGTTGTGGACGGCGGCATGACCAAGGCATATGTCACGCCTGAGGGTCCGCCCCTAGTCGCACCTGCGAACAACGCCTTGAAGAATGAGCTATGAGTTAGACTCGCTATTCGTAGACTAGCAAACCGAAGATAGAAAAAATCCGAATCCAAACGGAGACTCCTGATTACATTGTATCACCGACTATATACATGACCACCCATAGGAAATTGTCGAATTTGTCTTCGTAGCGAGGAGCAAAAGACCCAAAAACCACAAAAAAGAAAAAACAGCCGAACTCCGTCGCTACGATGCATACGATCGGCAGACTAAATTAAATGGGAATTATAGACGTTAATTTCATATGTCAATGGAATTGTCCTTCAGTGTTCCCTTCGCCCATGCTCTTACTCCCACTGCTCCCACTCTGGACCGCTCCGACGATGCCATCCATATAACTAGCGCCGCTCCATTTTTGATGCGTCAGTACATCACAGCCTAGGTCCTTCTCGCGCCGTTGTACGAGATTGACGTATGCTAACATGCCATCCTTCTTGTAATCTCTGGCCAACTCGTTGGTGATGGTAGCGGTGCTGTGCAGTCCGGCAAGCGAGATGAGTTGCAGGACGAAACCCTCCTTGGCAATATCCCAGATAAATGACTTGAGCGTCGCGTCTGTGAAACCGTGGGCCATCCAATTAAACGATGGCGACAGGTTATAGACGAGGCCCTTACCCGGGAAGACTTGCCTCACCGCGCGGCCCAGCTTCTTAGCTACTTCCACATTCGGGTCGCCGGTTTCGACCCATAGGAGATCTGCGTAAGGAGCGAAAGCTATAGCTCGCTTCGTGGCCGCCTCCATGCCCGCGCGATAATGGTAATGGCCCTCCCTGGTGCGCGGGATATCCCAGTTGAAGGCGATGGGCTTACTAGCGTACTGATTCGCGAGCTCGCGGCGTTTCGTAATACCGGTGTTGGGGTTTGCTTTAACATATTGGACGTACGAGTCGATTTTTTCTGACGATACGCCTTGGGCCTTCATCTGCTCGACGGCTGCCTCGTCGAAAGTCACCAACCGCGTCTTCTTCACCCAATCGGCCTCGAAAGCGTCGATTTCCGCACCTGATGCGCCGGCAGCTTCCATCTCTTGCAAAGTCTCTGCGAGAGGTGCGCTACCTTCTTCTGCGACGCCGAGTATGAATTCGTGGTCCCGCACGTCAATCGCACTAGAGATGAGTCTCCCACTTTCCGAGTCGGTACGCGCGATGACAAGATTCTCCGTACCCATCACGTCCCATTGGAAGCGCGCGATGTTGAGGCGGTTGATATGCTCGCCGATCGGCACGAGAACCTTGCCTGCCAAATGGCCGCACTTCTTGCCACCATGCAACTGGTCTTCGAAATGAACGGCGGCAGCTCCATTCTCAGCAAACAGTTTCGCGAGCTTCAGCACAGCAGTTAGGCCTCCGTGTCCCGTATCTCCGTCGGCGATGATAGGGCGGAAGTAATCTATGTATGGTGTGCTCTTCCTACCTTCCGGTGTCAGCTTCCGCCGTAGATCCCATTGTTTCCTGTCATGCATCGACTGGGCTTTGGCAAGACGCTGGACCTGATTGGGGACAGTGTTATAAGGATAGTCGCCAAAATCCGGTGAGACTTCGTTAGTAGTGGTGAGGACGGCTGAACAGGCCCAGCCGGAGATATAGAGGACTTCTTGATGTGGCGCTTGCTGCGTCATCTGTACGGGATCGATGGCTCCCACTATTCACGGTGTTAAAAGAGCCAGGTGGTGGTTTTCGTGGAATTAATGCGTAGCAGAATTCGTGTACGTACTAGTGTGGATAGGCTCTCCTTTTGCTACCCTTTCCTTTACCAGGTTGAAAAGCTTTCTTGCCATGAGCGAACTGGGATATGTCTGCATCTGGGAACCACGTTTCGATACGACATCCGCAGCAGTGTATGGCCTCTTTATGCCCTCATATCTAGGCGACGCCCACCACTCCTCGACATCTTTAATCTGCTGTTCGTAGAGAGCATCCTCCGCCGCGCCTGGTTTCTCGGTTTCTGGTAGGAGCTGAAACGAGTCGGACGGGAGGGTCGTCGATACGGGCGGGTTGACGGGAGGTAATGACATTCTTGTCATTGAGGAAGAGAAATGTCTCGAGACGATGCGGACTGGGGTACGAAGCGGAAGTCCCGAGCTTCTGGGAGCTCGAACTATCGCTCGACGAAACATCACGGCTGCTTCTAGTATTGCCAAGCCGATATGAAGGATCACTATGGCGTATATGAGTTAAGGATATGAAGAGATTCCTTTCGTCCCATCATATGCATTCGGATACCTAAAACATGTGTAATTCATTATATATACCTAGGTATGTACCTAGGTAAGTAACTAGATATGTATGAACATCAGTCAGCAACGGTCAAATGGTAAAGCGGTTCTTGGATAGCTCTAGCCTATTGGATGCGCGTGTCTATTCCAAGAATACTTACTTAGTAGTGAAAGTACTTTGGCAGGTGAAAATTGTAGCATCCGACCGACCCGTTTAAAATTCCTAGGTACCTAGATACCTTGCCTCACTACCCCGCCGCCGAACAAATGCCCGATAACCTCAATTTGAGTTGTGCGGGGGCGACCGATTGGGCAAAATGTGCATACTTGCCTTGTCACGGTAATCCGCGGCTTCAAATTGTGCGCCTACAAATGATGTCATTAGCAAAAAAAAGGAGACAGGTCAGGAGCAAATATGCTTCTATTTTCATTGGGCAATTGCACTATTTACACCGTCCTATTTCGCATATCACATGTCCCACTGAGGAACGACAGGAACAACGCCTGCAAGGGTGTCGATCTTTATTGATCCGAGGTCGGTTATCTGGTGTTCGTACCTAGTACCCTACATACATACACGTATATATCTTTATATGTACTTATATGCGCATGCGACATTACATTCATCATCAACCTATGGACGTCCCGTGCCTAAAGTACCTGCACAGGTAGGTATGTATCTGGGAATGGTCAGCGACGGGCAAACGGGGCAAAACGGGGCAAGCCGGGGCTGACGGGTTCCCTCGGTTATGCGGGGAAGGGAGGATAAAGGTGTTACCTAGACCCTTAATCCCTTAAGTCACTCCGCAACCCCAAAGTTACCCTACCATAACGCTGGGGGCACGTATCTACAACATTGAAGTACTATCTGATGTACATGTGCGTAGGGTATGGATAAGGTAGGTACAATGCCTAATAGTACTTTCCGAGGCTGTGCCTAGGCAAGTATCCTGGATGTAAGCTGGAGCTTCCACCGGTTGGTAGTTTCCCCCACATCAGGTCATGTTGTGTTTCTTAATGTTGGAGTCGTGATTTCTCGCAACTCCTTCTTTCCCATTTCTGTTGTTTTCTTATCTTCTGTCTTGTTTTCGCCATTGACAGCATCATTCTCTGTAATCGCGACGGTGTTTGGGAGATACCAATACCAGGGATTCGATCATTCGCGTCTATTGAACTCGTCTTATAGCAATATTCAAGCAGCTACCTTATCTGCTTCGCTTGCCGAGGTCTCCCAACTATTCGTTAGTCACCTATCATAGGAATGAGCAATATGGCGATGAATCTGAGAACTACGACAAGAGCTCTTGGGGGGCTTAAAGTAAGTGAATTTACAAGAAGAGGGATAGCTACTAGGTAGTGAACATATACACATACACATCACTCTCCCACCAAGCTAGCCATAGGGGTTAAGCCGAACTAACTAACGAATTGGATAGCCACGTGTGGCCCAGGTGGTGTTCCTCTCTACGGCTAGGTCGTACTCCACGTCGTCTGAACCAGACTTGAAGGAGACTCTCAAGGAGGTTATTCCCGCCAAGAGGGAATTGCTCAAAAAGGTCAAGGCACATGGATCGAAGGTCATTGGCGAAGTAAAGGTGGAAAACACAATTGGGGGCATGAGGTACGGTTGAAGGTTGCTTTATCTGCTATTTATGGAGACTAATTTTGACGTAGAGGGTTAAAGGCTATGGTCTGGGAAGGCTCCGTGCTAGACGCGAACGAGGGTATTCGATTCCATGGCCGAACGATAAAGGACTGTCAAAAGGAACTTCCTAAAGGTCGGTCGGGGACAGAGATGCTCCCGGAAGCAATGTTCTGGCTCCTCTTAACCGGAAAAGTGCCTTCGGTTAACCAAGTCCGCCAATTATCGCGTGAGCTTGCCGAGCAGGCTCGGCTCCCCGACTTCGTAAACAAGATGCTGGACAGCTTTCCTCAGGACCTGCATCCCATGACTCAATTTGCCATTGCCGTCAGCGCCTTGAACTATACCTCCAAATTCGCGAGGGCATACGAGGTTGGCATAAACAAGGCCGACTATTGGGAACCCACCTTCGACGACGTTATCAGCTTGCTCGCTAAGCTGCCTACCATCGCAGCCAAGATATATCAGAATTCCTACCGTAACGGCGGCGCTTTGCCTGGTGACGTTGACCCCGACCAGGATTGGTCTTACAACTTCGCGTCCATGTTGGGGAAGGGTGGCAAAGAGAACGAGGACTTCCAGGACTTGCTAAGATTGTATCTTGCACTCCACGGAGACCACGAAGGCGGAAACGTCTCAGCTCACACCACTCACCTAGTCGGGAGCGCTCTCAGTGATCCCTTCCTAAGCTACAGCGCTGGCCTTCAAGGTCTAGCCGGCCCCCTGCACGGGTAAGTTCTTAGGTTCCGACTTGGTATTTCACTTTTGAACCCTCGCTTATAACCATCCGTAGGCTTGCCGCGCAGGAGGTTCTGCGCTGGATACTGCAGATGAAGAAAGAAATCCCGGAGAATTACTCCGAGAAAGACGTTCATGACTACCTATGGTCGACACTTACTAGCGGCCGTGTAGTTCCCGGCTACGGACATGCTGTCCTTCGCAAGCCCGATCCCCGCTTCGAAGCCTTGATGGATTATGCGGCCACTCGTCCTGCAATCGCCAACGACCCTGTGTTCAAACTTGTCCTACTAAACAGCCAAGTTGCCCCAGACGTCCTAATCAAGCATGGAAAGACGAAGAACCCCTACCCCAACGTCGACTCTAGCAGTGGTGTTTTATTCCACCACTACGGTTTCCACGAAACACTTTATTATACGGCGACATTCGGCGTTAGCCGAGGGCTGGGTCCTCTCGCTCAGCTTATTTGGGATCGGGCTCTCGGCCTGCCCATTGAGCGACCTAAGAGTATAAATCTAGAAGGAATATTGAAGCAAGTGGAAGGGTGAAAGAAATCATGTTTAACGTTGCACTACTCTGGCGTTATCAGCAGAGCGCCCTGAGTTATAGATTTTCGATCTCGCCGATGAAAGCATTGCAATCATGATTATTCTATAAATTATTTTTGTTCATACATCACGAAAGCTAGTTCGCCAAGGAAGTCGAACGTGACGAAGCTGAGAGCTCGATTCCTGCCACCGCGAGATTGGCATTCGCTAGTTCGTGAAAAGGCTAGGCTGGGTCGATCGATGGTAGGATAAGCAAAGCAATCATTTTGGCATTTAGCGCAATTTCTCAACACTTTTGTACATATTTCATCCTGGTAAGTGATGCCAATAAGATCTGTTTGCACCCGCCTGATGATGCGACAAATATGGTAAATCTCTTACTCTGGGTAGATGAGAATCACTTCTGGCCCCTTTAGCGGGGCGCAAATGTAACGTTAAAAGCTCCGGTTCTCACAAAAAGAGTTGGCACCTAGCTAAGTGATTTGATATTATTCTCGGCTCGCGTGTGAGGGGATTTCATATATTAACCGCGAAGAATATCTGGGTTACTGGATCGCTGGGGATCTTCTAAATTCGGGTTGCACGGAATTTCATGCGAGAGTCACGACACCACGACACGTACGATATTCTCGTTTACTCTTCATCGTCACATACCTATCTACTTATCCATGCATGTATAGCACATCAGGTGGTCGGCACAACCTCAGCTGAAAGTCTAGATCCGTAAGCACCAAGACACTCAGTCTATACGACTCCGTGCGGGAAGGTCGCAGCTTAGATTTGCGGGCATCATCGAGAGCTAACTCGATAGGTACCTAGATAGCCTGGCCCCTGAAGTAATACTACGGCTCATGTAAAAACGTTTCCCATGCTGGACAGAACTATCAGGATTATAATACGTAGGTACGATTCATCTTATCCATTCCGATACAACATGCGTGAGCGGTTTGCACATTGGGTTTAGCGAGGATTTCTCACCAGGGGCCCGCCAACGCGGCTAAAGAGGTTAAACAGTCCCGAACGACCAAACAAGAAGATTTTCATCCTTCTTACGATTATAGCCCTACCGAATCCGCGTTCTAGCCAATGTTCGTTGACGGAGACACCCGGATCTGCATGGCCTAGCGTTGACATGTTTCTGGATTCGCCATACCATCGTAGTCTTCATACCAGTTCCAGAAATAGTTCTTCACATCCATGACAATTCAAATTCGGTGGCCTAGGAGCAAACCCCAGCATTTACTGGTCCGCTATATCGACATCCGGCCTCCACTCGAGGAGTTCTTACACTATGGGCAGTTTGACAGGACGTATTGCCATATTGCTTTAGCCTCCCTATGGGAAACAGCACAGGCTTATTCTGCCCTTAGCAGTCCAATGTTATGAAATACTTATCACATATACCTTGGCACTTACCAATAAGAGGTATGTTATGTCTAGTCGTCTGACATAGTGCACCCCAGTCAGCACATGGGATGAGCAGACTCCATGGATGTTAACTTATCCGGGGCAGCTTGGTTCTCTTCCCGAGTCGAGTCAAAATAGCATCGATTACGATGTCTAAGCTCAGGCATCCCGTTAGTCTCCCTGAAAACGCCCGGGGCCTGGATCTTTAGCCCTACCCTATCCATATATCTCATAACCAGCAACTTGTTTCCAAGGATTCCATTAGGTATGCATGCCTTGCTCGCAGGTTCGAGCCGAGTTCCACGCCGCTGGGCGGTGAGTTGCTTTTTAGCTGCGTCATGTGGCCTGGTTATGAGCGTCAGTCAAGGCTTCGATTTGCTAATACTTCTATAAAAAGAACCCCGTACCGAACCAACGGCGCAGCCATGAGAGCTAGATTTCCCAGAATTAATATGAGTTCATCTATTCTACTTCGACTACCAATTCAACCGCAAATTTATGGGCGAGGCTGGAAGGTTTACTACTAGGGTATTGCTGTTAACTCCTGAGGTCTAGGTTCGCAATCTATTCCCCGAATTAATCATCGTGTCATCTTATGGCTTCTGGCGAGTTGCTATCATGTTGTCTAGATCGTCTTGGGCTGTTAGGACCTATCCCCGGGTCGACCAGAGAATGGGATTCGACCACCCGTCCAGGCTCCAACTTTTGAGTCTAATATGTTTGAGATGACGATAGAACTTTATAAATACGATCTGATCCCTCGACGAAGTGGATATTTTCCCTATCAACATTATCAAGTAGGCATCTACAGATCTCAGTTTCTTCACCTGGGTACCCTCGTCTTCCTCCACTAAGCTCAGCTACTGACCACCATGCGGTCATTTATTGCTCTCCTTACGCCCGTTCTTGCCGTGGCCAACCCTATCGGCATCGTCGGCGACGGGGATACTCCTAAGCCGGATGAGATCACCATCGTCAGCGCTTCCGCCAGTGGAAATGGCTGTCCTCAAGGAACCGTGACGACGGACCTCTCCCCGGAGCGAGAAGTGAGATATCTAACTTAATAATGTTCCAAGGGCCACGTCCGTAACTAATCACCGTAATAGGTTATCACTTTTGGCTTTGACGCTTTCCAGGTGTATACCGGACCTGGCACCGTACAATCGGACAAGTCCAAGAACTGCCAGCTTCATCTGAACCTCAAGTACCCGGGGGGTTTCCAATTTGCTGTGGTCGAGTCCACATACCATGGTTACGCCCAGCTTGAGGACGGCGTGACCGGTACGTTTTACTCGACCTACTATTTCTCCCAAGACGCCGCTGCTACCGTAAGTGGTCCAACCCCATCCTACATTTACACGCTACACCTTGAAGCTTACACGCGCGTTAGACCACGACTCGAACATCAATCGATGGAGGTGGGCTCTGGGCCGACGGCCAGGTATACACCAAGCAGGATCAAATCCCTACGGCATCGATCATCTGGTCACCTTGCGGCTCTACGGGTATTCTCAACGTCAACAACCGCATCGCGCTGACGTCGAGCAATACGACCGCCTCAGGTCAGATCTCCGACGATGACGCTACCGTCGCTTTCACCCAGCAGGTTCACGTTAGCTGGCAAGCTTGCAAGTAGAAGGTAAAATGGTCGAGGTTGATTCGCGTGTACGAAAGGGGGGGGTGAGTGAAGGAGTTCAGGAAGTTTATGAGCACGTAAAGGGGTAAGTACTGTGATCATTGGTGAAGAAGGGAGCCCAGCAGACATTCGTACATACCACATAGGAAAAATCACCTCCGTCCAAAGTATTATGTCTCTTTGAAAAATGTACGAATATTCCAACTTACGTTTTCTGTTCAAGAACCTACACGGTTCTAAGGTGAATTGAATGAGACAACCCGTGTGAAGTTGTATGGTTTGGTAGATCACCATACTCTACCCAGGCATTTGCGTCGATGTAAAACCAATATAGGATCCCCGTAGGCGGTATTAGCTGACCAACAAGGCCATGTGCAGCTGATTACTGGAAATTAGGCGCAGAAAATCGCATTACATCGTACCGTCTAAAATACCAAACAAAATGCTAATATATCCAAGTATCGGGTATTCGAAGATTAAAGACCTCGTAAACCTATCGTTGCCAGCCGAAGATGGAATGAGACTCTGCGTCTTCTCCTTTACAGCGCATTCCCAACTTCTCTTTTTTTAAATAAAGCACTAACTGGAGTTACTTCCAACTACTTATTTTGGTTAGACTTTGTTGGTCGGCCCCCACGCGGTAACTAAAAACAAGGAAAATCCCCCCAGTCACCAACCACCACTGCTTCGGTTGTCATCACCGCGCGTAACCAGGTCTGGGAGAAGCAGGACTACCAGGACCGTGGCCGGGTGCGGGACTGTTTATTCTGGGCGATCCGTACCCGCCAGCCTGAGGCCCCGGGGAACCCATTCGCATGGAGGCGTTGGAGGGTGAAAAGGTCCGGTTTACGGGCGATATAGGCGTAGGGGCTGGGATCTGAGGTGGTTGACCAGGGCTCTGCGTGCGAATGGGTGCGGGAAAGCTATTATTACGCTGCGGTCCGGCTGAGCCTGGAGCAGGACTGCCAATGCGCTGGCTCATCGCGTCATCACGGAGAAGCGGCATGGCAGCACCGACAGCGCCAGCACTTGGGCCAGTCGGGTCCCACGCTTTCTCAGGTGGGCCCGCAGCGCTTCCGGGAGGCGAGTCAGGCACGGCGTATGCTGAGGTGGCCATCGCGCCTTTGTATTCGGTTCCGTCGAAGGCCAGCGCGTCGGGGTCCCTCCCCTCTCTCTTAAACCTCTCCAGCTCAACTCGTTCCTGCTCCTGTCGCTGTGCTAATAAGGCAGCCTCCTGCTTGCCGCGGCGTCTCTGCCTCACGCCAAAGACGACGAGGGCAATGAAAGCAATGGCACCCACTCCGCCGGCTGCGGCATAGACGCCGTTCTTCGTGCTAGACGGGAGGTCGTTCCATTTCTCGGAGAGCGACTTCTCTGGCTGCTTATTGATGTTCTCAACCGCGGTTGAGTTACCACTGGGGTCCTATGTCAGCATAGAATCACGGCGTCCGAAGAGCCGACTTACCTAGCGATCTTGATACTTTCCCAAGTACCAGTATGGTCACCATAGGAGTACTCCTTTCCGGTGGAATAATCCTGTACTAGAGCACTCTTCACGTACATCGTGTATGGCTCGGAGTAGGTCGTAACACCACCGGCCCATTCAATCGTCCCTTGAGGCTGGTCCGGGTCACCGCCCGCCCAAATACCAAGACTGAGCTTCATCGGCGTCTGAGGATAGTTCAACGTGTTGTTGGCATCCGTCGCAAGGAGCGTGCGGACATGCTGGGAGTCGATATACCATTCGAGTTGATCCTTCGTCCACACGCAAGTGTAATTATGGTAGTCGTCCTGGACTCCGCCATTGACTGGATGGTAATCTGCATTGTGGAAGTCGGGTTCTCCTTTTCCGAAATAGTTCGTCGACACGTGCGTGGTATTCCCTCCCATAAACTCCCAGTCGACCTCGTCGAGAACATCAGAAGACCACACGATGGAGCTGATGATTCCGGTTCCGGGTGCTGCTTTCAGGAACACCTCTGTCCTGCCGAAGAAGAAGTAGAAGTTCGATATTAGGGTGGGTGATTCGCCTTTCTTGCTGATCGTGAAAGCGGCTCCAGTGTCGTAGTTATAGTCGACGGTTCCGGCAGTCGTATTAAACGTACCCGCAGGCGGCGTGGCGTTGAAGTAAAACGTGTGCGTCGTTCCGAGAGCTGGATCCGCCGGACAAGTCGCATTAAGAGGGTTGCAACTGGTGGTGAGCTGGCCAGCGACGGGATACACGAAAAGCGAGAGCAACGAGGCGGCTGCCACCAAGAACGAACGAGTCGACATCGTGACGAATTATCGAGGGCGAGCCCTCGTATTATGGCAAATTAAGCAGCAATTCAATAATTGGACTTGAAGCTTAGGCGTCTTATTAGAAAGAGGTACGGCGCAGAAAGAACGTGTTGATTTCTGTCCTTTGTTTAATGACTGTCGGAGCTTGCCTCTGGGACTATCTCCTTGACTGCATACTCTCCAGTAGCAGGCAGTCAAGTCTCTAGAATTGGAATAGTAACGATCGTGGACGAGCGAGTTTGGTAGATGGTCGGATAGCTCAGGAGTGACTACAGGTGCCAAGAGGTTGGTCGGAATACCGGATCGCTCAAAACGAGGGGATTAAGTGACAGAAATGGCGTATATGATAGCCCACGGGCTATAAATTAGGTAGATAGTAAGGATCGTGGGTGTCGTTTCAAAAGGTCGCGCACGTTGAGTGATAAAGGAGCGTAGGTGCGCAGCTTTTCGACTCGATATCCAAAACGGAGAGCGTGAAATGAGGGACTGAGGTTCAATCGGGTTAGTGAGCGGAATGGACGAATGGGGGATCTAGCTAGCCCCTTATTCGACCTGTTTTCTCCCTTGGCTTGGAAGAGGAAATGGTGATTGGGAAGGTCGAGGAAGGCCGCCGGCCGCCTCTGGAAACCAGTTTTATCATGAAAAAGGGGCTTCCTCGCTAGCGTAACATCTCGGGTCCACACATAGAGATCCATTAGTTAGATAAGGTACCTGGTTTCCCCTGCCAGGGGCCGCGTCGATCTTGCAACCGATGCTGTTCGACGCCATACTTGTTCCAGCCTAGTTGATCGGCATTTGACAAGCTAAGGAGGACGATCAATTTTCAACACACGGAATTAACAGCCGGCGTGTTGAGAAGCCGCCAAATATTTTATTTTAATCGTTGCTTTTTCCATCCTGTGTCTCTGCGCAATGCCTCCATTAAGTGAGCATATGAGGAATAGCCTCGAGCTGAGATACATATATCAAAACCAATTGTCTTACTTTGAGATATGGTCGGATTATTTTTCCCGTCTCTCTGCATTAATATCCCATATCCCACTTTCGACGAAGTTGACGCAAGCCGACGGTAAAATAAGATTACAATGCCACGTACGTTGTTACCTATAGAAGGGCCTTGTTATAATGCCGAGTGCCCTGAGTAGGGACCTGCCAGCTAGGTTTGTAATTACCTACTAATTATAAGTATGCCAGATGGCTAACCACCGCAATAGTATCATGAGATGTTAGCTTGTGCCTTTCGTGGTTACTAGTTAGGGAAACATCTTCCAAAAACCTTGCTTCGATCATTCTTCGATATGATGTGTAAAGAAGGTAAGAAACTAAACCAACAAGATCATGCGGGGCCCCGCGATTTTGGAGGCAAGGAAATACTTGTTTGTAAATGATTTTCTCTGATATGTCAACGCCATAGATGTATTCAAAATAGTACATACGACATCAAAGAGTGTACGAGAACTTCCTGACGAGAAAATAGGTACTTATGCGGTACGTACTCCATCAGTTTCATGCATTTGGCAAAGATTTTGCTTTTTTTCACGGCTCCCGGAGTCGCAAATACTTGTTGCCAAATAGTTCCCACATCCACTTTCACTCTTATGTACTCTAAGGGATATTTATCCATCAATTTTTCATCGGCAATCCCTCTAATATCTAAGAGGGCATCCATGCTCTGGCGAGAATTCTATAAACCAGCTGGTATCTCCATAATCCCCCACAGAATATTTTATGAATCTTAACAAAAAGATCTACCACTTAATATATCCAAGGCTCCCACAAATCCTTAGCCCCGTCTATATGCTTTTATAAAAATTTCCATCGTCGTCCACATCCAGCAGACTGCTAAATCTAACAACGTCGAAAGAAAGTATGTTTGTGATGAACCGTTACCACGAAAAAGTCATGAGCGCGGGATTCAAGGCAAGAGGTAATAGGAAATGACTACTTGCGACAGTTGCCATAGGGAGGATGGCCACAAAGTCCGTAATGCGCCAGTTGTGGGGAACGATGGGCGCGACGGCTATGACGACCATACCTACGATGAAGAGTAGGGAGAAGAGCATGGAAAACTTGAACTTCTTCAGCACCTTAGGGACTTCGATGAAGAAGTTAGAGAACTCGGCCTCCTTCGACGTCGCGCCCCAGGTCATGTCGATTTCGAACATGTGGGCCAATATGGCTTGGCTCACGTGTAGAGAGAGGCCGCCCAAGAAAATGGCTAGGAGGAACGTCCACTTGAAGTTTTCGTAGATCGCGTACATGAGCGTGCGCTCTCCAACCCGGTACCGCATGACGGCCAGTGCAACGTTGCCGAGGCCGTTGAAGACGATGATGATGGAAAACCAGACCTGCCAAGAGTCGATGTAATACTTGTCCAAGTAGCCGTTAAACCATCCCATGATGAAGTAGTTGACGGATGTCATGATCCACGCGGCTCCGATAGCGTAGTAAGTACCGATGTATGAGATGATGGTGACCTTCGACGTGAAGCGAATGTTGGAGAAGAGGAATCGGCGGAATAAAGGCGTGAACGGACCTTTCCATATCCACTTGCGGATCGGATGGAAGAGTAACTCGTTGCAGCCGTACGCATACTTTTCCCATCGAGCTAGTTCGTCGTACACGGTTAAGGACACGCCTTCTTTAAATCCTTCGCCGGCCCAGGCGGCGAGCCGTATGATGTAGCCACTGCATTGTAGACGAAGAGACATGTCGAAGTCCTCGGAAACATGCGACTCGGACCAGAACTTCTCGTAGCCATCCTCATCTTCGTATGAGACTTGCTGGATAGCACTCCATCGTAAAATGGCGTTGTGGCCGACGAAAGGGGCGACATCACCGTTGGACACCGTATATCTGATGGCGCTGTATATGAGATTGGTAAAGAAGGTAATACCATTCTCGAAATAGGTGTGGACGACTTGCATAACGCCAGACGAGAACTGCATGATGCCGACGTCAGGGGACTGTTCCATTTCAGAAACGGCATCCAAGAGGCAATCAGAAGGAACACGCGTGTCGGAGTCGACTAAAATTTCCCCGGTTAGTTTGATGGTGTGGCTATGGAAATTCAGGTAGGGAGACGGTATCTTACTAATAAGGATATAGTCGCCGACGCGAACGTTGCCGTCGGCCCAGGCTCGCCCATCCTCTTCAAGCACTTCCTTCAATGATCTTTCATATGCTAAAGCTTCGTCGGCTTGGGACCATTCGGGGCCACGATCGTACAGGGAGAGCTTCTCCTCGACTTTACAAGAAATCATAAGCGCGAAGTTCATGTTCGATGCCTTCTTGAACTTGCCGCGGCGCAGGAACCCGTTCTCGCCGTGCCTAGGACGAGCAACCCAACCGATGCTATGGTCGGCGTAGAAGTCGATACGAGCTCGTCGCTCTTCCTCGGAGATGAGTTGCAGGCCATCGTCATTGATAAACAGGTTTGCGGAACCGCCTTGCAGCTCATAGGTGCTGATGGCTTGTTTTATTGATCGGACGGTGGGCTGAATTACTGCCGCGAGACCTTCCTTATAAACTGGACATTGTACGGTCTGTAGTTGTCACAGAGTTCAGACGTCAGCATTTAGTTCATCCAAGGGTATCGGCTGGAAATTTGAGACAGGGTACCTCAGCCCTCGGCCCCCACACAAGAGTTGAGGGAACGTCAGATAATGCAGGCACGAATGTATCGTGGCTCGGACAAGGCCACGAGCATATCATATAAAATAACTTACAACATGTGGTAAAGTCGGAGTCCGTAACCTCGGCGGCGGCCGGGCGGAGTAGAATTTGGAGTTGATGGTAAGTTGGCGGATGGGGCCAAAGATTTGAGCCAAGCAACCGACCATCACCTGGGCAAAGAAGAGAGAAAAGAAGACCTGAATTGGGAAGAGGGCCACCAGACCCAAACGCGCCCAACCGTTGTCGACGTTTACCTCGATGGCAAGCTGTCTCCAAGCAGCCCCCAATGAAACGGTGACCAATACTATGACGATAGAGACGAGATATGTATTTAGGAGATGGATTGGTCGCTTCTCGGGCTTGATCTGCCCACTCTCCTCGTCTATTTCGACTTCCTCGGTTAGATATCCGGGACCTTTCTCTCCATCGTCGTCGCCGACCTCGCCACTCTGCCAGACGAGCTCCATCAACTCGGACTCGATAGCTTTGGCTCGTTGAACAAGGTGTAGCGCATCATCGTCCCAGACGATAAGTAATGCCTCTGATGCGACAAAGGCGGCAAATTGATGCTTCCTCGCTCTTGCTAGGTCATGGAGTGTCGGCAAGATCTGAATCCGAAGACCGTTCATCAACGGTACATCGACTGCCTCGGGGGACCACGATAAGAAAGTTTTGATTACTCTCGAGTTTACCGTCATCGCGCACTGCAGAATAGTCAGTAGAAATATACCAAGATGCAATGACAAGGGAGAATTACCTGAACGTTGAGAGCGGCACAAGCCATCGCAAAAGTCGAATCTCCTAAGGCGGGAGGGCAGGCCATATACGTTCCCTTTGATTTGCGAAGGAGAACACCCTCCACATCACCGCTCCCATCGCTAACCCACAGGTGCGCGCATTGCTGTTGGTACAAGTAATTGACCATCACCTCATGCTTGATGTCGTCTAGGAAGACTGAGCTATTGACTGAACGCTCGGAGATTGACCCTCTGGACGAGCCAAAGTTTGAAGGCGGAAGATGGAGCCCATACTCATCTATACCCGGTGGACTTGAATGTCCCGTCCCGGCGAAGAGTTCCGCTGCTGGCGTGGGTGATGTCACTATCTTCTTCGTATTCTCCTTAGGCCTCTCGGCTCTAAAGTAACTCGACAGACCCATATTTACGTGCTTGCCCGACAGTATGCTCGAGGGTTCCGTTTGCCAATTGAGACGAAGTAGTCAACGAGATGATCCACCTAGCCTTCATCAGGCCAGAATTCCTTGCGCAGCTTCAACAATATGGGAGCCAAGTCTCCGCAGATAGAAAACGATATGGCTTGTAACAACTATGTGCCAAAGCACTATTATGATAGCCACTATAGCAGATCTAATTTTTCTAGTTAGTAACTGAACATCAACTCGTATTAGATAAATTGTAATAAAATCAGAGGAACCGGAGGATTCGATACCATGAGGAAAGAAAACGAATGGGACTTACGGCAACAATAAGTGAGGGCAGCTCGAACGTGTAGAGTCACTGGGTCGATGGTAGGTCACCACGTCTGGGTGGTGGGCGCTAACCGAATATACTACCAGTTACCCACGATCACGTTCCTCTACTACAAGGTTGGGTGGCGGATTTCGAACAGGCCAAGAGGAAAGTATGGGATATAAGATACGAGGATTATGGAGGACTTAATGGAAATGGAGTGGGAAAGACCACAGAGATTTGCCAAAGTTGACGCCAGTTGCTCCCCGTGGCTTTAGAGTTGAGAAGACTAATGCAAAAGAACACTAACACGAATTCTTCTTACAGGCCACGCGCTGGGACAAAATAGAAATGAGTTATGTCGGTCTAGTCAACCTGAGGTCTACACAGCTGCTCAGATAATGATTTAACGAGAGACTAGAACGAATGTAGTGGGCAAGTTGTCTAAACCATTGACATGTGGCGTTTGAGACGAGATAAAGGAGGCGTAAGAAATATAAACCTAGTAATAGTAAAGTATCCGCGAGTTTTTCTAGCTCAATATGAGAGCGGCGGTCTGGCCGCCTCTTCTCAATGGGAAGGTATTTCCCACCCCACGTCGAAGTAGTCATGGTGTACGGGCTTGAATAAGCGGACAGAGACCGGTCAGATTTTTCAATCTTCGGCCCAGCAGCTTAGACGAGGTCTGTCGATGGAACAGGGGTTCGGAAGGAAAATATCGATCGAAAGCGTTATTTTGGTCAGCCACGTGAGTACCTGGCCAGTTTGGTGAGGTACTTGCTAAATCGCTGGCATGCAGCTAAGATCTCGATATGATTTTGTTGTTTAGCTCGCACCAAACTCTCCAAGTACTACTCCGCTAGGTACTAGCCATGCTTGATATTACATGGTACTCCATACCTACTCTAATGGGGAAACGTTGCTATCGTGAGGTAGTATTGACAGAGATCTTGGCAAGCATGGTTGTCTCGGCCCACTACGACCCAAGGGCCTACGAACGATCCGATTAAGACCACCAAGTTTTATCTCTGGTGTACGTTGGGCGTCAGGATCTAGGAGGCAGTGGCTGTTATACGAAGTTTGACTCGATAGTTCGGGGAGGTGTTCGGTAGGAGGCTGATAATCAGAGTCTATGACGAGTAGTGGAAGTAGGTAGTCTGCTCGAATGGTGGTCTAGGCAAGCCGAAGTCATCGTGAGAAGCAATAAATTGATGCTGAGGTTGCTTCCCCAGACCCTTGCAAGCTGCGCCTGTAATCCTAAGGAAATATCCGCCCAATGTTGTGCTCGCGATGGCGCATCATCTTGGGCGCCCTACATCGCGATAGATGACCTCCAAATTCGATTGAATAGAATAGATCCATGCCTCAATGCGGTACAACGGGATACATTGTCGTGATACGACTTGACAGGACCGAAGGTGGCGAGAAGTCGAGATGCCATTGGTGTATACTTACCTACGTATGTAAGATTCTGCGTGCTGCATGCTGCATGTTGTAACACCCTCGCGAAAACAAGGGCATCCAATAGACAGTATGGACTTCTTAATCTTCTTTGGTGCTGTCACTTTTCTCGTATTCTCGGTGCAAACTGCATGAAGACGAGACGCTCCTCGGTTCGACTCCGCGTTAGCCTAGATACCATTCAACGGCCTGTGTAGCAGAGCAGAAAGCCACGGTCCGATTCACGCCACATATGGTGCGCCAGCGTGTCTCCCTACCTAGGTAGTCGATGGTTGTATCGTCGTTCAGCCTTCGATATTAAGTTGTTACCGGAAAGCATGGCGGCTAGCGGTAAGCGGCAAAGGCCCAAGGTTGGGTCTAGGTAGTTGATTGGCGTCCCTAGGTAGGTAGATACCTAGATACCTACCTAGTACCATTTGCAAGAAGAGATCTCGTCATTCGCCGCAGATAAACACTAGACGGAGCGGGATCGTGACGGGCCGCGTTAGAGCAAATTTAACTAGGTAAGTAGATACCCAGGCCGCCAGGTAATCTGTTTAGTTCGAGCTTATAATATCCGCTAGTTCAGCTCTGTATTTTATCACAGTCTAACGCTTACGCCCCCAATTTGGTTCGAGAGGGTATGGCCTCGAGCCGGCTATGGATCCTTATCGTATTACGTGCATATGGTTCGGTAGCTTGAAGCTTCTGTTTTGGTACTCGAACGCTTATTTACCCACCTGTGATAGGTAAGAAAGGGTAACAAGAGAGTAAGACGGGGAAAATAGAATCATAATTTGTTGTATCTGGGGCAATCACTTCGTGGAAAAGTACTGGAGCTAAATAAAAAATATCATTAATTTAGGTACGTATTGTCACTTGCAGATTGGTCAATATTTAAACATCATTAGCTAACTTAAAACAAGCATATACTTTGACGATCCTCACGCTAAGCCATGCGTAGCCTAATGTAGATGATTCCCGAAGCTAGGGAGGTAGGGAGGAAATACGGCGCCGAAACAACATTGAACTTGGATGACATGGCAATTGAATCGAATTGTTCGCTATCGCCTAAGATATTTACCTACTATTACCTAGGTACCTACATACATAAGCTTACATACATTGATATCATAGATTAGATTTATCAGCGTGATATCTCATGGTGTCTACAAAATTGAATCGACTGCCAACGTCGTTTCCAAGTTCTTCGAGGATTTCCCACCTATCCATACCTAGTTAGTAGTAGTACGTACCTAGATAGCTTCAAGGGTCTCATTCTAGTGATCTGAGACCCCTAAGCCCTGCAAGTGATTCTCTGAGGAAAGTTAAAACAACGTCTTTTTACTATCTCGCTGCCTGACAATCGCACTGGTTGTACGTAACATCTTTTAAGTGCGCCGCCGTGAACCATGGAAATCTGCATTACATCATGCGGCTACCCGAGACATAAATCTGTGAATAGGTACCTCACTAGTAGAGCATTCCCATCAGCACTAGCGACGACAAGTGACTTCTATAACACCCAATTTCCACACATTACCTTTGTATTCCAACCCAGAAAAAAACGCCAACGCGCCCGTGCATCGAAACATATTCTATAACTCTTCATTGCCGTCGCACTGTTGCCACATTATGACCTTGCTGACCTGCATGGCCGGGCTTGTCCATGTGGGCAACCACGTGTTCCGCGCATTCCAAAAGTCCTTCTTTGCGTTAGGGCTGCCGTCGATCCAAGGCTTGCCGCTCTGCGCGTCCTCAAACCATCCGTTGGTACCGCCGACGGCAACGTTCAGTATAAGGTAGAATTCTTGATCGAACGGCGTGTTGTCACGGCCCGTCTGCGACCAGTTATCCACGAGCCGTGTACCGTTGCTGGTGGCCTCGGGGAAATTTCCACGCTGCCAGAGGGGCTGGTCAAAGTTGGTGTAGAGAACCTGGAGGAGACGCGAGTTGACGTAGGTGAAGAGATACTTTTGAGACCACTCGAGGCCGAAGGTGTTGAATCCAGCCGAGTACGTGGTGTGCAGTGCCTCGCGCTTCACGTTAGTTCTCCACCAAGCGTCGTTGGCTTGATCGGGTCCCCAGTGTAGAGTCGAGGAGATGATGTCGTTCCCGCCTTGGGCGTACGTCCAATTATTTCCCCGGCTCTCCATAATGTCGATCTCGCCGCTGGCTGGCCAAGGCCCATACGTATCTTTGACGGGCATCATCCAGATGGCCGGCCAGAGCCAATCTCCCTGTGGAAGTTTGGCCGTCACCTCGACGCGCCCATACTTGAGGGTTGCCCCTTTCTTGCTGTTGATTCGGCCGGACTTCGTCGGAGGCACGATGGTAGCATTGCCAACGGTGGTGTTGGTGGCTGCTATACAGTCAGATGGCACCGTTGAAGTACAAGTACCATCCTCCAGGAGATTGATCAAGGAGTCTTTGTCAATCAGATCCGCATTCTGGAGTGTAGGTTTGATGAAAAGGCTTCCGCCCTGGACATAGACGTTCTCGTCATTTCCTGTGGTCTGCTCAAATTCGCCATTGCTATACGCCGCCGTCAGTCATGAACCAAATATGTCGGTGATCTGGGATTCCGTCTTACCCGAAGCCGCCTACCTGGACCTCCTTAGTCCAGACAGCGTCGTTAAAAGTCGCAAATTCATCCTCAAGCACCAGACAGTAGTTGTGTTTAACAACACTTCGTATTCCGTCCCATACTAGAAATCCAGAAATTCCTAGGCCGACAAGTATGCCCAGGATGGGAATGATAGTAACCCACTTCTCCTTTGGATCCTTCTTGTCAAGCCATGGCTTCTCTAATTCACCCTTTTTCACCCTTCGCGAATGGAAGTATCGCGGGCCGGAGCCCTGCACAGGGATATCAGAGCTTTCATAGCTAGAAGCTGGCCGTGAAATCGACGGCGATGCGAAAGGGTTTATAGTGCCCAGCCTTCGCGACGAGTGGGCGTCTATTCTTTCATCTCCCGAAGGGCTCCTGTCTGTGTTAGGTGTGCCTGGCCGGAAAGGCATGGGAAATGCCATCGAGTTGAAAGAAGTGCTACCAGCATGCTGCTGGTCCATCGTAGCGGTTGATTAATCCCTGCAGCGGGACAGCTCTGTTGGTGCAGATACAACAATATCAAATATAAGTAATGTTATGAGAAATTATACGAAAAAAAGACTAAGTCGTATTGTCAAAAGCTCGTCGGTGCTAGGTCTGAAGATGTTTCTAAGTCCTAAATCTTAACGGGGAGAAGGCGGGATAAGAGGACGGATGTAGAAGCATAAGAGATAGGCACGGATATTTCAATGGAGCTAACCTTCACGGCGTGCTTCCACTTATGCTTAAACCTAGGTTGGTAGTCTTCCTGTGCTTCTATAAGTCTAGAGCTATCAGATTCAATATTCTTACTACGACCACCCATAGAGCTTGATACGTACCCAAGTACAGTTCGTACACGACATGTACTCGAGCATGCAGGGGTATATAAGATCGTAGCGCCAGGGGTTGACCACTTTATTCTTTGACTAGCCCAAAGAGGTAAGCTGGTGGGGCATCATCACAAACCTTATCACTTCTGTAAAGTTGAGCTAGGGTTGCCGAGCTTCTGGGCCATAGAACCTTGCAACCTTGATAGAGTTCGGTGGAGACTCCGGGAAGCGAGTCCCATATATTGAAAGGGGCCGCGAGGTAAGGTAAGCCTCACGAACCATCATTCATATCACCTGAACGCCACGACGCCACCGCTTTGCGCTATTGTTGAGACGGATTAACTTACTTATATGGGAATAATGAGATGACCTATTGGGTATGCGATACCTATCGACGGATGGCGTGCATTCAATGTTAAGCCGACGAAATCAAGTTTGTCTCTTCAATTGGTGAAGAAAGAAGAGAACCTTTAGCGAGCTGAGTTACGGAATGGGGATTCGAGACTCGGGGCTTAGGGCTTGAGACTATTGGCAAATTGGCAAGTGCGGCTGGGCCCGTTTGCGGGATGCTTGAACCCACGAGTCAAACTCATTCGTCGATGCCCACCTAGGCAGGTCATAGCTGATCACATAATCGATAGCACCGAGAGCCCAGTTGATTGCTAATTTGCCGCTCGAGAACCGAATCCTATCCAGAGACTTGAGTGATCGGAGTCAATGAAATCCCCGGCGGGATCTTTAAGATATTTGGTGTGAACCTTAGCTGTCGCAGAGAAGGCATGTGCGAGCCTTTGTAGCCTTTCATCAGCAAGCCACACGAACCTAATACTACGGCGATATATCATGATGAGCCTGGGCCGCAAGGAGGCATCTGTCGAGGATTCCGAAAGTTTCGGTGTGGACTTAGTATCACAGATCTGACTATATCTAAGAAAGAATTTCGGAATATAAGAACGAAGGCGATGGTTTTAAAGCACGCATGGAAGTTTTTGCCGTAACCGCTTACTTATTCACTTGCGCTACCAACAATTTGAACCAACAACGCTCGGAATCCGCCCAATTGAAGCCTTCGATGGCAACTACATATTATATCATACCCACCTTGAATGCACCCAGATCCCTATTCCTCGGTTAATCCATGGTGTATGGAAGGCCATTCCTTTATTCAGACATTTTCCATCATATTCAGGGTGCTAAAAGATCGTAACTGCTACATCTATCCACATCCTCTCGTACGCTAGCCCCATGGTTGTCGCGGTTCGCTCATTGGCGAGCAACTTAAACAAGGGGCAATCCCGCATCATTCTACCTGAAATCTAAGGATCAGCAAACAATTCCTTTCGATTTTCTCGTATATGTAGATACGAATGAAGGATTTCGTATTCTACGGTTCTTAGCTTACAATATGGAAATGAGATCATGATGTTGTCAGAGGTTGCGGAATAGCCTCAGGGGTCAGATCTCTCGTGAATGGATAACATGAACAAATGTAGGTATGAAGTTTAATAGCACTAAGAAAATGATATTATCACTGCAACTAAAACTATGAAAATATTCTTAGGCTCGCATAAAAATCTAGGTAAGTACCTATTTGACTAAAAAGTGACATTAAATGCATAAAAGGGGTAATGGATAGGTATAATATACCTCCTATAACTACCTCCCTACTTAGTAGGCAGAAGTCTCCTTAACTTTGATGAGCAGCTAGCTTCAATTACTTCAAACTGTGCGTCATCTCAGGTAGCTACTTACTTGATTTACGGTAATAGATAACGTCAAGCCCCTATTGTCGCGAGGCGAAACCAAAGGGCTAAGGAATAACGACGTTGTTGCGTGAAGAACCCTAACTACCTTCTCACTCCCTCCCAGGGGGTGCGGTATACATACATACATACATACATACATACATACATATATCTTCTTTTTCTACAGCCAAAGAGCTAACTGCCAACACGGCGGCCTCGTACAAGCCGACTCCCAATCCTTCTGGGCTACTAGCTAACCCTGGCGAGACCTCCGGCTATCAGCTCTCACATAGGAGGCTTCTGACACCTATCAACTTTTTAGAATAATTAGTGGTTATCGTACTTGTGAGGACGTAATATACCTATTTCTAAGTCACTCGTGAGTAAATCTGTTATGTTGATGTGTGAGGTTTTCTCTCGAATTGACATCGTTAAGCAATGCCAATATAGTGTACTGTGTTAGTTCAACTCGCCATAATGCTAACCTTGGTACTCAGCGAGTATTTACCTAGCCTAGGTACTGAGTATTACACTATGGATACTATCTTGGATTCTTACTAACTCTAGCGCATGTCAACTTTTATCATTCCTTGGAAGTTATTATGCCTAGCTAAAAATGATGAATTGCGACTTTTATATGCAAAAGCCATACCAACTCACACGGCAATGTAGCTTTCTGAAAGATAGAAATTTTGGAAACCCCGAGATATCTTAGAATAATAACTGCGTAAATACAACCAAGTCTCCTGCGATCCGTAACATTAAAGAGGGGAATTGCGTTCTCGTTGCAACTTTTAGATTGATAATGATTGAAGGACCAGTCGTCAGAAGCTAGTAGGTAAACAGTTATATCATGTAAATGCTATATTTATGACATCGGTGGTGTGAATGGAAGGGAATACGGATTCATGGAGTTGACCTAATGTAGGCAGTGTAGCTAAATTATACTATATCCCAGAGTGAATTTTGTCCCCTATGTTTAACTGATGACCTAGGTAGGTATTCATCTCTAGGGCTCCTTTCCACCGCATTCTCGTCTGCTGTGGTGAATTAGAGTATGACTCTCGACTTCGAGTTGGACAAGTATTGGCTCCTCTCGTACGCGGCATGGCTGTCGGAGATGAGACTAGATAAAGCCCCATTTCGCTTTACTGAAGGAATTTGCGTAATCTAAGTAATCATATAATGGATTCTCTGCCTATACTGCCCCCTGTTTCTAAATCGTTATCCCATGCCAAGACTTACCGCGTGAGCTTCAATGTAGTCGACACGTACGCCGGGGTCTAAGCATACCCTGCTGAAACTTGAAACTTGGAACGATAGCCATTTTAGATGTTTAGGTAGTGAACGAGGCGCATGCTGTGTTGGTAGCTTAGCATCGCCATCGACGGTACCTATGCTAGACTTAGATGACGAGGTTTGGTGCCGCGATATATCAGTAGTTGATACCTATATCGGATATAGGAGCGTAGGACTTTTCGGTTACCTACCTACTTGGGTACTAGGGTGGTTCCAGGTCACCGAACTTGCAGGTACTATATCACCCTATGACGGGGATTCAGTGTTACAGTAAGGTCGGCTGTCCCGTACCAACGCACAGAACATAAAAAGGCAAGTGGATTGGTGGGCCGGTATTTCGTGAGGGATGACAACTATAGGGCTGTATGCCGTTGCGGCGGGGGGGAAGTCAAGTTAAGCTTGTGGTGAGCATGGGGGCAAGGTGTACGGGTCTGCCTACCGACGAACCTGGATTAGATCTGGGTCCGGAGATTTATCATGATGAATATGATAGGTATCTTTTAGGGAGTCAATCCGATTGATGGGAATACAGATATGCCATGTCAAGCTCCCAAGAACTCTGTAAATAGTAACTACTACCTAGGTACCTATGTATGTACTTCGTAGTTCATCAGCGTTTCAGATTAACAGATATGTCTTGAAGAGGCCCACAACGACGAGTGACGTTATAGGTGTATCTAAAGGAACAGACGATGCAGATCCTTTTTTTTCGTTGGGCTGAAGTGGGCTCAATGATCGTTCTGTCACGGGACCGAAGACGGAAGCGAAGTGAAAGAATAACTATCCTTTTCCTCTCCCTCTTCTCTCGTTTTCGTTGACCTCTACCACAGCCCGTTACCTCATCTAGTAAAAGCAGACGAATGCAGCACCAGAAGGAACACCTAACCCTATAGGAAGATATGGAAGCTGTAGTCAGATCCAGTCTGCATATATAACTATCTAGCAGGTAAAAGAGAGTGTCCGATTGGCCAATCCTCCTCAGAGTGGCTAAAAAGATCGACGGCCCCCACGCCAGCTGCACATAAAGGAATGTCCCACGAAGAAATAAAATCGGTCCACTATCCGTCCTGCCGTCCTAACATTTATATCCTTTCCATTTATACCTCAGCCGTCTATCATTGGAAAACCGACGCCTTGTCAACATGCATGGAACTTGTATGAGAAATGTAGTCAAATGCCGCGAACTGCCCAGGAAGTACCCTCTACCCAGAATTGTTAGAAGATCAATAGGAATGCAATCCATCGTACACTCGTAATAACAGTAACCCCGTTCCCCACTCCCCCCTTTTTGCCTGTCTCCACTCAAAAAGGGGGAGCCTTCCGCGAGGAAGGAAGATGCTCCATCTAGTAATTCAACGACAACCGAAAACGCTGACCAATGGTTGAGGAGATCTAAGAAAAACGAAAGTACCTAACGGAAAGGGATACAAGAAAAACTTAAGGATTGGGAAAAAAGGAAATTGCGCCGTTGCCAATCTAGTGACGAACGCCCCAAATTCTATAGACGAAAAGGGAATGGGAAAAACGGAAATAGCAAAATCAAAGTCAGGTGATGGATACAGAATAATCAGTCGAATAGCAGGCCGCCGCAAGGGACCGGCGCAAGGGCACTGCCCTACGCAGTGTAACCCCGCGAGACCTGCAAGTAAGCCAGTACTGCCGCACGCCAATCGCGTGTGTCGAAGGATATCCGGCCGTATGATTCGCCGGTATCCCCATCAATAAGCGGCGCAACAATTTGGCTCTAATGAGCCTACGAGCCGGGTGCCTGCCGAGTCGAGCACGGTGTCTGAGGCTTCGAGGCCTAGAAGACGCGGTCCGGTTAGTCGAGTTGTCTCTGTTACCCGGTTCGGGGAGTCTCGGGAGGACGATCTCCCGTACGGCGGGCAAGTATCCTGAAATATGGAAGATATCCCATAAGCTATAGTAAGGCGCCGATCGAACATATTTGTGCATGCAGATATTGATGACGCCGGGTTCGAATGTACTGCCGACGTTCCCGGGCACGCGATTAATGACGACAGACCCCGGGCGGCGTCGAACAAATCAGGTCGAGATTTAGGGACCTGCCTTGGCGATGACGCTCGTAATAAATCTGGGTCATTCCTGACAGCTGCAGCGCCAGCACGTAGGGAAAAGCTTGAACATGATGACTCGCTCACGCTGCAGGAACCGAGATATGGGGCGCCCAGATCCGATTCGTTCCAAGGGGCAATATCATAGACGAGAGTATGCAATCCCGTTTCACCTCGATCATCTGAATAGTTGGTAAGCTTATCGTCGTATAGCTCTCCCTGGTCGTCGATGTCTGTACCTTTGCGCGAATCACATGACGTCGTCAGCGTAAGGGGCACGAAGGCATCCGGTTTAAAAGCCAGGTGTTCGTTCAGTAATCGTCTCGACAAATGCTCGCCAAGGTAGCTAATTTCGAGCTTCCCACCGCAGCGGGTCGCCTCGTTAATGAGACTTTTTGCGGATCTGCGTGGGCTAGGCGGCGGCGTAGGTACATCCGGTCTAGGACCTATAGGCCCTGGTCTGTTACATGATTCGGAGTTAGCGGCAATTCGTATAGCTACCCAAGTACCGATTTTCTCGGTGAGTAGGGCAAGGTACTCCGCAGAAGGTACGTAAGAACCCAAGCCATGTTTCAGAGTGACTTGCTCTCGAGAAGATTAGTAAGGACGAGTGGTACCAACCTAGGCCCTGGAGTTGGCGGGCGAGGGGGATGAGGAAGCGATACTGGCACGCCTAAAGCGAGCCAGACGTCGACCAGTCGAACAGCAACAATGGAGAGCTGTTCAGCCACGAGTCCTCGAAGCAGATCTGCTTCTGCTGAAGAATTTGGACTGGGTGGCGGCGTCGGTACCGGCGGACGGGGAGGGATTGGGGGTGGCCGTGGAGGCGGCCCTGGAGTTGGGGGACGAGGTGGGTCTGGAAACGAGATCTTGGGTAGTCCCATCTTAGATGATTCCATAGAGTACGGCTTAGGATTAAACTCGTAAAGATTGAGATATCCTGTTCTATCGGCGTTAGCATAAAAGACCGGTGCTGATGATGGCAACGAGGTAGAAGCTGATGCGAGAAGTCGTAGCATCTCGTTACAGTCGACGTGACTCCTTGAAATCGAACCAGTGATAGTGCTTGTCTGTTATCTCGATATTCTGAAGGGTTGAAGTTGCTGTGAATATGGTCGTAACAAACTCGTTCGGACATGGTTCCATAGATCTATTATATACTTCTCTCGAAGGAATAGGGCACGGCGGGTCGGCTCGTCCCTTGGGATTCGAGATCCTACTGTTGGGGAATCGTACCGAGAAGTTGTCGTTAACAGCCCTGGCGAGAAATGAGTAGCCTACCGGTGTTTGCTGTACCAAGCAGCGTGAAACCAACATAACATCCTACCGCAACAGGATCAATTTGCGATAGGAGAATTCGACCTGCGCCTCTCATCATACTAAGATTCGGGGTTAGGCTCATCTATACAGGTACCTATTTCCATCTTAGAAGGATGGATGAACAGGTGAAGTCATCGCAGCCTTTGATAGTGGGTATTGTCCGAAAAGCATACCATGCTTCCGTCATCTCGTCTTCGCTTTCGGTTGGCAGACCACTCTCCTCTAAACCCAATAAGCTCCTCGACCGCGAATTCATTGCACATGAGAAGCAAGTAAAAGGGGACACTGCTGAACGCAAACTTGACGCCGCTTGAATCTTGCACACGGATTAGGCTGTCTTGTAGCCCGGATCAAGTCTGACTACCGACTACCTACCTAGGCAACTAGCTTATGGCCTCAATGTAGTTATTCGGCGCATGATATTACTCGATGAGAGTTTTTCGGTGATACGAATAGACTTGGCAGTATGAATCACATTTCATGATGAAGCGACAGTCGTAAAATTGGAACAAAGGATTCCAGTGAAACGAAGATTTCGATTTTTAATATTCCTTAAGGCTATCATTCTAGGTCCCGAGTAACCAGCCCAGCCAACAAAGTGCAACTCGCGAAGATCGTAAAACGGTGAGACGACAATCGATCATGAGGCTCATATCAGCCCTGCTCGTTGGCCGTTCTACGTCAGCCGAGCCTCGTATAACCGAAGATAAACGCGTTAGGTAACTCTGTTGGTTACACTGTACAAAAATGCGTATATGATGAGCGCAGGATAGACGACTTCCGCAGCAGCGTTGTAAGCTAGCTCGCTTATTGAAGCCATATGTCGTCTAACGCCGCAGAAGTTTCCGACTGCCCTGCGGGACCCGATCCCGTAACCGGTACACGATTGGGTTCCGAAGCCAGCACGATGGCCATCACACGAACCCATTCGCTACTACGATTCGATAGGCTATATATCATTTGTTAGAACCCGACTCTATCGTATACGCCTGAAGGCAGAGGGATACAGGGACGGAACAGATGGTTTGCTCCTCGTAGGACTTACGCATGCGCGATTCCTCGCTGGAGTACAACGTCCCCCGGGTTGCAAAGCGTCTCGACGGGCTCGCCATAAGTGGGTTTTCCGTCGATTACGTCAAACGGCTTGGCTGGGGTCAAGAGGCTCAGGGTCCCGTTCAGCACGACGAGATAATCGGTAGACGTCGTACGGTGCATCACACCCTCCGAGTTTGGGGCGATGTCGAGGTAGTACATGTTCAGACCCCCTGGCACTATAACAAACATTCGGTCAGCCATTACCGTTATGGGAGATGTCAGAAGCGGGTCATAGACCGAGATATCTATTACAGGACGCAATGATATCTGGATATGCTGGAACAGGCAAACTCTTAAGTGCCTTGGAAGTTGGAGTCTAAAAGAGCAATCGGAGACGTGGTGGGAAATTCACATACACACGATTCCCATGCCGGGCACATCATCGAGTGCTAGATTGCCACTGCGGTATTCGTCAGCTCTCATCTATCCACGACATCGCGGCCCCTTCGGAGCCATGGTCTAATTTAAGGACGAGTAACACGGCAAGTGACTCACTGTCCGTCGTTGCTAGTCGGTACTCTCTTGCTAGATGCCACTCGCGCTCTCATCAAGACACCTCCCATGATAGGATCGGGAGGGAGGCTGTCCACGAGGACCTCTACGCCGGGTTCCGAATGCGCTTTTGCGGTACTCGATTCGGCAAGGGGGAGGTTCGAGGCGGTGATGCGCCTGGGGGCTGGTAGGTGAGCTGGCGATGACATCGTTCTCGGTAATATGGCGTTCTAATCAGCCTTGAGGATGAATAAGGTAAGTGTCTATAGGGCTGAGAAGTTTAATCTGCCTGTGACTATTCTGTATTACGACAATAGTCGCACAGAGCCGGTATATATAGAATTTCGAGACATATGGCCTATGTAGGTAACCAAGGGTGTTGGCAGGCAGGACTATAGTGTCGATGACAAATGGGCTGCATTAATCAGCAATAACTGACCCTCAACCCTTACCGATTATGCAATGCAAGAAAGGATTTATAACCAACCACCCAATCCCCAGGATTCGTGATTGGAAATTTAAGTCTTTGAGGTTGGAATAGCGATGGAGACAACGTGGAGCTCGCGTCGAAAATATGGGATTTCATAGTGGTTCTACGAGGATCTGAGCGGCGCAGACGAATAGGATAAGATGAGATGGATATTATGGAACAAGGCACCGGGGAAACTTTTTGACATTCCAACTGATGAATTTGTAAGGCGATTCAGCTGAAAACCAACCCAGGGGGTCATCTATGCACGCGAGTGCAATGTGATTGCCATCGATATCGATGTATGTGCTAAATGGATCATGAGCATCCGATCCGAAACGGCATAATAGGACAGAGCAAACATACTACTACCAAATTGGTAGCCCATCATTCCATCACGGACTGCTTTGACTTCAACCGTATACGAGAAGCTTCCCCATCACATGTCAAGGTATCTCGTGCTCGATAAACGCCCGTCGACATACAACGCGGCCTATGTTGTCCCAACCTAACGGTATCCTCTTCCACGACTGCGAGAACGGCTGCGACCTCGGAAACTGTCATAGCTGGGACTACGACGTCGATCATCATCATGGCCGTTGTAGCTTTCCTTCCTTCCGCCTCGTCGTCGCGGGGGAGATCGAGATCTAGAACCGTACGAGCCGGACGGACTTCGGTTACGACGGTGAGGAGGGGATCGGGATCTCGAATAGGAACGCGGACGGTAAGTGTCGAAGTTGTCGCGGCCGGAGCGACCGTAACGGGGAGAACGCGGTTGTCTCCCCCCGCCAAATCCCGCTCCTCTTCCACCGCTGGTAGTACTACCGGTGCCGGCGCCAGCTCTGCCGCCAACTCTGGGACCGGGCGCAGGATGGCGAGGGTCAATGTTGGCGCCTCGTGTCGCGGTCGGGGGAGAAGGCGAAAACTTGCGTCGGGGGAGCACGATGGACACATTGATTACCGTGCCATCGAGGACGGCTTCGTGCATGTGAGCAATAGCAGCCTCGGCATCTGCCTCGTGAATGTAGAGAATGTACGCGGTTCCACGGTTCGTATTGACTAAGAAAGGCCACGTTAATACCTTGCTATGTTCAAAATAGATGCAATGGAGAGATTTTACTTACATTGTCTATTCACAGGCATGTCCAGGTCTCGGATAGGACCGTACTGGCCGAAGATCTCATGCAGATGTTCCTCATTGATGGTCTTGGTCAACTTCTCAACCACAATCTAAAGGCCAAACACCTAAAATTAGCATGCACGCCAAGACTACGCGGGAGAATTGGTAGGTATATATTGGTAGATGCGCGACGATGGAGTCACGCAAAGATATATTTAGGGAGAATTGACTGACCTTGGTACTTCCTCTCAACGGGCTCTCACTCCTACCCCTGTCATCTCGGCCACGGCTCGGACTCCTGCTCTCGCTACGAAGTCTGCCATTACGGCGAGAGACTGGTGTTGGCGATCTGATAGGGGACCGACGGTGGCGAACTGGCGAAGGCGAGCGTGAATAACGCGATTTAGGCGTCGGGGAGCGCGACTCGTAACGATCTCGAGAAGGCGATCGATAATCCATTTTGATGAATTATCTTGAGTTTGAGGGTCGCCTCTATTTTCTATAGAGACGGGAAGTATTGGCGTGCAGACGATGAATAACGCAAATGGGCAACCTCGAGATCCAGGGTTGTACGCAGTAAGTTGAGAAGAAACTATGGTAATGAAGTGGATTTTGACCTGGGAAGAACGAGGAATGGGTGGGATTGAAGCTTTGGAAGCTTCGCCTTGAGGTTGCAGTTGCTATTGCTATCTAAAATCGGTCAAGCCAAACTATATTCGTAACTTGGGTGGGAAGAGTGGGTTCCGTTTGCTAAATTCAGGTGCAGCTGGTGCAGTCTGGAAGTTAAGCTCGACGCCACGTGACTCATAATCATGCAGGTATGTATTAAATAGATATATGTACTTTAAGGTAAGCTTACTATGCACAATCATACATATGTACAATGCATAAATACCGAAATCGACAACAATGATTCCATCAATTACCTCGCATCTGAACCTCGCATTCGCACAATTGCCAGTCTCTCTCGAGTTTGACATCTGGTATATGTCCGCGCTTCTTTGTTTATAATATAATATTAAAGGAGATTCACTATCCTAATATACGTATCTAAAGTTCGGGTTTTCCCTATCCGTCAAGTCCTCAAAGGCATGCGCTAGCCTCTCGTCACGAGCCTCGCTGACACCGGCTGCTGCCAACTGATCACGCTTCTTGTTTTGCCTGGCAAGATAGAAGCGGAAGACCACCAGGATGATGACGAGAAAGGCATAACAACCAAGGTGGGTCGAAAAAGCTGTGAAGTACTTGGGAGCTTCGCGAGAGAGAAAGACCTGGGGACCGATAGCATTGCCAGCGGACCAAAAGACGAAGTTTGTGGCTACCACTACGCTCTTCTTGGTTTGCCCACCAACGTTTCGAGACATCATCGAAAGACCAAGGGTTTGCGCAGCCCAGAAAGATAGAGTGATATAGTAGGCGATGAGCAATCCTACGTGCTGAGGGAATGTATGGTTGGGAATAGTCATTAGTAGAATGGTTCCGACGAACGACCTAGACCAATAATGTCAGTCATTACCGTACCGCCGTCTCTAGAATGAGGGATGATATGGAGACTTGCGGTATAATGAAGCCTAGCATGGTTAGGATGTTCTGGTTGAACCTCTTGACCAACCAGACCGACCCTAATAGTACGATAATGATGTAAAAGCCGAGAACCATCGACAAGAGCTGCGTCTGGAGGTTGGTGAATCCAAGGTTACCCGAGATGATCAAGTTTGCGAAAGCGCCGAGACCACTAGTCGGAAGAGTCGTCGTGAACTGAATTCCGGCGTAACACCAAGTTTGAAAGTCGGTCAGGGCGTCCCAAACCTGCTCCTTTTTAAAGACGCGATTCTGCAGACCTGTCTGGTTTCCTCGGACACGTTCTACCATCAAACGCTTGTCCTCCTCACTGAAGCATTTAGCACGCATAGGGGAATCGGGCATCCACCAGAGAACGAATACTCCGAATATGACGGAGATGACCCCGTAAGCCAGGAAAAGCCACTGCCACGACTTGAGAGGACCATCCGTGATCAAGGTAAAGCAATAGGCAAGAAGCCCACCCACAATTTGTTGCGCACCGTTCATCATGTACCAGTATGTGACCCTCGAGGCCTGCTCTTCACGTTTGTACCACATGGCGGAGAGGATCACAAACGCAGGCTGGCAGGCCGATTCGAAAAGTCCCAGGAGCGTACGGACAGCCACGAGCCCAACAAAGTTCTTGCAGGCGGCGTGGCAGGCAAGTGTAGTACCCCAGGCGATGATCGAAAAGCTAAGATACTTGGCAACAGGAACTTTGGAGATGATATAGTTCTGCAATTCTCATATCGTTAGCATACTGTTTCAGCTACCGAGATATCCCAGGGAGAACCAAGATTGAGCCCTACCTGCGGGTACTCGACGACGAGTATGGTTATATAAATACAAGTCGTCAACCACGAAAAGCTTTGGCTTACTTTCCCCTCAGGAGTAAGCATGCCGGTATCTTTCGGCAGACCCATGATCGAGGAAAAAGACAATGTGCCTTTATCAATAGCCTGAAGGAAATACGTCGTGATCATGACCACCAGGATGCGTTTATCAATCATTCTTCGAAGTCTATCGTTTTCTTCGGGCGATATTTCAATCCGAGCTGACGACGAGTATTTAGCGACTTCTTGGTCGATCTTGCCATAGTCTTCCCGTTCCCCCTTCTCATCGACTTCGTCCGCCGCCGAGCGTGCCCGCTCCACCTCCTCCATCGAGTACTTCTTCGCATCATCATCTTGGTGAGGCGACATGGGTTGGACTGTGTCCAGATCCCGAACTTCTGTAGACGACATGATGAGGGCAAGTGTTCAGCAGGCCTGGTGGCAGCGGCTATGCACGCCGCAGAAAAGAAAACGCCTGAGAGGAGACAGAACGGAAGTTGAAGTGAGATGAGGTGAGGTGTAGAGTCGGGAGAGATGAGATTTTTATTTGCGTCTCGCACCACTCACCCCCGACCCTCTCGCGTGAATAAGCCTGTCTTGTCATGGCGTCGTAACGTCGCAAGCGAGCTATTCAACAAGGGGTCAGATGGCCGACCATACTGCGTGCGTTCATTCGCCCACATTGGCCTGGGTCGAGAACCACCTCATCGGATTAACATGAAAGTGGGGGACTTCGTAGGAACAACATTCAACGAATCATCTCAGATACTATTAGTCGACTATATCCATCAAGGCACTGGTGCTTATTTTAGTGCTGCACTATTTCAGAAAGAGTCCGGGCAACCTGGGCAGTCCGGGGCTTTCTGGGGTTTAGTTCTCCAAAATCTGGGGGATGGGGATGAACCCCAAGGGCCGTAGCTTAGGCCCGAAAATCCTGATGCTTTAAACGAAGCTCCAATTTTTTCGGATGAGACGAGCCTAGAAAAACCGGGGTCTTCCCCTCAGAGAGCTTGCACTCGGCGCTAGCTAGGCCGAAGCCATCGCCAAGGTCGGTCCCAAATTCTCCATCGGAGTTCAGCTGTGACTGTACGGCTTAAGAGCAGTCTTCGTTCGGTATAAAAGGACCCAGGGCCTTTTCTTATACGCTGTTTCATGTATGCAGGTACTCTAGCGATGAGTTTGCGAGGTTCCTATCACGCGGGATGAGATCCCTAAGATCTGATGGTTAGCACAGAGTGGGTGGGTACTGAAGCGATATAATACCCCGACAACTGGAGACGCTTAAGACGCTACCATAGTACCAAGATACGATAGGTAGGTACGCATGCGGAGTGCGTAACTCCTCACGAGGGGAACTCTCGGATATCTATATCGATTATCCCTTTTTCTTGTTGATCTCTTAGATAGTTTGGGGAATCGATCATACTTAGTACGACAGATCAAATCGAGTGCTTCATCTGGAAAGTGACGGTCTATCAATTATTCATGAACAGAGAAGAGGACCATTATCTACCTATACGTCCATATATCGTTCTACAATTCGCCTCCTAAACGTTCCTGTCAAATCACCTACCAACTTAGACATATCTAGACATCTGCGAGAAACATCATCTTCTAGCTAAAATGCCGGCAGAAGTCCATGGCATTAAATCGAGTGATGTTCACGCCAAAATCCAGCTCCTCATCGATGGGCTCGTGAACATCAAAGACAAGACGGGAGAATTTCTTATGACGCTCGCCGATGGCCGCGTAATTGATACAAAAGGATGGAATGATTGGGAATGGACTCACGGGATTGGCCTGAATGGAATCTGGGCTTACTACTCATTAACTGGGGACGAGAAGTATCTCAAGATCATCGAAGACTGGTTCGCGAACCGATTCGCTGCTGGCGGCACTACGAAGAACATCAACACGATGGCCGTATTCTTAACCCTAGCCTACGTATACGAGAGGACGGGCAATCAAACCTATCTTCCCTGGCTAGACAGTTGGGCAGAGTGGGCGTACCACGACCTAGAGAGAACCAAGTATGGTGGTATGCAACATATCACGTATTTGGAGGTCAACGACCAGCAGCTATGGGATGACACGCTCATGATGACTGTTATGCCCCTAGCCAAGATTGGAAAATTGCTAAATAGACCTCACTACGTTGATGAAGCGAAGAGGCAATTCTTAATCCACATCAAGTACCTATTTGATACGAAGTCGGGGTTGTTCTTCCACGGCTGGACGTTTCACGAGGGGGGACACAATTTCGCGAATGCCTTATGGGCGAGAGGAAATGCATGGTTGACGATCGTGATTCCCGAATTTTTGGAGCTGCTAGACCTACCAGCCAACGACCCGATCCGGACGCATCTTCTAGATACGTTAAACGCGCAGTGCGAAGCTCTCAAGCCGCTCCAGACGACTTCGGGTCTGTGGCGTACGCTCTTGGACCAACCAGAGGAAGAAGGCTCCTACGTCGAATCCAGCGCGACGGCCGGATTCGCCTTCGGAATTATGAAGGCGCAAAGGAAGAAGCACATTGGGAAAGAGTACGAGGCCGTAGCCATTAAGGCGGTACAGGCCGTTCTGGATAACATCGACGTCGACGGTGAACTCCTGAACACATCTTTCGGCACAGGGATGGGCCATACCTTACAGCACTATAAGGATATTCCGATCACAAGCATGCCTTATGGACAGGCTATGGCTATTATAGCCTTAGTCGAGTTCCTCAGGGTGTTTATTTAAGTATCTAGGTAGGTAGTCTAGTGTATAAAATTAATCTAGTAAAAATGCAATCGGGCTTACCAACCATCTACCTATTTGATACTAACCGTACTCTATTAATTACTAGAGGTAGGTACCTCTTTCACTTAGTTGAGAAGGGATTTCTTCACGAAATCGACTTCGTCTGCCGTCCCGCAGACTAATCCCGCGGTTTCGTTTAGGTCTGTCAATTGCTTATCCAATATGTCCGTCCCATCAGCTGGGTCGATCGCTTTTCCTCTCGCACACTCGATGATCAGAGCTAAGGGGAACAGCTCGTACAGGCGTCTCAGCTTTGCCTTGCTAGCTGCGGTGACTGGAGAGATGTAGATGCCATGTCCCTTGACTAACGCATGAACTACGTCCGGAACAAGCCCGCCGCTGTACCTCAGCGTGTATTTGTTTTGGATGAAATGGGAGATTAGACCCATGTACTTCTCATCGTCTGCCGCCGCACGGAGGTTCGCGGGGGCAAAATAACGGGTCTTGAACGGGGATTCCGCCAGCCGGACTACAGGCCGAATGACTTCGCAGTCACGTACCCCATTCTCGCCAATTCCTATTTCCAGGCATGCTGGCTCCGACCCAGGTGTGCGGAGCGCGATGATGGCTGTAGTGCGCGGCCCATAGACGCCAAGCACAGCGGCCACTTGTCTGCTTGCCGGAGGTTGGTTGAGCGCTGTTTTCCCCTGCCAAACACCGATGATGGTCCCGACTGTCCAATTTGGCGCTATGATAGAGCTGCCATCCAGAGGGTCAAACGCGACCGTATATTGCTCTTCGGGAGCATTAGTAGCAGATTCAGATCCTTGCTGATGTGGAACATCTCTTTCCACTGGGTCCTCTTCGCTACTGGCGGTGGCCACGAAAGCGCAGCGTGAAATAGCGGATCGGATGTTATTTTCGGCCAATACATCCACATTTAGCTGGTCGTCGCCGAACGCATTCGCGCTGCCCGCCTGCGAAACATAGTGTGAGCTCCTGAGAGAACTTGCTATGTCCGATATACAGTCAATAAGCGTTGGTAGTACTGACTCTATCAGCCCTCTATGTGCCTGTGAAGGTACAGCAGATCGAAGATGACGGAGCAGTCCGGAATCAGTCATATTTGTGTATTTGGTAATTCCGGAAGTCTTGATGATTGAGTTGTCTCTTAGGTGAACTAGATAAATATGAACATTTAGGTCTCGATCTCATCTAAAAAGCCTCAAAATTATGCAATTACCGGGTCCTTAAATACAGTTCAAGGCTCGCATAAATCCTTATTCGTCTCACAGTTATATATTCCTATGTCATTAAGGACATGATTATTTGATCGTACAACAAGCTCCAAGTTGCGGACACTAGGTATCCAATTTCAATCGAGTGGTGACTTGGCTAGTGAAGCCTTATAATGTCAAGATTTTGGACGAGATTAAGTAGCTTAAATATGGATGTCCATAGGGCCCCGGAATCAAGGTCAATCGTCACGTACTACATACCTAGATAGGTACCTAGTGTGCTCGACGGACTAGACAGAATAGGGGCTAAATAGAAGTTTGGGTGTAGAAGTTCGAGGAACCCTGATTCGTCAAGATATTAAACAGGTTGGAGAAGACTACCTCGACATTTGAAGCGTTTTGTCTCGTCATATACCGGATTTCATGATGGATTTCTTAAGATCTTCAACTATACCGACAAGAGTGTCTTCTCGGACGCGGATCGCACTTCGAGCCAAGTCCGGTACAATGACTAATGTTCCGCGTTGAGTTATCTAACAAATCACTGTTAGTGTATAAGCACCAACAATACGTAGGTAGGTAACTAACTCACATGCCAAATATATAGAGGTTTGTCATGGTTTAGAAGTAGTGACGTATGAAGTCTTTCTATCTAGTGTATGGCGACAGAGGATCTCCTGTTCGTGAAAGTCGTGTTGGGTTTAATCGTCTAGGTACCTATGAAATGTCGTCCATCCTCACAGTCCGACGACATCTCTGTCTTTAACAACTTGTCGTGAACACGCATTGGTTAGGTAGAGTTCACGCCTCCTTTTCTCGGCATGATTCAAAAATCATATACCTAGGTAGTTATGGAGGTACAATGTCCAACCAGCGCTGCCCCTAACTCGTTGGCGGTTATCCAAGGGAAACCCATCCAGTCGATTCCAATTCTCATGTTGCTTTCGAAAACGGGCTCCTCGATCTACACGAAATCATCGCCAACCATACTGTCTACCTTTACCATACTAGGCGGCAGGACTGCCAGTAATCGATGTCAGTCGAACATCCGTCGCCCCAGTACTTGTGTCCGCAATGGTGACAGCCCCATTGCCTGATTTCCTGATAATCCCACCACATATCGTTGCCAGATCGGACGCAATGACTAGGTCCTTGGATGATAATACCGCAGCCGAAGTCGGTGGCTTTCCCGTGGCAGACACCGAAATGTGGTTTTCCGCTTCTGCAGAGGAGGTAAGTTAGCGAATGAATCCCGATATTCTCGCAGTTTTCAAAAACAACAATAACCTCAGGATAATTGGACGTACCCGATAGCTCCGTAGTTGAGATCATCGTTGCGAATGAGTTTCCGGTTTATGCCCAAGTCGCACCAGACAACCTTCACGGTGGGACACATGATACTTCCGCCGCAATCGTAGCTGACGTGATAATCCCCACGGTGGGACGCCGGAGAGAGTGAAGACGTGAGGTTCTGAGTCCCATCGTGAGAGGTCTCGTTATAAGTAGTGTTCTGCGGGATGACCAGAGACATGGCTCCGGCTACATACGCCGCGACGATCGATAAGATTGAAAAACGCATGTTGATAAATTTGGTAAGGGCTCTGATTGCAGAATTATGTTGGTTCTGGTGTTCTCTGGGTAATCTGTTTTGTCTTGGGAAATGTGAGGAAGGAGAAGGGAGTAAGCTGGGATCTGGCTCCCCTTTTCAAAGATCTTGGTTTTCGCAATGAGACATAGCAGGCCGTAGCGATCTGAATTTACTCTAAAGTTAAGTTGTGGGCGTGCATCGCACTTTCATATCTAGCCTCTGGCGCTCGTCTTGTTCAATTGAGTCGTTTTCTACGTAAATCAGTAAAATGTATCACGTCAGATAGGCCAAATAGGGGCTCTGAACTCAGAGTTAAAGTCAACAGGATGTTATCCTTCAGCTCTACACTAAGTCAATAATATTCCCCAATAACCTTAACTAGGTATCTAGATGTGGCGTCGTGAGAGTCTAGAAAAGTTAATAGTTGCCATTTAAAATGGTACTCGACATAGTTATCAGTGGGATTTAGAAGTACCTCGTTCTATAAATGTCGGTAAGTTAAGCCCAGAACCGCATCAAGTGTAAGTTCCTTCAAGCTGTTGAACGGACTCCTTCCAAACAGCACCGATGTCATTCTGATAAATCCAGGACATGTCCTTTCCACCATCTGTAATAATCTTATTTTTAACTTGTTCGTCGAATGTTGGATTCCCAAGAGCCTTCAGCTTTGCGGCGCGTTTATCGGCCTCGGAAGCAAGATGCGCATACATCCGCGAATAATAAGGTAATCGAATAGCATCAAATAGGGGAAGAGCCTTGCTGGTGTCATTCTTCCAATATTCAAGGGCCCGCGCTAAAATGTAGCCGTCCTCAATTGCAAATCCGGCCCCTGATCCAAATGCCCCGGATAAGGCATGAGATGAATCCCCGACGAGCACGATCTTATTATCCCACGCAGTGAGTTTCGCCAGTTCGGGTCCAGCAAACGCAGCGAACTCGCGCCAACCGCCAGGAGGCACTCTTGCGAGCGCTTCCCTGATTTGGGGAAGATATTCCTACTTTCTATCAGCCAACAAATACAATCAATTACTAAAAAAGGTATCATACCGTGAAGTGTGATTCGACATGAGAATTTTCTACAGGAACACCCCAGCTTTTCTTATTCGCGCTATGGATTTTCGGATCTTGCCATGCTCTAGAGGCTATTTCCCAGAGTCCTTCTCCGACAGGAGAAAAATAGACGTGCGTAGTCGGTGTATGCCACCAACCGGTAATTTCGAAGCGAGGATCTAGGTCCTTTACGTCGTCCCAAGGTAGAAGAGTTCTCCATATAGTTGTTCCGGTAAACTTGATTTCGTAATCTGTCCATGCTGTATCTCGGACGACCTATTTTGTTCACTGTAAGAAATTATGTTGTTTTAGCACCGGAGCATTGTCTTACAGATCTAATACCATCAGCACCAACTACTAGGTCAGCTGTCGTGATAGTCCCATCTTCAAAATATAACTCGACACCTTCGTGGCCCTTGTCAACCATACGTGCTAGTCTCTTGGATAGTTGCAGTATGCCAGGCTTCACATGAGCTAATAAGGCTGACTGAAGCTTCGTCCGCTGAGTGCGAATTGGAGGACGTCCAGTCTCATCCCGTACCTTCTCACGGCGAGTTAGTTCTTCCCCAGAACGCCCGTTCCTTATTCTAATTTAGCGACAGCATGTGATATGCGCGTAACGACTCACATGTTAAGGACCGTCCATGTCGGATGTCCGCTGGTCAGCGTATCCGCAACGCCCAGTAACTCCAATGCGTTCCATGTATTTGAGCCAATACTTATGCCAGCACCTGCTTCCCGCAGTACCGTTGCCTGTTCGTAAATATTCACAGTAACGTCCGGAATCTTAGACAGGGCAATGGCTGTTGCGAGGCCACCGGGGCCACCTCCGATGATGGCCACACGCAGATGGCGCCGAGATGAGTTCCCGTTCACTGTCATACTGTGAATTACTGCCAAGGCGGATGACAATTATCATAAATTACGTACCATCTTAATTAACATAGTTATACTTAAATGATAACCCGCACGTTAAATCAACTTATCCTCAAGAATTACAAAGTCTGACCAAGCAGTATAACGTCAACCATCACGTGAATGACGTGCGAAGGGCTAACTCCGTGCTTGAAAGTGCTGATAAGTCTAGAGCCGTTAGATGGCTTCATAGACATACGATCTTATAGAGATTTGAGCGGGGTTAGAGAGAAGAATCCCGATGTATACCTACCTAGGTATGCTGCAATAGTATATTACGAGAGTAGGAAGTCTTTTCGCGAAACTGTACGTCATGGTAATCCCTGTCTCATGAACAACTCAATCAACCACCAGATTGACCCAAGCGTCAGTTGTGGGAGTTATATGATTGGTCACTTGGAAGTGTTTCGATTCATATATACCTAGTACCTATATAGACAGATGCAGGTATTCATGGCTTACAACGCTATTAATTCATTGATAACTTGAAATACTCATGACGAAAGCGAAGCCCTTTGTCAAGATGGTGTTTTCATGTCTGCGCTCTTAGTCGCGCATTTTATATCATTGGATTGGAAAAAAGGGCAGTGTACCGAAGTAATGAAAGAAACTTCAGGGCGAAGACGATTAACATTAGAAGTATTTGAGGCTATATCATGCGACTTGAAAATAGGTAATTTCTCGTGCCCTTCTATGAGCTGTATGTAGATTCTGAAGTCAGGAGTAAAATGGTAGAGGGTGATTGAATCCAGGTGATAAGGTACGATAAGAACAGTCGAATCAGATTAATTAGCCAAAAATAGAATCCCGATGGTTCGCAGCTGGTCTTGCGCACAAGCCAGCTGACAGGTAGTTAAAATTGTGGCTTCTGAGCTACACAAGGGATTTGATTAGTCAATCTTGGCCAGGTACTAGGCTAAATCGGATAGTGGCTTGATCTTCTGCATGGAAACTGCACATGTGGAACTGTTGATGGAGTGTATCTAGGTATCTAGGTACCAACCACGCGGCCGCTAAATGGCAACCCTGGATTCCATGTTCCAACATCAATTTTGTATTTGACGACAATGCTCCTTCACAGTCATCCAAACTAAGCCTGGCAATGAGCTCGTCATCATATCCTTATAGACGTGCAATTTTCCGATCAAGATGCCTCTCCAACCAATAAATACCAACGTTGAGAGGGACGGGTCCCTCCTCTCCCCCATCCGCTACGACGACGACGCCATATCATTACATAGTCGAAGCGACCAGGACACCGATAGCGAAGATGACGAACTACTAGCTGCTGCGCGGAATAGCAAGGAGTTACGCGCACGTGATCGCATGGTCTTGATGGAAGAGGAAGAGTTGGACAAGCTGATAACCGACTCGAGGGCTCGACGCGAGCGGGAACGGAGAGGTAGCAGTATTCATAGGCGAGGGAGCAATCTTGCACTACCCAACCCCATACGCATGCTGAGGGGCTATAACCTCACAGGATCGGGAAGCGCAATAGATGATGCTGGGAGTTCTGCGGAGGACTTACATCATGAGAAACGAAGAAACAGACGAACACGCCGTAAAGAAAAGAAAGATCGGTTGCTCAGAGAAGCCCGTGATGGCGAAGATGGCGAACTTATGTATGAAATGGAATCAGGGGGAATGAAAGACGGAAGTACTACCGGCGACAGTAGCGACCGGGATGATAGCGACGAGCTCGATCGTAAACGTCTAATTCAGGTATCGGATGCCAAGACTGCGAAGACGAGACGATGGAAGAAATGGCTGTTGATACATGCTACTATCATAGTTGGCGTGGCTTTCCTAGGTCTCGTCATCTGGAAGCTCGTTCAGAGCAGGAAAACAGAAGAACAAGCACAATTGGTGGTTCCTACTCAGCTGGTCAGCAATGGTTCTGCTCTATTTCTGCCAACTACCCTTATAATCAGTCTCGACGGGTTCCGAGCGGATTTTCTAAACCGAGGTCTGACGCCAAGGTTGAATTCCTTCATCAAGGAGGGTGTTTCGCCGTTGTATATGACCCCATCATTCCCCTCTGTTACATTCCCGGTAAGTTACCCATCCCCGAGCCTTTGTCGCTATTCCCTCGACTCATTTTTTTATAGAATCATTACACACTTGCGACTGGTTTATATCCGGAAAGCCATGGAGTGGTGGGAAACACTTTTTGGGATCCGGACCTGGAAGGGGAGTTCTATTATACCGACCCGGACAAAAGCCTTGATCCCAAATGGTGGGCTGGTGAACCATTTTGGGTCACCGCTGAGCAGCAAGGAGTCCGCACAGCAGTTCATATGTGGCCTGGTAGTGAAGCACATATCATGGGGGTAGAGCCGAGCTTTTTAGACAAGTACAACGGCAAAGAGAAACTAAACAACAAAGTCGATCGAATCCTTGAATTCCTTGATAAACCAGGAGTGGAGACTCCAGACGCGGATCCCAACGATATAAGACCGCAAATCATAGCGGCCTACGTTCCTAACGTCGACGCAGACGGTCATCGCTATGGCCCGAACAGCACTCGGATACGGTCGACGATCCACTCAGTCGATAAGATGCTGAATAGACTTTTCCATGGTCTCGAGAAGAGGAATCTCACCGATATTGTCAATGTAATCATCGTTTCTGATCACGGTATGGCCACAACGGACGTTAGCCGCATGATTCAAATTGAAGATCTGGTGGACATAGAGAAAGTAGAGCATCTCGATGGATGGCCCTTAGTTGGGATCCGGCCAAAGAACCCGGATGACTTACAGCTACTATATGAACAAGCTGCTGAGAAGGTCAAATCAAATCCCAATTTTGAAGTGTACTTGAGAGACAAGGACATGCCGGAGCGCTACCACTTTAGCAACAACAAGCGCATTGCACCTTTGTGGATTATCCCCAAAACAGGGTGGGCGATTGTTAAGCGGGAAGAGTTCGATATACAAGAAGCCAAGGCTAAAAATCGCGTCTACCACCCAAGAGGACTCCACGGTTACGATCACGAACATCCTTTGATGAGAGCCATTTTCGTTGCCCGTGGGCCTGCTTTCCCACACCAACCTCATAGCAAGGTGGAGATATTCCGTACGTAACTTCTCTGCCATCCCCTCGTCGTTGGAGTAATCACTGACTGTCCGCAGAAAATATCAATGTCTATAACATTCTCTGCGACTCCGTTGGTATGAAGGCTATGCCAAACAATGGAACGCTGCATCTACCACTTAAGATCACTGGTCTACACGACCCGGACGCAGCCCTCGAAGAGCCAGCAGATCCCGTTCCTGTCGAGACAACACCCGAAGGAGAGATCGCGACGGGGACAACATCCGACCCCCATCAAGTGGAGACAACTTCTGAAGGTACTGAGCCCTCTTCGACAGTTGGCGTAGACCCCGCAATCGACAAGCCAGAAGAGCAAAGTCCACCAGCAAATGATGAGAATAACAGCAGCGGATCATCATGGTGGCAGAATACTTGGGATTGGGTGAAGGACAAGTTTGATGGTTTAATTGATACGGTCAAGGGAATCGGTAAAGGATCCTCTTAGGGTGGTCTTTATGCTTTACTATTTTTCCTCCTTTTGATCTTGGTGTTCCTTCCTTGATGGAGGTCACGCTGTACTCGGATACTTGTATACTGTCCAGGAAATTGGTGTTGGTGGCGTTTTCTAGTTCCTCCTAGAGCGTTGAAGTCTCCTTGCATAGAGCTTGTTAGTAGATTTTGGTAGAGTAGTCGCCTATGGGGAAGACATGGCATGGAAGCGACGTCGTTATTTTGGATAGTTTCAAAACAGCGAATGCCGATAATCAACGTTAATAGTGTGCTTGGGATTGGCACCATGTATTATCGTGGAAATTTGATAAGCTACCTGCCCATCTATATGTGTGAACGTAATTAAGTATGTCCATATATGTACCTTGGGAGTGGGATACAGTGTACTTGTTTCTACGGTATCTCTTTAACTGGCAGTTGTCTACAGCCAGGGATTAAGAGGCAAGATACACCTAAGCACCCACAAAAGCTCGGTCCAGGGCATCGCTGGTACAAATGGCACAAGACAAAATATAAGTAAAATCAAGTACCATTCATGCTCTACATTCTGGGTCTGGTCCACCAAGTCATGTGAAGCTGTATTTTGCCTCCTAATCCCTGGCTGTAGACAACTGCCAGTCAAAGAGATAAGTCGTGATTCTTAGAATTAGACGCACACCTGAGTTTGGGGGTAGGAACGAGACATTTGTGATGAATGAGTCAATACATAAATTGATGACTCTTCTACTAGAGCCAGGCTGGTACAATATTCTGAACGAGTCATACTCCTCAACGTTCAGTTTCTATTCTGTGAATACCGCAACCACGGTTAAAGTGAAGCTTAAAAAGGGCAGACTGCAGATCGAAGCCACAGCCAGGGGTACTGAATGGGACCCTAGTTATGTCAGCCGCAGGGTGGCGTGGACCCGCCCTCCATCTCCACCTGCCCCAACGACGGTATCGCACATCTACGTCATCACCCCTCAGACCCCTGAAACTTCCAGACCCACCTCGCACGAGGCTGATTGAGCATTTGCAGTAAGGCTGAGCAAAATTTGAGATTTCTCCAAAAACCCACCTTCACCGATGACGAGCTCAATGGACCGCAGCCGAAGCCCCGCGAATCCGATTTGGCATCCTTGTACCTGAGCACACGATGCTAGTCGACCGCGCCGCGATATTGATCAATAACCCCGAGCCGCGCCCGCCCTAACTACCCAGGTAACCTATCCGCCCAATCGGTGGCTTACTTAGCCATGGCAGCACCCCTCAAGGCCGCCGCCACGTCGGCCGGCTCCTTCGTCCCGCGCGCCGTATTCGAAGTCTCGCCCTCGATAACGCGGTCCTATTTCCTAGGCCACCACGCGAGCGCGCTCTCGTCGATGCGCAAGATCCTATCGAACATCGGCCTAGTCCTCGAGTGCCGCGACAGCCGGGTGCCCCTCACATCGACGAACCCGCTCCTCGAGACCGCGCTCGCGGGGCGCGACCGCATCATCGTGTACACGAAGTCCGACCTGTGCGCGCCCGCGTCGGCGAGCCGGTGGATGGAGAAGCAGAAGCAGTTGCTCATCAACTACCACTCCGACCGGTCGGGTATAATTTTCGAGGCGGACGACGGCGACGACACATATAGTGGGGAAAGAAGGAATAGGAATAGGGGAGAAGGTGCCGGTCCGGACAATACAAAAGTCGTTTTCACGGACGAGCGCAACCCGCGCACGATCCAACACCTGCTCAACGCTATTAAAACCCGCGCCACAGCCACGGACTCGTTGACCGGGCTCCGCGCCCTGGTCGTCGGCATGCCCAACGCCGGAAAGTCTACCCTCCTCAACGCCCTGCGGCGCGTCGGCCTTTCTCTGCCGAAGGCCGCGCGCACCGGCGCGCAACCGGGCATAACGCGCAAGCTAGGGACGCCCGTGCGCGTGATCGGAGAAGACAGCCGCGCCGGCATCGAGCAAGGCGTTTTCGTAGTCGATACGCCCGGAGTCTTCGTCCCGTACGTCGGGGACGCCGGGGCCATGCTCAAGTTATCTCTCGTAGGCTGTGTGAAGGACGGCTTGGTGCCCGTGGAAGTCGTAGCCGATTACCTGCTCTTCAACCTTAACCTGCGCGATCCGAGCTCGTACGCGGCGTTTTCCGCGCCGACGAACGATATCCAAGAGTTTCTGGACGCGGTAGCGAGGCGAACCGGGAAGTTGCAGAAGGGTGGTGTGCCGAGTCGGGAACAGGCTGCTGAGTGGGTGGTGCAGCAGTGGCGGAAGGGGGAGCTGGGTCGTTTTGGGCTGGATGATGTTAGCGAGGAGAGTTTGAAGGAGAAGATGAGGAAGGAAAGAACCGGGGAAGAAGAGCATGTTAGTTTGAACCAGGCTAGGAAGAGGGAGAAGGAGGCCAGGAAGGCGAGACATGCTGCTAAGAGACAAGCGGCTGAGGGAGCTTGACCCCTTTCATATAAGTAAGCATAAGATGGTAAGATACGAGCACATAGCTGAGAGTCAAGCAAGAGAAGGCTCATGTCTCTACTAAATCACGAAGGAGAGGTATGCAGACGGATATTGATGCTAATATTGGTTAAAACATATTGGCATTGTACATTATTGGTGTACCTAGTATTTACACTGGTGACGCGCCAGGTGATATAGATATCGGGGTATATGGTAGATACAGCGCCGCGCCGGTAAATATCAGAAATCATAACCCACTCCAAAGACGGGCGTCCTTTTCCAGATACTGGAATATCTGTGCCGCTCGAAGCCCGAGAACTCCTCCAATCAACCCAGTCGCTTTTTCGTTAGCACAGCCAATTCTACACACGAGACCCTATTTCGAACTTTTTGTTACTGAATAAAGAAGAAGCAAAGGAAAGTAAAAAAACGAAAAAAAACACTCCTCTTAATCCATCCCTCAACTGTGGAGGATAACGCCTAACGATGCAGATATAAGCTGATACAGGAAGCCAACCTTGGAACGCCGAGTAAATCCCTTCACATAGGTGTGACAAGGCTATGTCAAGGCACAAACTCCTGCTGCCACTTTACTAAATCTCGAGTCAAGATGTCCATCATTTCGATACAAGACATCTCCTTGAACTCCTTTAGTGGCAAGGCATTGTTAGTCCCGTTGCTTGCCGGTCTGGCTAGGTTTGTATTGGTGTTTTCTCCCCTGTTGTTACTGTCGCCGTTAACTAGGATTGAAGGGACTCCGTTGACTGATCCATTACTGCCATTATCGGGGTGAGAACCGTTCGCTGGCTCCGATAAGGGTTCGCTTGCCAACTCGACTTGTGTCCTGGTAATGTATTCCAGGATGTTGTTCGCGCGTCTTTTCATATCTGTCATGGTGATCCTAGAATTCATGCCACCTTTAGACTTGCTCTGCTTGCTCGTAGTCTCCTGGCCTGATTTTGTATGGGATGTCCCATTTTCGTCGGCGTTTCTCGTGATATCACGCGACACTGACCTCGCCGGCGATTCATCGTGATCGCGATTATCACGGTCTTTTGTATACTGATTCCTGCCCTTCTTTTTTTGGTTGGTTGCCTTTTTCTTATGTGAATGTGTAGGAGCTGGAGCGGTGGGAGGTGTGTCTGGCGCAGGCTGCGATGATACGGGAGGTTCCGGGGGCTGCGCCGATTCTGTGGTTCTGTTTGCTGCCGCGCGAACTGATAAAGGTATTTCTTCTGAGGGGTCTGAGTCTACGTCTAAGTCAGCTTCTTGTTGCGCTTCTTTCGGGAGTAAGAAGATATTTACCATCAGCTCGGCGACGTTCGGCACGGCCTTTTCGCTTATTAGCGGCTTCAGCCCGTTTCCGTTCTTGCTCTTCACGCCGTTCATCTCTCTCGGCTTTTTCGCGCTGATTTCGAGCGGCGTTCCGAGACTTCTTAGACGACCCATTTCGAATGGCCGACTCGTCCTCAGACTCGTCGGGAGGAAGTGACTGAGGCCTTTCCGTTTTTGGAGAGGGAGATTTAGAATTCGTCCGTTGTCGCTTGATACTTTCAACCTTCCTATATACTAGTGAGTCGATATTCCGGACTCTGTCATTCAAATCGGGGCCATACTCCTCGCTATCATCTCTGCCTCGTTTTGGGCGCCTTTGCGGAGGTTCTGCGGTTTCGGGGATTGCGTCTTCCTTGCTTGCTTCAATTGCCCGTCGCAGCTGTTCTTCTTCATCATAAGCGGCATCCCGGCTGTTCATGGTAGAGCGCCGTTTGGACGTATGCGCAGATGCTGAAGAACGTGAGTTTTTGGTAGAAGTACCCTTAGGAGATTGCGCACCATCCTTGGCCGTAGAAGCGGCTCGCGAGGCGGCTCGTGAGGGTCGGTGGATAGGGAGAAATATGGAATATTTTTGTCTGGGTGGCATAATATTAGCATATTAAATTGCGGTTGAGTTGGTGACGGTGAAGTTGGATATGTAGGAGGGAGAGGGAGAAGACACAGTTGGAGATGCATGATCGGCAAAGGCGCGACCGTCAGCACTCCGCCGCAGCTGAAGGACCGGCCACCCAAAAACGACCAGCATCAATCTGCCCCTAGACCCCTAGGACTTGATGATTCGACGAGAAGACTCACCCATTGCTCGCTGTAAATATTTTATGTAAGTCCTTTCTACACTTTTCGCAAAAGTACTGAACATCTTCCGGATTAGATTCTTCCGTAAAACCAACGCAAGCGCCGTGTTGCCATGTGTTGCAAAATTCGCATTGTACGAAAAAGCCGGCCATGTCGTCTGTAACCTCGATGGCAAAGATTCTTTCATGGTCAATTGCATCTTTCAAAGTATGCTTCGAGTCCTCGTCGAAGGGAGGTGGCCCCGGGTACTCGTCGTGGCCGCAGATGCAGCGGACGGCCTCATCCTCCTCTTGAATCTCGTCGCCAACAGGTGCCATGTCGAGTAATTCCAGCTTGGAATGTTTTTCGCGCTCGTCGTCTTTGCCGCGCGTGCTTCGTCGGCGAAGGAGGGTATCGTCGTTGGTTGTTGTAGTGGAATCCTCGGGAGGTTCTGAAGAGAGAGACCCACTGCCGGTAGATTTTTGGGGGGAGCCGGTCTTGGTAAACGCTCTTGTGCTTCGCTCGGCACGGCCAGATGCACTGGACGCACTTGAGGAATTGTTCGATTGGGATTGAGTAGTTCGCGCGCGAGAAGAGCGTCTGGTCGGGGAAGCACCGGCCATCGCTTTGTAGCGTAGGCGTAGGCGACTAGTCGAAATGAGACGGAGGAGGGGTTTTGGTTGAAGGAAGAGTGGATAAACGCGAGGTCGATCCTAGGAGAGGATGTAATTGGGAAGGAATCTCTTAATTCTGAATAGAGATTAGAGCAGGCTGTAAGTGATTGGTCGCGACAAAGAGTAGGAGAAGCGGAGGTGGTTGGATGAGGATGAGAAGACCAGAGACGAGTGCTAGGCGACCGCAAAGGAGCTTCGTGAGGAGATTTCTGGCTACGCGAGGTCAGAGCAGAGAGGATAAGAAGCTTGCAGGTATTCCTTCAAGGCTATCATGACTGAATTCGATATTTGAGAAGGGTTCGGCAGCTAGAAGCAAGAGGGACAATAGAGGGGAAAGGGTAAAAAGGTAAAGAGTAGTGTTGGTGAAGGCGAACAAAAGTGTAGTGTCACTTTTTTGGAGAGAGAGAAAGCAGCAGCAGCAGTAGCAACATTGTTACTAGAAAGTATTTAGGTATTGTTCCTAGCTTGGCCCTCGCTCGGCGCGGGCAGAGACTCGCGCGACCAGAGCGACCAGTCCATCAGTGTCCCAGTATCCACCAGTCTAAACTCTGAACAGGGCCCCCCGGTAGCTTAGTTCCTTCTTTTTTCTGCTTTTTGCTTTTTTGGGTTAATTCCTAGCTTGGATCCCCAATTGATCCGGGCTCCCATGGCTCTCATGGCTCTTCATGGCTGCAAATGGCTGCAGTGGCTTCTGTGGCCTGCGAAGTATCGGGGCTCCATCGGTCCGTTCTTTCCACCTATTCCATCTATTTTTTTTTTCCTCTGCTCAAGTGAAGCGCGGGGCACAGTTTTCGAAAAACTTATTCGTACCGTATTTTGCCCGATTGGAACACCCGTTGCATCTGATTGTATTTTGAAATGATCTTTTAGGTATCGATACCTAGGTTCAAGGGTAAAATCCCACATGATGTAGTTTACTTATGTAATACATCTGGGATCCAATATTGAAATTGTCCACGGTATGTACCTAGGTGGATGTGGTGATGACGGGTTATTGGTCACACGCCAGCAATAGCATCCGGCATAGAGTCCGACAGAATATTGCTCCGGAGGTTTGGGATTAATTAACAGTCTACTGTCATCCCACTGGATTCCGTTATGCGTACCTGCGTAGTAGCTTCATGTTAGGATGAATGGACTTTCCCACATTTCGTGGAGTGGAGGGATGAATGGATGAGCAGAAAAATGGAAATATACCTAGGTAATAAATATTTTAAGACAATTAGAATTGGGTGAAGAAACCTTACCTCAGAGGTAGGTACAGTACACAATTATGTCATGTGGTGGAGGGCAAATACAGTGCCTGCATAAGATTTCGGCCAATCTGAATCCCATGTTCGTCACTCGCTGTTGGCTGGTTATGGTGGGCTACGTACCTACTGGGCATGTACTTGGTACCTGACTTAGATTACTAATGGGGTGGAATCAGGGTTGATTGGCCCTTGTATTTCGTACAGTTACATGTGTGGTACCCTTTTCTTGTGGCACCGCGGGAAACTGGGCTTCCATTGCAATCCCTCAATCAATTACATATCGCCAGCACAACTTAGCACAACTGATCTTCTTACCTTGTAGGTACCTGCCACTTTATTCATCGTTGCCGAGACTTATTAGAAATGACCCTTCTGCTTCTTTCTCATCCTCACTGCAACCTGGACCTAAACATCTAAAAACAACCTTCTTCACATTTGTTTCTGTAACGTCTTTGCATACAATTGTCTCGACATTCAGATTCCGTCTCTGCTTGCACGAGGGCGATCCCTACCGTATCCCTATTCCTGTGCCGATTATCCCACCAGAAAGGAGAGCATCTTGAATACTGGACGTCTCGGAGTTGTCCTGCGTTGCATTGGTCATCCAAACCCACCATCGTCAACCTCGACTCTCAAACCAGCTCCGTGGGCTAAAGGCTACCATTTCTGTATGTCCAGACCACCTCCTGAGTGTTTTCTGCTTTCACTTAGTAGTGGTACACTTACGGAGAGGGCTAAGTGGCACTTCCTGCTTAAAATTACATAACTGCTTTCGATAGAATTGACTACGTTCTTTTTCCGGGGAGTTTGTGTGTTAATGTGGCTACGAATACGTAGAAAAGGAGAAGGTCGCTTCAACGAGCTAAACTACGAAACTGTGTCCTCGCCATCTTCGAGTCCGTTTCGATCAACCCGTACGATAGATCCCAGCGCAGATAATCCACAGTTGCTTTAAGTAGACGTGACGGGCGAGGTCCATTTTGAAGTGGCAGCTGGGCTGTCGGTGTTACGATTGTAATAACGGGATGTGATGGGTATGTCATCTTCCCAGCGCGGAACGTCTTGGATTCAAAAAGATGTCCAATGCCACTTGTCGGCCTGCAAGAATTGCAGGTTGAATCCAATTTTTGTGGTGTTGGGAGTCTTCTACTACCTCTCCTTCTTTTTTTCGCACTGTTACAGAAGAAACAAACACTTCATATGCTAGCAGTCTGACCTTTGCAAACGCTCTTCCACACGCATCAAGGACCCTTTAATGTTTCTTTTGTTGCCATGACTCCCTTCCTCATATCTTTGGTCAAGGCAGCATGGCTAACACTCTTGCGACTTTGCCGCGGAGCAGGTCAATCTGAAAATATGTCTCCCGAATCATCTTCATCGCTGTACCCGGACCGGCCCATTCGACCTCTTCCGAAACGCCGATTGCGCGAACGGCTGTCGCCTGACGTTGCTGACAGTATCCAGTATCCGCCAGCGCCTCAGACTACAGCTCCTCTGTTCGTGTATCCGTATAATTCTAAGGAAGATTTGGCATCTCTAGGAGTTGATGCTCCGAACGTTGCACACCGAGAAAATGCAGCGGAATTGGGACGAGAGGCCAGCGCGCGCAGGAATGGCGTGGGTGTCGAGCAAGATGACCAGTCATTAATCGGACAAGCACGTAGGGCACTCATCTCGCGACCCCTCCACGATTCGCCGGGCCACGCGGTTCGTGCCCCGCTACGGCAGAGTCAGCCTCGACAACCGAATCCGCAGCCCCCACCTTCGACTGCATCTTCTGTGGATGGCTACGATTCTTTTGAAAACAGCAATAACAAGAAGAAAAGGAAGATTCCAACTGCCGGCGAAACAATTTTAAATGGGACGCACGTGCTGAACGATCTAGGTACGCTGGGAGTATCGTCGCCTACGTCAGCGGGCGATGACGGATCTTTGGATGCGTCGGGGGTAGCTTCTACAGCTTATTACCAATCGGGGGGTGCGATTGCGGGTGCTCAAGGTCTTTCCGGTCCTGGAAGAGGCAGGTTCGGTCGAACACGCAACGGCAGGAGCCCACTGCGAGCTCTATCGGATTCAAACAGCAACTGGGGCAACCGGAACTCTAATAAACTTAGGCCAGGCGGTATTCAATATCCCTCGCCGCCTGCCGGTAAGTTCAGCCACATGAAACTTCCTATTTTCTTTCTTTCGTCCCCTAGCAAATCAGCATGGCTTTTAACAGATGTTTTTGAAAAACAACATTAAACAACATCAGCATTCACATTAACATTGAGACAAACACCACTACTACGTTATTTCCAAATATTTAGTTGCTGACATTATCTCATCACATTTTAGCAGAGAATTCCGGTATTATCTCCAGCGCTATAGCAAGCGCCGAGAAGCTTCAAGTGCCACAAGGTCAAGAGAATATAAGTCTCCTGCACCAAGAGACCTCTGCAAAGCCCAGTCCCACATCAGCACAATTTACCTTTACATTCGATTCTCAGAATCCTGTTTCTTGGCCGGGGTCGGACCCAGCCCCTTCCAACTTCAGGTCTTCGCATCCTCTGAATCGATCATCTCGCGCAATGTCAACTGCCGCGGGTATGGGTGCTGCAGGCTCTATTCCAAATGGGTCGGCAGCGTCTTCGGCTGGTTCGGGAGATATGCCGCCAGGAGCCAATGCGATGGGCAACGAAGCGGGTAGAGGAGCAAATCAGGCGAACGCGGCTCCAAAGAAACCGAAGCGCCGTGGCAATTCACTTTTACTAGCAGCTAAGCAGCGTCGTCGAGAAACGGCATTTCAGAATTTTCACCATCCCCCGGCAGCAGATGATATCTGGATCTGCGAATTTTGCGAGTACGAGCGCATTTTCGGCCGCGCCCCTGAAGCTTTGATTCGACAGTACGAGATCAAGGACCGTCGGCGACGTCGAGAGGAAGCAGAACGCCGTCGATTACTAGAGAAGGCGAAGATGAAGTCGCGCAAAGGCAAGAAAGCGAACAAGCTGCCCGCGAAGAACAACTCCACAGACCGCCACGCAGCTTCCGGACAGCAAACTTCTCAGCACCAACCCGTACCCAATGATCAGGATGAGGATCAAGCTCTACACCAGCGCCAGATTCACGAGGAAGACCAGGAGGAGCTAGGTTATGACTCGGATGATCACTACGAAGATCAGGGCCCAGAGGCAGAGCCACCAGGTACAATTCCTGTCCTAACGCAAACACGCGGGGGCAGAGGCGGCTCTCGAGTGGAATCCAAAGTGAAGCATGGCGGTTATTGACCGATATCTTGCTACCACCTTGGACTGATCGGGATATTCGGTATCTTAGCATTGATCTTAGCATTGTTCTCTACTCTCATTGCATCGCCGAAATGGTTCTTTCTCATCAAGTTCCTAAGGCTTCTTGTAACCTAGACACAGCACCTTATCAAAGACTATTCCAGCCTCAATCGCCTCTAATCGCCATAGCTCACCGTTCTATTCAACCAACACGTCGCATTCGACTAAAAGCCTACTGGTATTACTGGTTTCCAAACTTTGCTTTAACGTTTCGATCCGTTCGTACCATTCCTGTCTCAAGAAAGTCGTTGGTCAAGATGGTGAACGAACAATATAGGTTAGAATAAGCGGACGGTTAAGGCTAACGGTTGCTACCAAATTCGATACCAGCGCATGTGGAGTATTAAGACAGTTTGCACTGTGAGTGCCATGATCAGCATGCCCCGTCAGACAGTTTTATTGATTAAACTGCCTCGAGGCCTTTTAGACCAGATAGATCATAGAGCACATTAGCCTCACATGTATCTACCTTCTACTCCATATTGTGCTCTCTGTTGTGTTCTTACATAGTCTCATTGCCTTGAATACGCATCAATAAGTGCATATTGCCAACGTTGAGATTGCCTGAGCGAAACCCGAATCATTATGGCAAGACGTCGTAGTCAACGTAGTATGGGTAGCGCACATGCGTCCTTTCAATATATTACGTAAGCTAATACGCAGCACAGCATTGGAGATCAATATGTGACAATACAGGTATCCAATGTGACGCGAAACTGCACCTTCTCACATATATATACATACATATGTAGTATACGCAGATCGCTCTGCCAGGAACTGTGAGTAGGTATATGAGTTGTCTGGTCTAGTCATTGAAGACTACCTGAGTATAGACTGCAGAGACCTTTCTGACGAGTGTTATGATGAATAAGTATCTACCTAGTACGTATAATCGCGTTGTCCATTCAGATGACGTCACAGGAGGCCGAACATTTTACAGTTTGAAATTAGGTCCCGCCGTCCACGTTCACAAGTTCATGCATAATAGTACTTAGTGCGTAGTGAAATATGAAAGTGTTAGACTTATACACGTACGTAACTTACTAGCTCAGATGTCTTTGTAGGTCATCTGATAATATGAAGGAGACATGTCTGCGATGCCGTCATACGACCAATCTATTGGATATCGCAGTCTCATCGAATCGAAGGCTTCCCAGGATCTTAATGGTCCCACGAGGCGGTTGATATAAGTATGAACCCAGTATCGAGATGTAATAGAGACAAAATAGGAAGCGCATATATGTAGAAGAGTGGGCTAGGCACATTATCCTTAATTTAGGTACATAATTATAGGTACTATTGATGTATTAGTGTCGCTTAGTCACTTCGCTGGGGTGTTGTCATCATACCTTAACCTTAATGTTAAACTTCTAGGATCCCCGTTCCTGAGAGAAGCTCCAAAAGTCTTTTTTTTTTGTTCCATCGCGCCGGTAAATCTCATTCTTAAGCCTGTATCGCCTATTTCCCGCGTTCATCCACGCAATAACCCGTTCAAACCCGGCATAGGCCTATAGTCACGATTTCAAACACATATACTTGCGCAATAGTTGATAACTATATTCCATGCGGTCTCTATTATAGTCGATAACCCAGGCCTAGAGCCTGCGAGCGATCCGGTGATCCAGTCACGATGTTTGGCAGCTCGCGAAGGCATCGGCCTCCCAACCCTGTAAGTCTTTTACTCAGACAATCTTAGTCTCTGCCCTGCCTCGATTCATCGATTTATCGAACCATCACATTCCATTGTCTTAGAATTCTATATCCCAATTAAATTATTACACGAGTCGTGCTTCTTTATCCTCAACCGGCACTAGGGTGAATGTCTTTCAGGGTACCTCGTGGTTGGTCGATGGGAAGCGCGGGATCTTCCACTACGTCGTACGGACGATTCATTCATAATGACGATACTATTAACCTACTGCCACCCTGCAACATACTTTATCTCTGCTTTAATGCGCATCTCAAAATACTAATGCATATTCGTTCCCTTCTCAGCCTTTAAACTCGGCGACTGCAAACCCAAATGCTGCATCAGCCGCCGCAACCGCCTTCATGTCCGCCTCAAACCAGAAGCCTAGTAGATCGTTGTCGTCGGCTGCCGCGGCGGCAGCACTACGGGCGCGTCCTCACACACCGACAAACGTAGGTGAGGTTCAGACGAAACGGACGATGCGTCGAAGTGCTTCGGTGTCCTCGGCAGGTAGCGCTAGTACGGGTACCGCCGGTTCGCGCCCGACTGCGCAACTTCAGAGAAAGGGTAGCTCGGGAAGCATGACGGAACGGTCCTTTCGGAGTCCTTCGCCTCATCGAGCCGGTTCGATACACGCACCAGAAGAGCATCCTCCAGTTCCACAAATCCCAGCGGGTCATAAGAAAGCGGCGAGCGTAGCTTCGTCAGGGGTAGGGATGCAGTCTTTCCGGACCGCATCTCAGAAGATGAAGGTTGGACATTCATCATGGTATACGGAACCAACAGGCGATCCCAGAAATGTAAGGACATCTGATGCGCCGATGAAAACCAACAAGCCCCAGCTTCAAAAACCTCAGGTCGCTGCTACTGCCAACCAGAGGCCGGATAGCAGAAACTCGGTAAACTTCTCATATCCAACTGCCTTTCGTGCCCAGTCGCCACCCGCTTCCCCTAGCTCTGTTCAGCAACCTCAACTTCCCGGGCCGCCCACTCGCACGCCCGCCTCTCCACCAAGATCGAATAGGGCTTCCATGTCTTCGATCGGGAGCGGCAGGTCTGACCAGCAAATGGTGTATGACCGAAACTCTAGGAGGATGGTTCCAAGGACAACGGTAGATAATGCCGAACATTACGTCAGGGAGACGACGGAGAAACAGCCGAAAAAGAAATATGGTGGAATTCAGAAAGAAGGTGGCCAGTTAACAAAAGGAACAGTTGCGAGAGTTAGGGGTACTGCCGTGGACGCCGATGCGGGTGAGCGCGACTTACCAAAACGAGAACAACCGGTCGTCGAAGAGGCGCCGACGAAGGAAGAGTCGCAGCTGCTAGAGGAGCCCGCAGTGAAAGCTATTATCACAGGATCAACAGGAAAATCAACACAACACCAAGGGGAGCTTGACAGAAATCAGTCATTTCAGCCACAAGACCAACAGGAATCCGGAAGTCCACCTCCATCTCGGTCTACTCCCCACGATCCGAGCACCAACTCTCCGGCCGGCCGCGTTTCGATGCAGAAGGCTTCTGCCGGACAAGGGCCCAAGGAAATATCCGAGGAAGTTAATGACATCCCTCTCCCATCACAAAAGGTTATTGATGCACTCGATTCAGTACCAACTAGACAGTCTATTTTTGAGCAACCTGAACATGTCCAACTTCTCATACAAGAAACGGATGAGACAACTAATCAGACTTCATCCGATATCCAGCATCCGAAACAAGCTCAAAATCTTCTTGATAATTCAGCGGAGAAAAAAGCATACGTCGCTGAAAACAAGCCGGTTCTTGAGCTATCTAAAGAGGGGAGCAGTATACGAAGATCCAATTCGAATAGCCCGGCTCGTCAGGCCCATTTTTCAGTAACTCCTTCAGACAGTCTCCCAGTGCGTCATACTCCATTGCCACGATCGGCCTCTCCTATCAAGTCGGCTCTCAAGCGTACCAGTCCGACACGTAGGGAAACGTCTCCGTCTGACAAAAGCTCAGATATGTCAGGGTCCCGTGGTGCTTCACCGCACCAGCAAGATGAAGCTGCAGCCCAGCGTAAGAAGTCGGTCCGCGTTAGTTTCGATGACCGAACGATGGCCACGGTGGTAGGGGAGTCCGCTCCTACTGGAGATACGGATGAGTCCACTCCACCAAGTCCGCAGCAAACCAGGCGACCTTGGTACAGCAACATTGGGCGAGGTAAGAGGAGGGAATTCACTCTTGAGGATGACGAAATCATGAAGCCACGTCCTGCGTTACCAAGCTTTGGCAGTATTAGGGAGAAGAAAACGAAAGAAACCGGTGAGAGGCCACTTGTACGGCCTTATGAGCCAGCCTCTTCATCCGCGACGCCATCCTCGCCGGAGGCCCGTCCGTCTACCTCCGGCGGCCTCGGCGATACAGCAAAGCCCGAAGAGCTATCTCTCGGACAATCAAGCGACCAGGCCATCGGTTCGGTTCTTTCACAAGCACAAACTTCCCGAAATGCACCAAACATTTCCAGATTTAGAGAACCATTACCACCAGTTGTGACTTCGGTCGAAGGCAGCGGTTACATGTCAGATAGTGTCGGAAGCTCTGATTCTGACGACCTTCTTAATAGTGTCACAGGCGCAAGCGACACAGAGGAGGTTCCTAGCACGCAAGCCACTCAATTAGAGACTAGGGACAACTCGCAAAACAATTCAGTTATTCTTGAGAAGTCCGCAGAGTCCGAAGTAGCGCCAAAGACGGTTCAGGTACCGCCACAAGAAGTTCCACGAATTGCCGTCATCCAGCCTAGTCCGAAGGTTCCAGAGGAAGGCACTTCAACCGCAAATCCAATAGGAGATCAAGACTTTGATGTCCCAGGCGGGTTCCCAGCTGATGGGTCAGAAGCTACCCATGATGCTCAGAATACGTTGAACGAAACCAAAGATGAGGCCATCTTCGAGCCAAAAGCTGCAATACATCCTGTACAAACCGAAACGCTGCCTCAAACTACACTTTCTACAACAACTCCGCTGGATACTGGAGACGATGAGTCTACGGATGACTCGCATTCAAGTATATACAGTGATGCATACGAGGATCTCTCTGATATAGACGGAGACGGTTTTATGTCTTTAAATGCTGTTGTTGAGAAGCCCATTAACGAAGCTTCGCCGTCCCAACTTTCCGAGTTATCACAGCAGCCGCAAGCCCATAAACAACTTGAAGCTGCTACCAAATCCTCGGAGTCACTGCGAGGTAATGATTGGGAACAGGCTAAGGCTTTTTGGCGTAGCTTAACAGCTGAGAAAAGGCTTCAGCTTGAGCGCGAAGCGATGGAAGAGGCTGGTACGGAAGGCGATGAGGAAGATGTTCCACACCCTGTGAGGAGAAATAGTAACAGGAAGAAAACCACACAGCAACAGCAACAGCAAACAACCACTGAAGTTAAGCCCGAGTCATCGAAAGCGCTGGCGGAGCCTATCGTACTCGTCAAGTCAGAGAAAGCTCAAAAGAGTCGGCCTCACTCACAGCCAAATCCCGAGCCCGCCAATACGCAATCGACTTCATCGCGAATGCGCATGTCCCTACGCGCAGACAAACCTGGGCAGGCAGATGGGATTCGGAAAACAATGAGATCTCAATCTGAAACGGGCCAAGTCAAGCAACCTACCGCACGCCGAGCTACACAGCGTGAAACACCTGCAGCTACTTCGAAGCCAAGCCAACGTCAAAATGCTACCGCTACTACTCAAATATCACCTACAAATAGGGTGAGAAGCTCCTTGCCCGACGATAAACCCCCTTTACAACGTCGCGGGTCAGACGCAAGCGACAGCAGCTTTAAACGCAGTCGCGCGGCACGCAATGCGAGCTTCGGCTTTCGTAGTTCCATGCGACCATTATCTTCTCGCCAATCGCAAGATGCACCAAGAGGCTCCGGACGCTTCAGCTTACGATCGCTATCCCCGACAGGTTCGTTTCAGCAGAGCTTAGCAAGCAATGCCGGAGGTGGAACTTCGGCACCCGCGATGCGTCGCACATTACGATCTGGCAGCGCGTCTAGTCAAGAGAGAACTCTCCCTTCTATTCATTTCCCATCATTTGGTCGTTCGAGCAAAAATCCCACTGCGAAGCGCTCCAAGAGATCGAGTCGTCTCGGCGACTCGAGTGATGACGATGAGGGCGGGATCGTCGGTTTCCGGAGCCGCTTTGAGGATTCGAGCGATGAGGACAGCATCCGTCCCAATTCGTCTTCGCGGAATCGTCCGCTCTCGAGAGGCATTCTTCGACCTTCCACTGCTGGCGGCGCACCCGGCTTTAGGAAATCTACACCCGTGCCAGAAGTAGACGAAGATTCGCCAGACCTACCTGACAGCGATGACGAGATGCCCAGTCCCTTGCAGAGCCCGCGAGCCCGGCCCCCCATTGGAGGCGCATTCCAACGCTCGAGTTCATCAGCGATTGGGACCGCCGCATTAACACGGTCGCGCTCCGGCCGAGGCAGTTTCAATACGTCCGTATCTCCGCCTGCCGTATCAGGTAAAGAAAGGCGAAGCTCCCTAATGGGAATACTGAGGCGCAACAAGAAGGCAGACTCGGCAGGCAAGATCCAGCGCGCGGAACCTACGGAAAGCGCGGCCAGACGTGACACCAGGCTAGAGCGAAGCAGCGAGCAGTTAAGGGGCCTCCGAGGCGATCACCCGTCTAGTCCGAAGCTGCAGAAACGGAATTCACTAAGACGAAACGACAGTTGGCCTCTAGGCGAACCTGGAGAGGGTGAAGGAGTGAAGCGATCTAATTCGGCGGGCAACCTACTCGACCAAAGCATCGCGGGATCGGCCGCCCAAAGGCCGGGTACCAGCGGCGGTGGACGGAGCACCAGTTTAGGACTCCCAACCGCGTACGATGACGAACGAGACAACGTGACTGTGGACGGATTAGGGCAGAGGAAGAAAAAGAAGTTCGGGGCGCTGCGCCGAATGTTTCGGCTGGATGATTAGAGAGCATCCTGCGCCGAAGAGAAGCAGCAGCAGCAGCAGCAGCGTAATGTGTTGATGAAGAAGAGGTGCCGTCGAGCCGATTAGTTATGGTGCGTCGGCTACAATTGCGAATCACAGCTTTCACTTTGTCGTTTTACCAGGGCCGCGGGAGTTGCGGGTCCGGCCAAGGGCTCGGAAAGGCCTCTGAGAGGGCAATAATTTCTAAAGTTGATACCCATTTTCTTGTGTGCGACGGACATAAGCCTGCGCTTGCAGCTACATAGACTTGCCCAGCCCACGATACTAATAGGGCGAATGATCTTTTTTCTTTAATTAATTTTTCGCTTTTGCTGTTCAGGATAGGGGGCGCATATGCAGAGTCCTCGTAAGAAATCACGCGTTCGAAGGCGGGGTCAAATACTTATCGCGGGATTTTTGGTTCTTTCGCTCAATTTTTCGAGGCCGAGTGTGATACCAACGTACACGAAGCTACTTGCAGGATAGGAAAAGACAGAAAAAAATGCGCAGCTGGCTAGTACACGCGAGATGGCTGATGAAGACAAGAAAAGAGGCGATACCTACATATAGTACGATGCGAACTTGCTTAGCTCAGCCTCGCTCAACTTTATACTAACCCCTAAAGAAAAGAGCAATTCAACGAATTGGACCCGTCTTGTTTTTGGTCGTCTTATTTTCAAAGCCGGGGAACGGAGAACTCTAGAAGCTATCGTGAGCCCGGACCTTTTTACTAGCGTAAGACGGGGTAGGGCAAGGGAACCCCCACGCTCGTGTTGCCCCATGCCATGAAAAAAAAAGTAGTAAAGAATAAAAAAGATTAGAAAGAATTCCATTGGGGACAAAAAGCCCATCGTGACATCGTGACCCCGGAACGCCGGAGGCGGCGGAGAGAGGTCCTACAGGTTGGTAAGTTGCCCCTTGGGGCTGAGTAATAGGCAATATAATATTACTACGTACCGAGACCGAGATAGACACGTAGAGTCTTAGCAATACAACTGTACCGAATAGATTACATCGAGACCGGTACAGTGGACTGGTGGAACGGAACAGGTGAGTTGCTGCAACTGCACCTAGGTGAATATGTGAGTAAATGAGTAAGTGGCAGAGTGGATGAATGTATGATGTAGGTAGATGGGAATGATGTTATCGACTTGTGCAATTGTGGTGCGCTGTTGGACAGTTCAATAGGGGAACTAAACTCGAAGAGACATCGATCTACGGAGGACGGGACAAGGGGCATAAGCTGGGCTGGCGGGCTGCGGTGACGATGGGAAGACAGTCACTCACCAAAGTGCTAGAAAATCGTGAGGTGAGGTGTCCGGTTCTCCAGATGGCGGTAGGCTGAGTAGGCAAGTGAGCGACAGCAAATCCCACGAAGATGGTTCCCGCATCCGATGGGCCATGAGATGGGGCCATGCCCTACTTATGGATACCTACCCAGGTGCGTTAGCATCCATGGTATATAGGTATATGGATACCGTATGGGTAATGTATGACAAGCGGCTACATTATCGATCGCTCGCATGCCCACACACGCATCCAATCTCACGCTGGAAGCGGCCTAGCAGCTACGTGTACGGCGTAGGCGAGCTCGCCCGGTGCGTATCCTAGTTGGCTGCCCCGTTCCCGGGGAGGCTTTTTTGATGTAAACATTAATACGCTAGAAGACACTAGCGTTCGAAGTTGAGGTTTCTGGTGGATTGGAATTACATAGCGTAGTATGTATGTTGATGGATTTTTGCGGGGCAACGGCGTCTTGGTTCAGCGGTGCTGTGCTTGAGTAGTTGAGGTGGCCCACACCCCTGACGAAAGCTGCAAGGAAAGCTTGGAAGGTGAAAGAAGGAACAGAAAAAAGAAGAAAGCTTGGGGAGCTTTAGAATACCACCTATGTAGTACTAGGTAGGTAGCAAGGAGTAACCTGGGCTTGGGCGGGCGTTGCCCACATGTCGGTGTCTGAAGCTTGATATTGGCTAGTCACAGGTGGTCGAAGTTTTTTTGGCGGTGGCATCCTGAATCTTTCGTTTATTGTGTTTCGGTGTACGAAAGCTGATTTAGGATGACAAAAACTGGATGAGGGTTGAGGGGATGATGGACGAACGAGGATGTGTACATACAGTGATGTACACATGATGGGTGAAGACTGCGTATGCGTATCCTGTCTGCACCAGCTGCACCCAGGTATGCTTTAGTATGTTCGTGATGAAGATGGGCAGATTGATAGGGTAACAGCTCATATGTCACGTACATACATACTATCACCAGCACCACCACCAGATAGAGTGTTGTATAATGGAGGATGAGATAGGATGAAATAGGATGAGACTGGTCTAGCCATTTGAGTTTCAGCAGTCTCAGAAAGTCTAGAAAGGTCTTACAGAAGTTAGTTCCCCACCAAAAACGCCTGGAAGGCACCCCTCCAGCCATCCAACCCTCCATTAAATGTTAAATCCTTAGACGTCCTGGTGGTTATTGCCATCGCAGGATCGGTACACTCGCATACTACATAGTACTTACCTGGAGCCGCCTAGGAGGAAAAGAAGTAGCACTCGAGGTACCTAGCAGAGAGCAGGGGGAGGTAAGGTAAGGAGGGTAGGAGGGGTGCTCCACTACCGGTAAGGAAGCTTGGACCCCAGACAGAATTTAGAATTGATCGTCCTAAAGGCTACCTGTCCATGCGCACCTGGGCTGCTGGGCAGGTGCAGAGTGCAGGGACAGGTGTAGGTACATGGATACATCAATACATCATCCATAAACGAGGACCTTGAAAAAAAAGAATTGAAAAATAATTGTTAGTGAGCCCCCGGAGCATCGTGAGTTTTCAACGGTCCCCCTGTGCAGGTGACCTTTTTTTCTTGGGCGGTGGTTTAGTTTTTCCTCGTGTCTCCCACTGTCTCTTTTTTTTTTGTCGTGCTTGCTCATCTGAACACTTCCCATCCCATTCTCCCTTTTCCAATACAAATACCTCGTCGAATTCCACAATATCGAAGAGGGGATCTACTCACGAAATATTGATTCTGAACATTCTAAAAGCGGTATAGAGCTCCATTCTGACGATACCTACTAGACAACGCGCATACGTCATTTCATCTGCCATTGTCCAATCCATTCAACAACTCGTTTGTGCAAACTTGAAGCTCTCCTCTACACATCACTCACAGCTCTCACCCATCCCCTCAACATTTATTCACAGAAGTATATCCATTGCCGACAACTCATACCTGTATCCATACATACAATCCATATTAATCTCTCTCTTTTCTTCCTGTAATCCTCCTAGATCGGCGACAAACCAATTCTTTTTTATTCTCTACCTTCCACTCCTCCGTCCTCCGCCCTCCACCTAAAACCCTCATAGACATACATACCTACCTAACATACCTCCTACCTATACATATACCTATACCTATAACACATAATGCTATCTCGAAACCTCGTACGCGCGACGGCGCGAGCTGCCGGTGCTGCCAGCAGAGTCACCGCCCCTCGAGCCACCACTCTTCCTGCTAGCGCTGCCTTCCTTCACAACAACAACAACCCTCTCAACAATGCCGACAACAAGGACAAGAAGCATTCCTCGCCTCCTCCCGGTTCGTTCGCTCGTACAGACGATAGTATCACAGTCGAGTATCCTGAGGAAGACGCCCTCCCTTCCTCTACTCCCGTCCAAGGTCGCGGCGGTTTCCACATGAAGCGAACTCTCGCTTCTTTCTCGCTCGAGGGCAAAGTCGGTGTTGTGACCGGTGGTGCTCGAGGTCTCGGACTCGTAATGGGCCAAGGCATGGTTATTAGCGGTGCCAATTTGGCTATTGTAGACATGAACAGTAAGTTAATGTGCCTTCTCTTCGTCCTCCATTTCACATACACTCCCCTCAACAATTCGCAAATGCGCAAATTCGCAAATTTTCGCGGCTTTCGCTGCTGCTCCACCGACTACCTGCCCTTTTTCCTAGGGTTCCCCTTCACATGTATCCTACCCCCTTCACCGAATGTGCTCTCCAGTTTATTGATCCCCACACGCATAACCTATGAAGACTTGCGGTGTGTCATAGTCGACAGTGAAGGCGGATACTGACAATTCCTTTTCAACCAAACAGAGGAAGAGGCCGAGCGCCAAGCCGTTGAGCTAGTTGAGGTATTCCGAAAGGAAAACCCCGGCGCAACCAGAGTGCCCAAGGTCACTGCGCATTACGCCGACGTGTCTGATGCCGACTCGGTGCAAAGCTGCATAGATGGAATCATCAAAGAACACGGGAAGATCGACCACCTCGTCACCAGCGCCGGCTTCACTGAGAACTACAATGCCGTCGACTACCCGATCGACCGCATGCGCAAGCTTTGGAGCGTTAATGTCGACGGCACATACCTGTTTGCCATCACCGTCGCCAAGCATTTGATGGAGCGCAAGAGCCCGGGTAGCATGGTCTTCATCGGAAGCATGTCTGGCGCCATCGTCAACGTGCCCCAGCCCCAGGCGTAAGTTGCTCTCCAATCCGATTGACCACCGAGAGATGGTGGCGCAATTTGCGATAACAAGCGCGACTAACCATCTTCGATTTCCAGTCCATACAACACCGCCAAGGCTGCTGTCCGACATATGGCTGCCTCTCTCGCTGTTGAGTGGGCGCACGCCGGTATCCGCGTGAACTGCATTTCGCCCGGTTACATGCTAACAGCTCTGTAAGTAGTACCTACCGCGTACCTGACCAAACCCGCCATGTCAAAAATGACGGCAGCTAACGAAAGCTCTCAAACAGCACCGAGAAGATTCTCGATGACAAGCCGGACCTGAAGAAGCAGTGGACCTCGCTTATCCCTCAGGGTAAGATGGGTCAGCCCGACGACTTGATGGGCCCTGTCGCGTTCCTGCTATCCGATGCCAGCCAGTATGTCACTGGCGCCGACCTCCGCGTTGACGGCGGTTACACGCTCACTTAAGCGGCGAAGTCCTTTTTCTTGGGCTTATACGGAGCGAGCATCTTGGGGCGAGAAGGAAATAGATGGTGATTTTTCAAGGGAGTTCCGCGGGATTTTTTCTTTTTTGATGAGAATAGAGGAAACCCTTTTGATTCAGCCAGATAATTGACTGGATAGGGAAAAAGAGACCACTCCACACCACCAATAGTTGGTTTTTATTCTTGTGGTTGTCTAGCCGGATAACGATTTGTTACCTGGGCTCGAACACGACAAGATAAAACAGGACAAAAATCATAGGAACGCAAAACTGACAGCTTGCATTTTTCGTGCGCCGTTAATACAACAAAGGAAAACTGATTGTGCCATGCGTTTGGTTTGCTTGTGCTACTCGATCTGTTGTCGATAAAGCATATGTAGATGTAGATGTCGGATGTTCGAAATTCACTTGCTCTTCGATTTTTTCATTCTTTGGAAGGCGAAAAAAAACTTTTCGAATTTCAAGGAAAACGAATTAGTTATTTAAACTAGGGAAAGGGGAGATGTTGGTGGTTTTTGTTTAGTCGTCGACGATTCAATTCGGGCCTACCAAGCGCTTGTGGTTCCGGCGCATTTTCGTGCGGTTCGGTCGCCTTTCGCCTAACGCTTACCCGGAATGCCGACCTCCCCAGTCCAGGTTTGGGTTTTATTCGGTACCGGTTCTGGAGTAAAAAAAAGTAAACTTCCCCGTCCACAATTACGACGTGCGAGCTAAATACCCGGCTCCCGTTGAACTGGCAGATGGGGGATGGTTTTAATGTATGCCATGCCGGTAGTTGCGTAGTATGGTAGGGCAGTCAATGGGGTTGTTCCATCGGAACTACCCTCGCCACGTTCCGCGGGTGGTGTGGTTGGATGGTTGGGTGACGCTGTGTCGCTACCACGGTGAGTCGTGCCAAGACTTCTGACGGCGCTCGTGGAATTGAGCGATTGGTATTAGCTGGTTGTATTCATTTATATATAGGAGTTGGGTTGAATAGGTATCGGCTTGCTTGATATATATTTTGCTCTGTGCCTGCCTATGTAGAGAGGAACAGTCAAGGTGAAAGATTTCATGAAGATACACAAGTAGACAGCAATAGACAAAGAGCTGAGGTCAATTATATTTCCTTTCATCATAGTTCTTCTACATCAAATCTATAATGTTAACGTAAGTACCTGTACGTACACCTAGGTCAGTAGTAAATATGTATTTGCTATGAATGTCATTGACTAATGCTTTTACCTACAAACATGGAGATCATTCCTTTTAGCTTATTACGAGAAAAATCATTTCATGTTGCATACCTAGGTAGTTTGCTTGAGGGTGTAAGTGCTTGAAGGGAATCTTTAGTTGTCTAATATTTAAGGCATGTGTGTAAGTTTCTCGTGTTTATTAACATGCCATCAAGCGTAGGTGTAGTATACTACTCAGTACTCGTTAGAGATACTTGCAGTTAATTCAGACAGTTAGGTAGAATAATACTTATGGATACGGCATATTACTTCTAAACGTATGTATTATTACGATCAGCTATTATACATATTCCAAAGTGATTATTTAGTTTATGTATCAACAACAACTCAGCTCAGTCACTTCGTTTTTCTCCAACATAACATTCATAATTGTTAACACTAAAAGGATATTGCCATAAGTATATCTCCCGCGAACGAGGATAATGGCTAAACACGAACAGCTAAGTCCTGTTTCCAGAGGCTTTACATACTTGCTATCTTGTCAGGGGGTAGGCCCGTCGTTGAAGACTATGTCGCAAAGTGAGTGGGAGTAGCAGTTAGCTTGCCTTTAGCTCGTTTGTAGGTGGTGAAAGACTTTGATTAACGCCTGTCCCTCTCCTAAAGCCCTCTGTGGCCTTCGGCCCCTTATATAGTCGTCGCAGGTATTATATAGGCTGCAGCTAAGTAGCTGTTATCTAGCCCCTTACTCATAGCCCCCGATATATCTTGTGTTAGAACGACGTAAATATAGCTAGGTAGAGAATCCAGGTAGTCTTTTGGCATATGTTGCGAAGACGCTCAGGCGCCTCTACAATCTTCAGTCTTAGTGTGTCTGATGAATGGGACTCGGGAGAAGTCTAGATCTTGTGGAGGCCGAGTAGATATACCTTGGTAAGTTTTCTAATCTAACGTTTGATTGATAGATCTACGAAGAATTGGCATGTTGCTCTTACATTTATAAGACGAAGAAGGATGAGGAATATAAGGACAAGTAGATGAAATTCAGGGTCAGGTGAGTACCTAGGTACAAGAGTAAAGGATTCTACCGGAATTCTACACCTTTTCACTGTACATATGCCCGATTTATAATGAATGCGTCTGCGAAAGCATGATAATGTAAGTGGTTAACTTGAGTAAAAAGACCTGAACGTCCGGTAATTCAGCATCACAGGTTAGGTATTTACAATGTAATAAATTATTTTTATGCAAGACAACTGCGATGGTCATAAGTGATAAGTTACATATATCACTTTCATAGCCGGTCGAGAGCGACGAAGAGTATGATATATATTCTTTCCCTTATATCTAAAATGCTTACCCGATGCTGGAAATGATAAGACATAAAAATTAAGATAAAAACCGATTCATTATTTCAAAGAAAACATTTATTATGAGTGAATCCGAGCGGAAGGGAACTCATGGGAAAATTCTTCCAAGAAAAAACAAAGTCAAATTTGTCTCATGAGGCCCACTATCAAGTCCCGTCTCATAAGTCTTGTCTCATAAGTCTGAGAAAGGTTTATAGAACGGCACAGCCCAATGTTTCTCATCGATTGCATGGCTTGATGGATCACAATGCCGTCTCTGACCAGCTAAACAAGCTTCATGGCGCAGTGGAAGCGCGCCGGGCTCATAACCCGGAGGACCTCCGATCGAAACGGAGTGAAGCTAAGAATATTTTTTTCCCTACCTTTTTCTCGTTGTCTCCTGATTTTACACGATAGCGGATCTGCCAAGCGTGATGTGGATCTTAGCTTGATAAAAATTTGCCTGGCACCCGAGGATAGAATCGTCAAGTGGGCCTCATATTAATGTATTAAAAACGAACTTAGCGGCTTGTACAATGCTAAAGAGCTAAAGGACGATACCTGGAGATGTAGGTAACCGCAGTATCCAATTCGAATTTGAAACATGCGTTGGACTGGTTACCTTGGTACATAGATCCATGTGAAGGTATTGAGAGACAAAACGATGTTACCAACAGGTTCGGTGGAGGAGGTAGGTACCGACCTATGTAGATAGCCTTATTAAATGATGATATCGACTTCTTCAAATAACGACCACGAGGGTTATAGTAGCAGTCACATCTCACGATTCGTGTTCTATGTTGGCCGACAACACTTGGATTGCACGGCATTAGCGACTGGGAAAGATGTATTGAACGTATTGGTGATGGTTCAATGTGCCCTTAAAGCACCTTAGGATTTGGAGGATGAGTTGAAATGAGGATATCGTATGATGTCTCTCAAGTCTGCGTCTAGATCACTACCGCTAAAACAGATGGAACCTCTGAAATGTGCGTCCTGGTCAGCATCGACAGGTCAAAACGTCAACTCATCTAGTATATGTTCCTAGTCTACAAGTATCCAATCCAAATCCAACCCAACCTTCATGGTATCTATATAGATGTGTAATGCAGGAACCTAATCGAGGTTATATAGTACCGAGGTATACTTAGTACAAGATGACTTCGGGAGCGATCCATCCTGTCGGGTAAAATGGAAGGAACCTTATTGGAGATAAAGTTGAACGTGACGTCAGGGCCATAAGGCCTGCTGTAGGACAAAACCTAACTTGGGGTATCACATTAAAAAGAGAAGCCATATCTTATGCAACGACCTTCCAAAAACCCACCAAATCCCTTTCAACTCCAATCGGCATGTCTCACAAAATGACTACCACCTAGCACAAAACAGCCGCCTCCGCCATCGAGGTGTGATGCCATATAACATATTCCCTCTGATTCGATGCCCACCCATCCTTCGTGGGACCACGTCGTGCCGACAACGTAGGACGTGGGGAAGTTGATGCCTTGTCGCACCACACTCGCCTTTATATACAATATCGTACCCCCAACACTGTCTACAGGCAGCAGATCGTCGTCGGATGTCCCCTTGATTAGCTCGTCTAAGTACGTCCTGGTCTCGACGAGTTTATCTGCGGCGGTATCGAGATCGCCATCTCCAACAGGTCCCATCAGCAGCGGTACCTGCCGGTTCACCGTCCACGCGTTCTTGTCGTAATTGGGTGTTATGGTTTGTATGCAGATTGCCGTGATGATACCGACATCGTCGCGCGTCTCTGCGTGACCGATCATCTTCTGAATTACACCTGGGGAAAACTCGACAATATCTGCGTCGACCCAGATCACGTGCGACTCATCCTGTAGGCTTCGTGCCATCAGGTAGTTGCGGGCACTAGCAATGGCTCCACGGCGTAATCGCTGGTACTCGTCTTTGTGCCGATCTTCGTATGGGATCTTAGCAGCAGGCCCACCGCCATCACCTTCGCGATAAAACAGCGCCACGCGCGCAAATGGAAGCGGCATAATCGCTTCTTTCGTCGCCTCGAACTCTTCGCGTGACGATGTCATGAGACCCAGCGACACCCGGGTCAGGTCTAGGTCCGTCGATACGAGCATGTCAATAAAATCGTATACAGTGCGTCGGGTAGATCGGAAATCGCGGCTCCATGAGTGTCCGTCCCTAGTTAAGACAAGAAATAACACGTCCGGATTTGTGTTGACAATATGTTGGTGGTAAAATACGGTCCCGTCGCTCAGGGTCTTTTCATTCTTGCCGACGGCGAGGTCCAATGGCACGCCATCCCAATGCTTGTAGGTGGGCGGGTGATTACCCCCCAAGCACGAGGAGAGCGTCTTGCATGACCAAGCGCGTTTCCGGGGCTCGAAAGAGTGAAAAAGAACAAATAGTCCAAGGGCAGCCGCGATACCAAAGATGACCACTCGATTAGGAGCAAATCTCATGCGGTTGGCCATATCGCCATGATCAGTCTTCAAGGAAATTTGGTAAGATCGAGAGAGTGTGAGAGATTGGGAAGTGGCGCCGGCATTCTTTTTTAGGGCTAGAGACTTACGAGTCAGCAAAGAAAAGGAGCTGAGGCAAGGGATGGCTTTGTGGCTTGGCGCATTACTGAATATGTCATTGATAGTCGTCGAAACTCCTGCTTCAGCCTCTTAACAGCCCCTTTTCCTGGGCGGTTCCCCATATTTCACCGCTTAAAAGTACCAATACAGAAGCACGTGCTGACGCGTACAGGGAAGCTAGAGAAGAACTGAAGAATTAGCGTGAATTGAGCGATTCAGGGCTGTCAGGGGTGGGCACCTTAAGTAGCGGTACCTAATGCTAAGAACCAACCAAGTACTTAATTACCGAAGGAATGTTAGCGAACTGCAAGCAAATGGTAATCAAATGTTGCGCACGCGACACCGAGCCCGCCATTGGGTAGTGATATTCCCCTCAATCCGTCCTGTCCGTCCCAAGGTCCGGGTTCTTCCTTAGGAACGGTACGTACGTAGTATCAAATCAGGCTAACATAGGTATTGTTTCACCAAGATTGCTTCCCGCATATCCAGATAGGTATCTAAGCCTATCTGCCAAAATTTACTTTTATTTTATCGAAAAAAGACTTCAACTAATTATTATAGATGTTTTCTTCAGACAATCAGTTTGGTGAGCCATCTAAGCTTTTTACTCGGCAGCTTGAACTTACAACACATTTCATTGTTGGATCAGCATGACATCAGCGTAAAGTAGCATCTATGCACCATTTTATGCACGGCGCCCAGGCAACATACTATAATCCCTGCCAAAAGCCCGGTGTGGCTAGGCATGTGTGCTGTAAGGAAAGCCAATGACGTATCGTCATTCCTTGAGCAACCATATTATATTTTAAGATTCATCCTGATAAGGCAACAATACCCTATCGATATGATATAAAGACGCTTGCCAACTGTATTCTGGGGCTCATTATAGGACGCCATTAAGCGCCGCTGGGTGTTACTATTGGGATTGGGGGCTGAAAGGCGTACATACAATATCTTCGAAATGAAATAGGTACCAGGTAGGTAAGAGGTAGATAGGTATGTGTATTGCCTTCAAGTACAAGATAGCCTCACGAGAGTCTGCTAAGTGCGGAACTTAGAAGCAACTACAATTTCCATCCAATCAAATTGGTATGAGTAGTTAACTTCAATTGGCCGCCTTGTTTGATGCTCTGCGATTACTACTGTTGGCAATTAACTTAAAGGACATCCCGGAGTCTACTTACTCCTGCTGTCCTGTAAGTGCAACCATCGTAATGTATATAATACCTGTAAGAATCCTTCGGCCGTGAGTTCATGTCATGCGAGGTGGCTAATTTCCTGTGATAGCACTAAGGAAATATCGCGAGATTGTAAGTACGAGAGGGAAGAGTTTGGTATCACTTGTACCCAAAATTCATCCATCACGGGCCGTGACAAATTATGAGGCGTCCATTGAGTTTACCTAGTAGCGAGGTACCTATTAGGGTCACACGAACTTGACTTTTAGCCTTTATGTTTGCCGGAAGTCTAATAATTTACGCATGTCATGGGGTCCAAGATACACGTGAGTTTTGCATTTTGATTTTTCGTTGGTCAATTCTTGGTTGAGATTATTAAGTACCTATCTCGAGATATTCTTCCATGAATCTTATTTCGATAAATGGCTTTGGTTGCTTTCATACAAAGTAGGTACATACCTCTGGGAGCCGAGTTGTGACTCCCCTCGCCACCTCAATCATCAGCACACTACCGGATTGGTACCTAGATACATTCTAACGAACTAGGTGAGGGAATCGCCAGATTAACGGAAGAGAACTATTCATTGGCACCAAAGCTTTGCGGTACATGAATGGATACAAGCATGCATCCGTATCTAGGAGTTTTCCCTCCCTCTCTTTACTATTGAGAGAGTACGGTCCAAGTGCGAAATCTTACAGCTTCGCATGCCATACTACGTGGTTAACAGCTCGTTGGGGTGTGGGTTGGTGGCATTAGCGCTGTAGGTAAGGCTGAACCAGACTGTCTGGGGTGAGCTAATCCCGGTTTAAAGGGTTCACGGGATGTTACAAATTAGATTCCACCCCGCCCGCCCGCATCTCCGTCCCTCTTCTAGGTTACAAAGCTCAGTATATTTATGTACTCTATGATATTTGCCAGAGAGTATCTGCTAAAGTGATTTTATTAGAGAGACTTGCGATATGTTTACCTTAGGTAATCTTGGATGGGTCACATAAGAAAACTTCTTTCATATTATTTCACACGCTAAAGCCTCTTGAACGAGAATCTCTGAGACGCAATATCATATAAATCATATCTACAAATCCCTAACTTCATAGGATACCATACATAGTCAAATTTCGCTTAACCCAGCAACCGGAAGCGCCTTACAATGCATAAAAATGCCTAGACAACACAAGTAATGTCTAATAAAACTCCACAAAAACCATCGCCTCTACGCGCCGGCGCCAGCAGTAGATTGCGTGACGATAAACTCCACGAACCCGATCTTCGAAGCCGTGATGACCGCTGCCAGGGCAAACTTCTCACCCAGCACGCCCGTGGCCCCGCTCTCGAGGAACTGGAACTTGAACACCTTGTTCCTGCTAAAGTGGCCGTTCGCCGTGTACACCGCGACGACCTCCTTCCCGTCGCTCGAAGCGCCCGCGGACCGCGTCGCCCTCTCGCCGCCGGGGCCCAGGGACTCGCTGCCTAGCCGGACTAACTTGAACCCCCTCCACGAGGCGCTATCGAGCGCCTTCACCTCCTCGCCGCGGCTGCTGCGCCACTCGAAGTGCTCGACCCGCACGTCCTTGCCGAGGCCGACCTCGACGGAGAACGGGTACGTGACGTGTTTCTTGAAGCACGTCTCCTTCATGGTGAAGGTCGTGGTGGTCTCCCCCGAGGCGGCGGAGTCTGAGAGGTAGCCGCCGCCGGGGATCAGCTTGACGATGGTGGTCCTGCCGCTGCTCCACCGGCTCTCGGAGCCCGCCGTCGCGATGATGGGTTCGGAGCCCGTGGGCCCCGCGTGCATCTCCAGCAGTGGTTTCCCCGAGAGCCCGGTGTGCGTCGTCACGGCGAAGAAGGGCTGGTCGGCGTGCTCGCCTAGGTACATCATCCGCGACCACTTCGTGAGAGGGGGGAAGTATGCGTTGAGTGATTGGGGAATCTTGTTCGTTACGCCTGAGATGCCGGAGCTGCTGCTACCACCCGGCACGGCTTGGTATGATGGTGCCGGTGCGTCTGATCGGGCGCTGGTCTCCGTTGCGGCGTAGGGAGGTGGCGCAGCACTGCCGGCTTCATATGCGAAGTCTGCTTCTGTCGGGTTGCCCATTTTCTCGACTGGTCGACTAGTTTATCTTGATTTCGATATTAATGATATTTGGTATCGCGCTTATACCAGAGAGCTCTAAGAAAATTTGAAATGGCCTTCAAAATTCAGGAACGGCATCCCGACGTCTTTATAATTCGTAGTAACACATCATAGCTACTTAGGTACACAGCCACGATTGGCTAATACGGCGATACGGCGTATCTGCAAATAGGTAGCACTGAGCCTCCCGCGTCTGCAGGCTAAATCCAGCAGCACCCAAACCCTGGGAGCTGAAATTTAGCGCAGGGCTTCCTAGATATAGCGGTCTTGGCTTTCCTAATATGATGACATCCTGTATTTGGATTGGGTTGCCCCCGATACTACCTACATATAATATGCGACAGTCAATTGTAGTTCATTTCATGCTATTCAAGGTAAGACTATCCAGGAATCAGTGAGTTTATATATTTAGTCTTAGCTGGGCTTCTAACGGAAATCGTTATATGACTAAAATTTCATACGATAATATCCCCCAGCATGGCTCAATAGCCCAAAACATCGAGCCTATAAATTAAGAGCGCAGTAAAGTCAATACCGACGTACCAAATAATTCAAAGGAGCGTCCATTGATATTGACAAGTTTTTCATTGATAGCCCACGATTGCTTTGTTAAAATATTGTCCTTATTATTACACACAACCTTAGTTCTTAGGTATACAATGTGCTCCCAAAATGAACAATACTCTGTCTAGAGGTTTCTGATTTGGGTATTTATATCGGTGCTTTTCTACAGAACTTGGTGACTTTTTTAAGCATCAACCATTAACAGGCCCAAACCGTCCTACGTTTGTTACAACCTCGATTTTTAGATTGATAATTTGATCATGACGAGGAGTGGCTACGACATAGGCGGCGTAAAGAAGCCGGAAGCCCCGCCTAAGTTGACTGATCCGAAGAAAGGCAAGGAAAATACCCTGACCAGCCCGGTCCAGGTGCAGAAAACCACCAAAGAAAATGCCCAAAATGCCCAAAATGCCCAGAATGACCAGAATGAGGAAACAATGGGAGAATTGAACCCAACCCCTGACGACACCCAAAGCAGTGACGGTAACCATTGATAACTCATGTCAAGTTTCCACGAGTTACCCCTACCTTTAGATATAAGGTAAGTCAATCAAGCCAAGACCAGAAATACCACTTTCTATAGGAAATTTTGTGTACTTGGATAAGCAATACGAATCATTTTCTCATCATTTTATTCTCTTAATTAGTAAGTGCTTGTAAATATGTACATGAATGTTTGAATCTATTGTCGTAAAGAGTTATTGAGCAATGCGATCCGATGAGCCCATGAAATGCATAGCTCTCATTTATCAAGGATTATATGATATAATAAATGAAGAGTTGGTAAAAGGGGGATTAGGTAATTGAATGCGTGTAACTGTATTGTGTAATCGAAGTCTCGGATTCAATTTGACTTTGACAATTTCCATCTCAGTTTTATTCCAAGACAACATTGTTTACCGAGAAAACCAATCATCTATATAAACCCGTGTTGGTAGAACGGCGTTCTCTCATCTAGACACTACGTAATATGAACAGTCATTTGTGTCTGTGCCTTCGGCCCTTCGCTAACAAAAATCGCCAGAATGTAAAATACGATTTACCCGACATCAACATAACCTAATGACTAAATACACCTTCAATTTACAAATGCGGTTTATTAATCATCAGCTTTCCTTGATACGCGTGTATGTGACATGTGCGATCGATCGATTCAAGTTTCCAAGTATGGCCTGCATCATGCACTGCATCCCGTGGTTGAGTCTATCAAGCTGCTTGGGTGAGGGGACTCCCGCTTGTTCCAGAATTTGTAGATATTACTAAGGCGCATACATGGATTCTGCACGTGGAATACTATGGGAATAGACCGTTAAGCAGGCGGCTGACAGGGCACCCGCAGAAGATCCAATGGCTTTGCCCGACTTGGCCGGACCTGGCTGCGGGGATGGACGGTGAGCAAATCACATCGCAATGGTTGCGTCGTCTCGACTTCACCACTCCCGCCCGAATGGTCCTAGAAGCAAATACCGGCCAGCCCAATGCCAGCCTTCTACGTAATTATGAGCAAACCTTCAAGGATATCTCGGCTCGCCCTTCCACCAATAATGGCACTGATATTCTCAGCTTTCGCCGAGCTGACGTCGCTCCTTGCTATCATTGCTGGTTCCTTTCTCTTACCCCTTTGTGCTAAGAGACACGAGCAGCGAAACAAAGCAGCAGCTTTTTCCTTGGCATTTTCATCCCGCAGGCTTCTTCCCGGAGAAATAGGCGCGCTTAACAGCTGATACTATTACTCTCAACAAGGTGCTTGCCTGAGTTGAAAGTCTATCTATACAGCTAGTTAGGAAGTCGTCCGTATTACGGTTGGATCTATCAAATCTTGTGGATATAGCAGGTGGTGCGGATGTAAATCTGTGAAAGGTTCTTTGTTTTTCCGCTGCGGGATTTTCACGAGCTCTAATATAGAGAATACCCCTGATTCTCATCTAGGCTTGAGACATCTATGAGATACAACTTGCCGGAGGAAGCAGGAACATAGGCAACTCTCTCTCGCTGCTAGATCGCGAGCCATGGACTTCCTGTCTCACCCAAAGGAGCACGGCGGCCCCGCCGAAGACGATGTTGAAGCTCAGGGAGCCAGCCACTCTAACGGGGCGAACTATACGGATGAACAGCATGACGACAGTCGAGTTGCCGAGCCCGGCGGCGATCAGAGCAGCGATCACATAAAATTTGGAGAGTTTCGTATGAAAGTACCGGCCAAGAGCTCAGACCTGAACGAATATGAAGCCCTTGATCGATTCATTACAACCTTCGATGTCGAGCGTAGAGCGAGTCTCGCAAGTGGTATTAGTAGAAGACGCAAGCAACCAAAGTGGTGGCAGTTCTGGAAGTCTAGAGACGGCGAGTTAGAGGATGAACCCCAACCTACCGAAATCGGCAAGCCGCCAGACTCATGGCTCGAAACCGATATCCGTGACGGGTTAACTAATGCCCAAGTGGATGAACGGCGTAGACGGTTTGGTTGGAACGAGTTGATGGCTGAAAAAGAGAACATGTTCGCCAAGGTTCTCAGTTATTTTCAAGGACCTATCCTTTACGGTGAGCAAAATCCTCGCTAGCACTGCATGCCAGCCCATGTATCAAAGACCGTCGAAATTTGTCCTGATAAGTGATTTAGTTATGGAAATCGCGGCGTTACTGGCCGTTGGCCTAGGAGACTGGATAGACTTCGGCGTCATTATCGGCATTCTTTGCCTTAATGCATTTGTCGGCTTTTACCAGGAAAAGCAAGCAGCAGATGTGGTAGCCAGTTTGAAGGGCGACATTGCCATGAGAGCCCATGTTGTGCGCAATGGCAGAGAAGAACAGATCCTAGCTAGAGAATTGGTTCCTGGAGATATTGTAAGTGTTAGATGCTTTTTCCGGTTGGATATCTACCTACCCATCGAAACCAGTTGAAAGTATGAAGAGAACATCAGTGCTTACCAAACACAGATCATCATTCAAGAAGGACAAACTGTTCCAGGTGATGCCCAGTTGATCTGCGACTATAGTAGACCTCATGACTTCGATCAATTCAAAGAATTGAGAAACGAAGACAAATTTGGCGACGAGGAGGAAACTAAAAACGGAAATCAAAAGGCGAAGGATCAGGAGAAGACCGAAGAAGACGACGACGATGAGTCAATTCATTATGGTGAACCCCTCGTGGCTTGCGATCAATCAGCCATCACCGGAGAATCGCTTGCCGTGGACAAATACATGGGCGACGTTTTGTATTACACAACTGGGTGTAAGCGAGGGAAAGCTTTCGCTATCATGACTACATCCGCTAAGTACTCTTTCGTCGGACGAACTGCATCTTTAGTCCAAGGGGCTAAAGACCAAGGTCATTTCAAAGCCGTGATGGACAGCATTGGAACCTCGTTGCTGGTGCTCGTCATGTTCTGGGTCCTTGTTGTATGGATTGGCGGCTTCTTCCATCATCTCAGGATCGCAGAACCTAACGTGCAGAATCTTCTGCACTACACGTTGGTATTACTGATCATTGGAGTCCCTGTGGGTCTTCCTGTAGTGACTACGACGACACTCGCCGTTGGTGCTGCGTATCTAGCGAAGCAAAAGGCTATTGTCCAAAAGCTTACGGCTATCGAGTCCTTGGCAGTATGTCACCCTAAATCTTGTCACATACGTAGATCGCTTACTCAACTATTTAACAGGGCGTTAATGTGCTTTGTTCTGATAAGACTGGCACTCTAACAGCCAACAAACTGAGCATTAGGGAGCCGTTTGTCGCCGAAGGTCAAGATGTAAACTGGATGATGGCCGTCGCAGCCCTGGCAAGCTCTCACAATATTGCATCGTTGGATCCAATAGATAAGGTAACGATTACGACGCTTAAGCGCTATCCGAAAGCACGCGAGATACTTCGACAAGGCTGGGTGACAGACAAGTTCACTCCATTCGACCCTGTCTCCAAGCGAATCACGACAGAATGCCATCTGGGAGACGATCGCTATGTCTGCGCAAAAGGGGCTCCGCGCGCCATTGTGAACCTCGCGAATGTCAGCGAAGAAATTCGTACTATGTACAACCAAAAAGCCAGGGAGTTTGCTCTACGGGGTTTCCGCTCCCTGGGTGTGGCGTACAAGAAAAACGACGGGCCGTGGGTCTTGCTGGGACTGCTGTCCATGTTCGATCCACCTCGCGAAGATACGGCACAGACAATCATCGAAGCGTCGCATCTTGGTGTGCCTGTGAAGATGCTGACTGGCGATGCGATCGCCATAGCAAAAGAAACTTGCAAGATGCTAGGACTAGGCACTAAGGTGTATAACTCCGAGAGATTGATACATAGCGGCTTGACGGGTACTGTTCAGCATGATCTTGTGCAGCGGGCTGACGGGTTCGCCGAGGTGTTTCCGGAACACAAGTATCAAGTTGTTGAGATGCTACAGCAGCGCGGCTCACTAACAGCAATGACGGGCGATGGTCAGTGTTTTTTGAGTTGTCTGACCTTGAAATATGACTGAAGTGGCGGCTTGCTAATTATGAAATCTCTCACAGGTGTTAACGATGCGCCGTCTCTCAAAAAGGCTGACTGTGGAATTGCGGTTGAGGGTTCATCTGAAGCTGCGCAAGCTGCCGCGGATATTGTATTCTTGGCACCAGGCCTTAGCACCATTATCTTGTCGATTAAGACTGCTCGCCAGGTATACATCTCTCTCCTCGAAAGTATCTCTGTCGATGAGTCGATTAGGGCCATCCTTCGAAAGGGGTAGGACGCGCTTTATTCATTTATCATGCTAACTTAGAAAACAGATCTTCCAACGGATGAAAGCCTACGTGCAATACCGTATCGCCCTTTGTCTCCACCTTGAGATTTACCTAACGACGTCAATGGTCATCATCAACGAAACCATTCGTCCGGACCTCATCGTCTTCATCGCGCTGTTCGCCGACCTGGCAACGGTAGCAGTCGCATACGACAACGCCCACGTGGAGCCGCGGCCGGTGGAATGGCAGCTGAAGAAGATCTGGGTCATCAGCGTGATCCTAGGCTCCCTCCTCGCGGCCGGCACCTGGATCATCCGGGGCACCATGTTCCTCGCCAACGGCGGCGTGGTCCAGCGCTTCGGGTCCATACAGGAAGTCCTGTTCCTCGAAGTCGCGCTGACGGAGAACTGGCTGATCTTCGTGACGCGCGGCGGGCGCACGTGGCCGTCGTGGCAGCTCGTCGGCGCGATCCTGGGCGTCGACGCGCTGGCCACCATCTTCGCCCTCTTCGGCTGGCTGTCCGGCAGCGGCGGCGGCGTCATGCAGACGACGCCGCCGACCTCCTTCCACGACTCGCGCAACGGGTGGACCGACATCGTCACCGTCGTCGTCGTCTGGGCCTACAGCATCGGCGTCATGATCTTCATCGCCATCGTCTACCTCGCCCTCAACAGCTTCTCCTGGATCAACAACCTCGGCCGCAAGGACCGCAATAAGAAGGATACCCAGATCGAGAATATCATCGGGCACCTTAACAAGCTTGCTGGTAAGTTTGGGTGAATTCATGGCCATGGTAATGGTAATGGCAATGGTTGAACTAACTGACGCTTTTTACGTAGTCGAGCATGAGCCGGACCCGAAGACAGGCCGTGATAAGTACTTTATCGTGGAGAAGACGGCTGCTGATGAAGAGGATATTTAGTGTGGAATGATGATAATGAGGATAAGTGGTTATTGTTTCCACCTGATAGGAATTCGGGGGGCGGGTTTAGATGGGAAGAGGTAATGTTGATTGGCGTAGCTTTGTTCATATCGTCATCTACTTTGAAAAAGGAGTTGTCAGATGTTTCAAGCTGTAGCACTGTGGACAGTCATCTCTTCAACACCAAGAATAATAAATGATAATTCTTACTCCGACTACTTGAAGCATGAATGAGAGCAGAATCGCCAGCAACACCATGACTATTAGGTAATAACCAAACGTAGAATGCTCACACAAGTTCGGCTAATTAAGCATATACGACAATAAATATTATGCATCGAAAAAGGGTATACTATGAATTGATATCAACCGCGCCTACATGACACCTATCGCCAAAGACAACAGTATCGTATCCATCCTATTTTGTCTCGCCTCGTCTCCTCCACGCGGCGAAAGAGAAGAGCACCAACTGGCAATCCGAGAATAGTTTACTTCAAGAAGCCCTAGGCCACACGTAAAACGCCCATGCCTGTTATGCAAATTCATCTCGTCCAGGAAATATGCCCCGTTCCGTCGTTATAATAAGCTCCTACCATTAAAACAAGACCTTCTAGTAGTTGATAGTTGGGGTATAATCTGGTCGGATATCCGTTTGAAGCGTTTTCCATGCGTAGGTACGTGCCTTAGAAACAAATATGCAGCCTTTCCTTTGCCCTAGAGACCTCTAAAGTAATCGATTTGAAAGTAATGATGACTGATCGTCGTTCGATCGTTCCTAATGCGTACTACTCGTAATCTCTTATTTTTCCATGTGTCCGCTATTTAGCAGCATCTCCAGGACGATCTGTTGGCCTGCAACTTCTGGATGCGCCATGCAGATCTTGACGGTGCCCTTCGAGTCGAGTCCGTTATCGACAGGAGTGAGGTTCATGGTTTGTCCATTTGCACTCGAAAAGCCTCCCGTGGGCCCTCGAACACCGTAATCGAGAACCCTCACATCTCTTCCAGCGATGATCTGGCGTAACCGACCGTTCTCGGCATTGCGCACCTCTACATAATCTTCGTTGAAGAGCAAGAGGTATTGGCCATACATTGTCGCACCCCTTGCCTTCTTCTGCTTTCCGGAGTATTCCATGATGACGCTACGGCTAACGTCGCCATATTTATCCACGTAGACAGCGCAGTCTTCGTAAGTCAAAAGGAACTCTTGGTCGTTCAGACGGAACATGCCGAGTGGTCGCTGTTCCTTGATGCGATTTGCAATATTAGCAATCGCGGGCTGCCTCACATCGGGTATGGACATGGGTATTTTCTTGTCTAGTGTCAATAGCTCGAAGCCTCTGGCCGTCGAGACGGCGATGTATGTGTGAAAAATGTTAAGCGAGTAACATTCCGTAGGGAAAAAGAACTCGTCGTAATCTCGGAAGCTCTCGGTCACCCCTACTCCAGCCTTTCTGCTACCACCGAATAGACGAGATTTCTTCTCCGTTGCCTTTTGGAAAACGGGCTCAAGCACCTTGAAAGTGCTGTGCAGATTTTCCTTCTTCTTGTAAAATACTAGCATCCGGTCCTTCATACGGGCCGTTGCGAAGAATGATACATCTTTAGCTAGGCGTTGAGGAGAACGGCGGGGGTTATCGTTCGAGGGGGCTGGAAAGTTAGAGGGGGGCGACACCACATCGAGAGGATAAGAAATAAGATTTCTCTCGGACAATACCAGGACGACGGAAAATTCTTCGAGCACCGCGATCTGCGTAACCCGGCTCGACGCAACAGTCTAAGAAAAGGGTGAGTAAGTGGCACAAAAACATGAGTAGGTAGATGTCATTACCTTATTCCAGCCCCTTTGATCACTGGCCTCTGATACACAAACGCCCATGTCCGTACCAACTGCGACCATATTCTTGCCGAACGCAGAGAAACCGGTAGCACAGTTAACTCCGGCTCTAGAGATCGGCGGAGGACCGCGACCTGATCCGCACGCTTTTTCCACCTCCCGAATGGCTCTATCAAGGGGAGTCCCACGAATGTGCACACCTCCTACATACTTGCCGATGGCAGCTACTGGGTCATAAGCAAAAGCGCTGTCAGCCATGACGCGCAATTTAAACGGTTCCGCATTCTGAGCATGCAAGGCCTTGGCGTGTCGCGTCTTGGCCTCGATAATCCTGTCGCACCAGTCCTGACGTGCTTGGGCTGACGGGGCGAATAGGGTGTAAACTTCGTGCCCTAGATGCTTGATACGGAAAGGATAGAGGATTCTCCCCTCGCTATCCGCCGAATTAGTAGTAGCCAATCTAGTGACCGCCGCCGAGCCGACGGATGAGCTGGTAGCTGCATGATCTAAACCGGGTCGTTCGGTACCGTTCGACACTACTTTGTTAAGCTTGGTATCTATGGTCGGATTTGCTGCTCTAGTCAACGGGGTTGCGATACCCTTCTGCTTGGAGATAGGGTCATCTTGACTGCTTTCGAGGAACAGCAAAGGCATAGGAATAGGCTAAGAAAGTTAGTAAATGACGATCGTGACGAGGGTGGGATACTGACTTCTTTGGATACGTCGTATTTCTTGTCCTGCCTGCCATCTCTTGACACAACTAGTTTGGCGAGGATCAAGTAATGATCGAACAATAGAGCATGCGTATCTACCCACCGCACGCCCTTCGAACCCATCCGCTGGAGATCGCCCTGGAGGATAAGTTCTCGACCAAGGTGGTCCAAGTGAAGGTCGGCATGGAAGCCTGGTCGGAGAACAAGCATCTGATCTAGTTCGATCATCGTCACCTTCTTTTGCATTTCATCGACTTTCGCATCGCACTCGAGGGTCATCGATTTGACTTCTTCAATAGCTCGCTTGAGATTTGCCTTTTCTTCGCTATCATGTACCATATGTTTCAGTACCGTCTCTAGGAGAAGAGAATATCTCTGCAGACGTGTGATAGGATCTTTCAGATAGCTGGTCCAGTCGAGACGTTGCGATCGAGGATGTGCTCGGTTATCGTCAAGAAATTGCCTGAACAAGAAATTTCTGTCTGCTTCTCTCTTCACCTGATACCGCGCATAGGGGAAGGCGGAAGCGTAATCGACGTAAGCACCCCTGGCCTTTCGAACCCATTCTCTGAAGATGTCGCTAAAGCCCACGATCCAGGGGCCCTGTTCTTTTTGTCGGTATTTCAATTGGGCCAGCAAATGATCCATGTTAACCTGCTGGACTGCGTCGACCTTACCAAATACATTGCTAACGAACTTATCGATCCGACCCTCAGCAATGATCCTAGGTTGAGACTGAAGGAGGCGGTCTCGATACAAGACGCGAAGAACGTCGAGGCGATCCATGTATACTTCTTCCGATGTAACGATCTCGTGAAGGACATTTTGCCGCGAGACTTCCTTCTTAGCCTTGCCTTCGGTGCTCTCCTTAGTCATGTGGTAGAACGTCGCCCAGTCGACTGTTTTGACGTCATTGGACATGAAGTCGTCCAAGTTCGCTTTCTTCAGAGTCCTAGTGCAATGATGAGAATAGCAACGCGCGAACAACTCGTGCCCAGTTTCGTCGTCGTCGTATTCGTGTAATTTCGGTGCGTAGCAGCCAGAGCCGGTCAGCTGCCATATCACACCAGTGATGGAACCGGGTCCAAACTTGAGCCACTCTTCTTCGGGAACAAGAATGCCAGCCTCTAACATCGAGTCCGCAACCTGGCTACTAAGCGCCTCAGCATCCGCAACGTTCATCGTAGGAACCTTCAAGCAGAACAGCCTGACAAGGCCATCTTCGAGAGTCTTCCTCTTCAAGTCGGGTTCACCATCGGCCATCTCGCGAATCCATTTAGCGATACCGCTCAAAGCCCACGGTTCCGCACAGGAACGAACGTCAACTACAGTCAATTTCTCTGGCTGGAATTTTCGTCGCCGGCCGCTAGGTAACGTTATTACATCATAATTTATCGATGATGCTGTCCCTGTCTCGTAACCCTCGTACGGCAATCCTTGCTGAGCTGCTAATTGTTGTTGCTGCCTCATGTGCCTCAACCGCGCATTCCGTTCCTCAGCAGCATCGGTCTTAGATCTACCCGGAGGCTGAACCAGAGGGGAAGTACTATGGCTAGATAACGATATAGATCTTTCAACTTGCAGCTGCTGCGCGTTCTGGCCATATTGGGCGTCCGGCCCAGAGTATGAGCGTGAATCTACACTGAGGGAATGTCCATGCTGACCCTGTCCGCTCGGTGATTGGGTCGACAACATAGAACTGCTGTCCGAGCCGGCAGGAATGGCCGGGAGAGGTCTATTGGAGAGGCCGGGGTGGTAGAACATATCCGGGTAGTCGTCTTTGGGAGACTCGCTACCGCTCTGCCTCGAATGGATAGAAACACGCTCGTCTCCTTCATCGAAACTTAGACGATGCGCAGTTGGTTGCTGTAAGCCGCCAGTGCCCTCATAATCCACGTCAGCCTGTTCGAAGGCTGGATATCTGTTACTTCCATGGCTCCTTTGCGATGTGTGGTTGCTACGACTTGGTAAGACTTGAATTTCCCCAGGTGTTATGTCAGAAATCGGAGGGGATCCAAGATTGTTGTCATACGTTAGGTTTCCTGCGTAGCCACCGCCCGCGAGTCCAAGATCCATCCCAGCATAGTCGCTATCGCTGCTCGGCTCCTCTTTATGGGTTGCCAGAGTAGGTTGTGCGGAAGCCTCTGGTTGGCTGAAGTATGGTAGCGGTCCACCAACTGTACTAAATCGGCGATCGTCCTCTTCAGCTTGCTGTAGGGCCCAAGCCCCGGCTGCGCCCTCGGGGTCGCTCTCATCACCATCATAGTCTTCGTATGCATACGGATTAGTCGAATGATTTCTGTTTAAAGTCGACGCATTCGAAGAGTATCGATTTACCCCGGAGGGTTCCTCCTGGTTGGTGAGCGTCGTCGCGGTCGAATGATAGCTCGCATTGGACGTCAGCCTCCGGAGATTTTGTAAATCTCCGTCGGGCAGAGCGCCGTTACGTTGGTCGAACCCCGTTGGCCGTGAACCATTCCTCCCAAGCTCGGCTTCGATATCGTGTATGATACTATCCTGCGCGGAATATTCTGGTGATATCTCGGACGCTAGGGCTCCGTTACGAGCATACCGGTCTTCTGTATCATCGACCGGCCGGCTCGGCAATGGCGCGTTCGTCGGATGCCGCGTCAAACCAGTCACTAGCTGCGAATGCGCCGGAGGAGATGGCAAAGGTGATACCGCCGAGTTCGATCTCGATGCACGATTCAAAAACGAATGCGGGTCGCTAGCGGAGTAATTCGGACCTACGGGGATCTGCGAATGAGTTGGATACGGCGCCTGGTCAGACGTAGATGAGTCGGAAGAATAAAATGTAGCCGGCGGGGTCCTAGCATCGGTCGAATAGCTCGCACCAAATTGTAACTGCGTAGAATCATAACTGGTAGTATGATTCGAAGCCGCGCTGCTTGTGCCAGACGAGTATGGCAAGCTATAGGTTGTCTGCTCATAACTAGCACCGTAGGTGGTCGGTGTAGTGGATGATTGCCTCTGCTGAGCGGCGCCGGAAGAATATGTAGGTTGGGCTTGGAAATAGGGTGACTGGTTCAACGGCGGCGAACCATAAGACTGGCTATTGTAGTTGGTATAACCGGCGTAGGTTGACTGGCGCTGAGGTACTGCCGAGCCAGAATATGCGGCGGGATTGTAGGGAGCGGGTGCAAAACTGCTAGGCGTTGCTGTAGTAGGACTATACGGAGCAGCAGCCGTCGCATTTGGCTGCTGCCACCTGTGTGATGGGTGCGGGAGATAGGGTACTGTGGTTGACTGAGATCGAGCGAAGGCTTGAGGATTGTACGTCGACGGCGTAGGAGGCGTCTGAGGCTGATACTGATGTTGGTATCCAGCCATGGCGACACTTGAATTGCCATAGTTGGATCTGTTAGGATCACTTGGACTGGCTAGAAACAGCTCATCACGACTACCGAGACCTGCGACTGCAGTATTCAACGTTGGCTGGTAACTTGGGCGAGTAGCGGTCGAGGCGAAAGCGCCAGAATCATCACCATTGTTGAAGCTTGGCTGCCGGTGCGGGTATGCTGCCTGGTCTTGCGAAGACCGATTCGCAACAGGGTATTGTACCGGGGGGACATGGCCGTACCGGCGCTGGTCATTATCTCGAAAGGACATGTTGAGCGGCGCAAGGAGGTCGCTGCGCAAAGGCTGGCTCTAGAGTAGGGTATCTCGGGTACCAACAAGTACGTCAACGGCGATGTCGCATTGATGAGCGTTAATAGGTTGGAACTCTATTGTGGCCCGAATTTGACAGCGTGCATCCTCATAAGCCCCAGTCTTAGAAGAAGCCTAAATCAAAGTTCGTCTTCGGGGAATTCGAAAGACGCTAGACGGTGCAAATGGAAAGCATCTGAACGGCACACCGTGGCTAGTGAATGAAACGATAAGACGTTGTCTGTGATGGTTGGTTTGTCGCACGTCACAAAATTGAAGGTAAAAAGTCAAAGGTCGACCCGTAAATGTCGTAAAACCTTAGCTACCTAAAAAGAGGTACCTACTACGTGAGAGTAAGGTGGCAGGGTGGCAGAGTGGGTGCTAGAGAAACCGGACTTGACGATGTGCCGAGACGGTTAGAAGAAATGGGATTATAACAATACAGGCTGAACGTGACTCGGATTGAGTCGGTAGGATGTGCGCGACTAGAAATTAAGAATTGTCAAGATAAATATTACCCATTCTGTGCGCAAGCATATAGACGTGTAGTGTGTTGTAGTTAGGTAGTGTTGTAGGAAGTGAGCGGATGGGCGTTTGACGGTTCATGGAAGATTGGGGATGGGGCAGTTAGGTTTAGGTCGAAGTGGTCGAAGTAAGTGCAGCAGGTGCAGATGGTAAAGTGGGCTGGGCTGAATTGGAAAGGATTGGGGCCTGCTTCTCCAGCTGTTGGCTTTTGGCACTTTTTTCTTCCAGGGTCTCCCACGGCTTTTTTGGGAAGTGACCCTCCCCGGTAAGAGCGTGGTCCGGTGGTGTAATGATGTACCAAGCACTCCAGTATCTGCAATAACAACGGCAGGTCCAGTGCTACCACAGGACGTACTAGGTACGAATGTAAAGGCCAAGCCACACCTTTCACACCAGAGTAGAGGGGCTTATAAGAAGGCTGTGCATCGCCATAACTTACCTACATATTGGCCTCCCATTTACTGTTTTTCTTGATGTGAATAATCTTCTAGTTGTTACATGACTCTTTCTCTCTAGGAAATTGTGGACTGAAAAGAATTGGGTTTACACACTGCCGCAAGATAGGAAGAGTTATCTGTTGACAAATCAGAGGTCCAATTAACATCACGTCCTACCCTGTCACAGTGCGTTCCTTATTTGGCGATACTTATCACAATCCTTCAGCAACCACAAGAGCCACATGCTTATTTGAATCGTTTCTAATACCAGCTGCTGCAAGGTTTGCTTTTGAAACAAATAGCTTCGGCGACCAATTCCAACATTTGATTCCTTTACAGTCATGGTTATCGATCATATAAACGAGGTCAGTTTCGCTCGAACTCGACATTGGAATTACAAAACAGTCAATATCGATTGTAATTTTACAGGCCACCCACGTGGATGATGACCCATTATGCACTATGAGTGTATTTAATACTGTAGCTGGTTGGTAGTGCTGGCGTTTGGACTCTCGCCAAATGACTGAACGCTACATCAACATGACTTAAAGGTAAGATCGTCGCTCTACCTTGCGAATACCCTCCACCCTTCTAATTCACGAATTGCTAGCATTGCTACCAACAGAACAGGTATTGCTGAATGGAAAATATCTTATCTCTTAGGCAAAAGTAGCAGTCTCGCCGGTGCGAAATTCACATCTCTCTAGTTTCTGCTTACAGGATCATTGGCTGCTTATACGAATAGTGCCGTATCACCGCTACCAGGTATGTAAGTTGGGGAGTCAGGACTATTATCGAATGCATGGCCTTAACTCAACTAGGTGTTTTCTTTAACCTGGGCATCTGCAACACCAAGTCCTAGGTAAATAACGTAACATTTTTAACATCCGAGTCGATAATGTCACGCAACCGGCTGTATCGACTTCCAGTAACATGCGGCCACGTCTTGCCCGCCGAATGTCGAACATGTCTTTCCGCCGCCAAGATATTCTCCATATACAATTACGAACCTGTGCTACACCCCGTAACGGCTTGCCATCCCTTCATACCATAGCACATACGCATCCGAAAGGGATATTGGCCGATGCCGAGTAGGGGGTATCGGAGGTATGTTTTAAGCTAAGCCTAGACGTTATACTTATCCCCTAAGGCCCTAAGACAGTTATTGAAAGTTGAAACCCGCCATAGGGCTGAACGGGTGATCTAAATTTATCTAAATAACGAGGTCCAGTCCAATTTAAGTTTCCACTCGCAACCGGACGATCAACCGGTTGAATGTGCCGAGCGGTCCACATCACCTTAAATTGCGAAGACTTTCACTTGGAAGTTTACTATGTACCTAGCTTAAACCCTCTTTTTTCGCCCCTATTCTGGAAAACTTCGAAACATGCGATATGTATAATATAACGTCGATAAACTTAGCCTCTGAAGTGCATGACGGCTGCGGCGTCGCACCGCAGAGAGTATTCGAAGGCAGTGAAACATCCATAATGCCATCCATAATGTCGTCATGGCGCCCCCCATAGTCATCCAAACCCGCGTGTTGAGGTAGTCACTAAGGCAGTCATCATAGCCGTTCGCGCCCCAACCTCGCAGTCATGACAGGCGATACGACGTAAGATGTATTGGGGTTCCCGCGGTCTAGAACATCGTTCCCAGGTGCCACGGCTATCGAATCGTACAAATCGCGGTCTCTACGTCACTTATTTCTTTCGAAGAGCTTCGCCTTCACATACGTAGCAGTGGCCGCATAGCACGTGTGCACTAGGTATCTAGCAACGTAAGCCCGAGCCGCAATAAGGCGGATCCGGAATTGAGAACTCTTTTGCTTCATCACGTGTCACCACAGCCCTCGGTCTGAGGTTCTTCTAGGCTTGTCCTAGTTTCATTACGCGGCAGCTTTAAGTACTGCAACCCTTTTGTATTCCGCAAAGGTTACGGAATCGGTAACATAAGATGCACCCATATAAGCAGGATGCAAATATTGAAACCGCCTATAGCTTCACAACCCAATGCTTATTGCCAGGATTGTTTATATTTGATGTCGCAAGCAAGGTTTAAAAAGCTCACTGGATAGGTGTTTGATGGACAAAAGATACCCTTCATGTAATACCACCACTGTTAACTTGGAAATCGAGGGGTCGAGTTAAGCAGCTGTTTACTAGCCTGGAGGCATACCTCGTTCTTGTACACTTAAATGAGCTTTTCTCGGGTCTTTTGCACTTGCACTTGAATACTTGCTATAGACAGTTGTTTTAAAGTGCTGTCTCTAAGCGATGCCTCATTTGTGTTTCATCGGCCTAGATACTCATACGATGCATCTCATCTCAACTCAACTCTTCTTTATCGACCTACTTCGTCCCATCTTCGAAGCATTTATCACAATGCACATCTTGACGTTACTCAAACGAGGCGGGGCGGGGCGACTTTTCCGTTACGTGCGGATAGGACAGCAGTCCGCGGCGACTCCGATCAAGATCCCACGTCGTTACCCGACGTATACGATGCGCACCTTTATATGTATGTGACCCTAGACGTATCCGTAGTTAGTAACGCATAATGGTCGGTTAGAAGTCAATCCATCAAAAATTCGACAAACGATATCGAAACGCCATCTCGATTCTTAAACTCAATGAGTACTTCCACTCATAGAACATCCCCCATCCCGAGGAAGCCAAGATGGAGAAAAAAGGGCAAAATTCTTGATTGCGCAATATCTTAGCTCCAACTCCGTGCTCCGTCTTCGCTCTGCAGCTGTAGTGGAACCAGGGTAAAGTCCGAATCCAATAGTAAAGGCCGAGCTTGTGATGGAAGGATGATATCATTTGTAAGCACAAGTCAACCAGTTATGACGGCAACGACGACGTGAAGCGGGGCATTTCTTTATAGCACCCCCACCTTGACAGTAAAAGAGGTATCTCCCTAGCTGCCCTTAGCCTCTCAATATAGCGCGATTGCGTGTATTACTTAGCACTCTAAGCAAGTATCGAGGGAAGTGTTAGGTAGAATGGAAGAAGGCACTCTTACCTGGTGAAACGGTTTATGTAAGGTATTGTTAATGGTGGAAGGTGCAAGGTAAGGATAGCCGGCTTAGGCATCGCTTCCCGAGATCCTCCCCTCTCCTCATTAGTACAAATTAGAAAGAACATAGGAGAAGGCTCCCCCTCTTCTTCTCCCCCTCTCCTAAAAAATCGAAAGCCATCCCATTACCCAGATCAACATTGAGCACTTCTACTAGAACTCTAGCTTTAACAACCCAGAAACAAGACAAAAGTAGTCAAAATGGTCAAAGCAGGTACGTCGGATAGTCTCCGTTATTTAAACTACCTTCAATTCCATCATTTCCGGATTTAGAATGGCTGCATGAGCACGATTGCGCGCATTTCGTCGACTAGTAGTCCCTGCTGTACACCAAGGCTGCGACGGGATGTCAGGATGGACACCTTGTTGGACACGCCAGGGAACGGCCTAACGAAAGTCAAACCAGACAGTTGGGATCATAATCTTCCAATTGGGGAATTCTCTGTCAGATCTACTTGCCGAGACCCCTGCCGTATCTTTTTCATTTCAGCCCAGTTCAAACCAGCCATCTGTGAAGGTAGTTGATAGTCTGAGTCAATGCTAACAACAATTTCCCTATAGTTGCTGTCATCCGGGGTGACTCCAAGGTCACTGGAACCGTCACCTTCGAGCAAGCCTCTGAGTCCGACCCTACCACTGTCTCGTGGGACATTACCGGCCACGACCCTAACGCTCAACGTGGCTTCCACATTCACACGTTCGGTGACAACACCAACGGCTGCACATCCGCCGGCCCCCACTGTATGTGATGGTTTGGAACAAATTCTGGCGAGGCTTGACCGAGAGTATGATGACTGATATTGGACATAGTCAACCCCCATGGCAAGACTCACGGCGACCGGACCGCCGAGACCCGCCACGTTGGAGACCTAGGCAACATCACCACTGATGCTCAAGGCAATGCTAAGGGTTCCGTTCAGGACTCCCTTATCAAGCTGATCGGACCCGAGAGCATCATCGGCGTAAGTGATCTAAATATCTTCATGTTCTGATAAATCTGCTAACTCAAGGCAAAGCGAACCGTCGTCTCTCACGCTGGTACCGACGACCTTGGCAAGGGTGGCAACGAGGAGAGTCTGAAGACCGGCAATGCTGGTGCCCGCCCTGCCTGCGGTAAGCTATTTCAACCCCGATTGACATTGTTATTGGCATGGTAACTGACAAAAAATTAGGCGTTATTGGCATCTCCAGCTAAATTTATACTGGATGAGAAGAAGGCTTAGGGATGAAATTTAGCTTCGTTGAACAAGTTCAAACGTCATGTAATTGGTCATACCTAGCTAGCTCTTCGAAATAAATTCCGTGGCATTTAAACACCTTTTTCTGAGACTGAGATCTCATACTCATAGTATTCGACTAATTCAGACTGGCCTATAACCGTAGATATAGCCATAGAGTATCCAATGCATACATCCATTAGTACCTAGTATGTATGGTAGTGGATATATGGATGTGAAGCCTGAAACCTTCGTCCATTACCCCTCCATAGGTAGTTCCAGATAGGTAGCTAAATGCTGGTTATAGAATACTAGCAAACATCCATAGATATTGGACGAGTCCCTTAGCCTCCTACCTAACAGGATAGCTCACGTCCCTCTCTAAGTTGTTAACTTAGAGCTATGACGCTTTCTATTTTTAGCATCCTTCATTGCTACCGGTACTAGGTTATCGTAGATCCCTTTTCTATCTACACTATTAAACCTAGAGAAGTGCAAAGTTTGTCAAGGCCAGTAAGTACCCCGCTCACATTCTCAGACAAAGGAGGGGCAGATGGAGGGGAAGGAAGGCGCTGTCCCGTTTTTTAGATCTCCAATTCATCGTAACAGCTGGGTGGGCACAGGCTATCTTGGTACCATAGCGCCTTACCAATCCGCTCGCTTAAAGGGGGAACCCCTGAAGTGAAGCTCGAATTACCCCCAAGCTCTCCACGAGTCAAGGCTTGGCCTTCCCCACAAGTTGGTGAAAGTTGTCAAAATCGAAAGCGCACACGACATACATTTACATTTTGAGCTTCAGGTCAACGTCTCCTAAAGCATTGGCTTCTTCCATCCCACCTAACTCCCGACCTAAACCCTCTAAATCTTTTTCCTTCCGTGGAGAGCATATTCCCTTGTCAAACTTGTTTTGGTAAGTACAACAACATTTTCATTACCCATATTTAAATCTGGCTTCTACGGATATTCTCTCTTTCATCCCAAGCTCTCACCTATGCCCCTACTTGTGATATAACAAAGATCCAAGATGGACCAAGCAAGAAAGAAACATGAAATAAATGCATGGCACTTGTCGGCACATTTACTCTGATCATGTAACTTGCCGAGTAACACATTCCGAGGCTGTTGCTTTCCCGCTTTGCTACAAGCTAAGTTTGTCATCGCCGGCCTGCATGAACAGGCGGGAGGAAGCATGAAGACGGTCTACCCATGTTAAGAGATACTAGGTATTCACTTATTCCGGACATTATGGACCCAGGCAATACGCGCCTACTTCTCAGTTCCAAAGTTATCACAATCTTATCAATGATAATATTACGTCCCAGTCTATCACAGAAATCCAGAGCCGCGAGAAAGACATCGTCTTATCATGTTATGGATGTTGAATGTTGCACAGTCACGCCTGTGTTGAAACATCATAGCACTATTCCCTCATGAAAAGATGTGAATCATACTATGATCACCTCATCCATCACTATAGGCTAGAATTTCTCATGTCTCTTAACATTGTCATATTCTTTGCCATATTTCTCAATAGCCATTTGTACATCTATTTTGCATTGAATATTTAACAACATGAATTTCCAACCATCCTACCAATGGGAGAAACCAAGCCAGAAGAACACTGCATCGATTTACTAACCACTGGGACAGATTTCCGGAATTCGTTCCTGCTACTCTTTGTCGTCTTCATCTTGGTCATCTCGCCATCAGCAACATGGCGAAACAATTCTTTGCTAATGTGAAATCTGTCCTTAGCGGTGACACATTGGTATTGACTAGCCAAAACAACCCGAATGCGGAGCGTATTTTCTCTCTAGCTTTCGTCACCGGCCCACATCTCAGAAGAGAGGGTGACGAACCGTTCGCTTTCCAATCTCGGGATTACCTAAGAAAGCTGGTTGTTGGCAAGGTTGTTCAATGCACCATTCTTTACACGATCCCTACGTCTGGCCGAGATTATGGTGTTGCTCAGCTCAAAGATGGAACTCAACTGCCTGACGATCTGGTCAAAGCTGGCTGGCTGAAAGTCAGAGAAGATGCGGGCCGGAAAGAAGAATCCGAAGAAGTCCTCCAACGTCTTGAAACTCTTCGCTCGCTAGAGGCAGAATCTAAGAGCGAGGGCAAAGGACTTTGGGAAGGCACTGGTGGAATGATTGATGTCCAGAATGATATAAGTGCCCTAGATATCAACGAGTGGAAGGGCAAGGCGGTTGACGCAGTTGTCGAGCGTGTCCTGAGTGGCGACCGACTACTTATGCGCCTAAAGTTGTCCGATAATAAGCACTTGCAGGTTATGACTCTCGTTGCTGGTATTCGCACGCCGACTACGGAAAGGGTCAACCAGTCTACCGGTCAGACGCAACCTGCCGAGGAATTTGGAAATGAAGCACGACAATTCGTCGAGCAGAGATTGCTTCAGCGTGATGTTAAGGCCGAAATAGTCGGTACTAGCCCGCAAGGACAGCTCATCGCTGCCATTCTGCACCCTCGCGGAAGTATTGCGGAGTTCCTGCTCGCTGAAGGGTTGGCGAGGTGCAACGACTTTCACTCTACTCTTCTCGGGCCAAAGATGGCTGCTCTGAGAGCAGCTGAGAAGAAGGCCCAGGGAGCCAAACTACGCCTGCACAAAGACCATGTGGCGAAGGCTGAAGGCGGCAGCTCATCTGACATGATTGTCTCCAAGATTCAGGGAGCGGATGCGATATTCGTTCGGACGAAGAATGGTGCCGAAAAGCGGATCAACCTTAGCAGTGTTCGAGGTCCTAGAACCAACGAACCCTCCGAAGCTCCTTTCAGAGAAGAAGCAAAGGAATACCTCCGAAAGAAGCTTATTGGTAAGCACGTAAAAGTATCTATAGACGGACACCGACCTGCTAGTGACGACTTCGAAGCTCGCGATGTGGCCACAGTAACCGAAAAGGGGAAGAATATCAACCTCCTGCTGGTTCAAGACGGCTGGTGTTCTGTGATTCGACATCGCAAGGACGACACCGATAGAGCCCCGAATTACGATGAGCTACTTGCAGCCCAGGAAAAAGCGAAGGAAGAGAAGAAAGGTATGTGGTCTGGAAAACCGTCAAAGGCAAGAACATACGTCGATGTCTCGGAATCGGTGCAGAAGGCCAAGATCCAACTTTCTACCCTGTCACGCCAGAAGAAGGTACCTGCGATTGTCGATTTCTGCAAGGCTGGTTCTCGATTCACCATCCTCATTCCCCGAGAAGGAGTTAAGCTTACGATGGTTCTTGCTGGTGTTCGTGCTCCCCGAGCACCTCGACTACCTCAAGAAAAAGGGGAACCATTCGGGCAAGAAGCGCTTGATCTTGCCAACCGTCGGTGTAACCAGCGTGATTGTGAGATCGATGTTCACGATATTGATAAGGTTGGCGGGTTTATCGGAGACCTTTACATCAACCGTGAAAGCTTCGCCAAGATCCTAGTCGAAGAAGGCCTCGCATCTGTCCACCAATACTCGGCAGAGAAGGCAGGCAATGCTAATGAGCTTTTGGCCGCCGAGAAGCGTGCTAAGGAAGGGCGCAAAGGCATGTGGCACGATTGGGACCCGTCACAAGAGGAAGAAGGCGAAGAAGAGGTCGTTGACGTCGAACCATCGAAAGATGCTGCCCCTACAGACAAGAAGGCTGCTGACTACCGGGAGGTTGTCGTCACCAATATCGATTCAAATGGAAAGCTCAAGATCCAGGAGGTTGGCAAGGGCACCTCTGCTTTAGAAATCCTAATGAATGAGTTCAAGAAATTCCACCTTGACTCGAAGAACAACAAGCCTCTCGCCAACCCTCCGAAGGCAGGCGAATTTGTAGCGGCCAAGTTCTCCGCCGACGGCCAATGGTATCGTGCGCGAGTCCGATCGAACGACAGGGCGGCTAAAATTGCCGAGGTCCTTTACATCGACTACGGCAATAGCGAGAAGATCCCGTGGTCCAACCTCCGACCATTAGACCAGCCGCAGTTCACGACGCAGAAGCTCAAGGGCCAGGCCACAGATGCGGTGCTCTCTTTCATCCAACTTCCCACCGCCCCTGACTATTTCAATGACGCGCTGAACTACATTGCCGAGGCCACTGACGGCAGGTCGCTGGTGGCCAGCTTCGACTTCGTGGACACGAAGGAGGGCTTGAGTTATATCACCCTTTTTGACGAGAAGAAATCCGGCAGCACGTTCGTCGACTCGATCAACAAAGATGTCGTGGCTAACGGCCATGCCTTGGTTCCCAAGAAGCTGAAGGCATGGGAACGCGGACGAGCTTCGGAGGAGGTACTGAAGAAGTTGCGCGAGGTGGAGGCTCAGGCCAAGGCTGACCGCTTGGGTATGTGGGAGTACGGTGATATCACCGAGGACTAAAACAATCTCAGTACGGCTCATTTCACCTCTCCTGCGTACAACTTCCGTTTTATAGACTGTTGTCTAAAATCATGTTGGCATATATTTGCATTGCATGGGGAAGACAAAAAAAAAGGCTGCATCGTGGTTTGCGATATCACTTTAGATAGGTACATAAGTCACAGCCTATCTTAGTGGAGAGTAAAAGCATGGGACAGATATTTAGTATTACTTCCAGAATAACTTGCTTCACATTTTTAGAATTGTTTGTGACCTCATTTGCGACTTCGTCTACTAATATGATAGGTAGCGAAACCATTTAAGTTTTATAGGGGCAGTCATCTAGGACGGTGTATGTAGGTCCCATCTTCCTACGAGAATTCGCGTAATCATTGGAAATCCCTTTGGCTACCCGGATGGTTGCTTACATGAAGTGAATTCCCTTCCTTAATCCGCTAGCGAAACGGGGAACGCCGATGTTCGGTGATGAAGTAAAGACGCTCGCAAGATTTGCCAAGGATCTAGAATGGATAGGAATTTAAATTTATAAAAGCGAATCGGTTCCGGGGCAAAAAGAGGGATCGCGTGAAAATGGCCGGATTCCAAAACCCGGAAACTCGGGAAAGCAACGGGTGAGGATAAGTATAGCTGTATATTTACCTACAACGTGATGATTTGTCCGGGCCGATAGGACATATTATTAAGTTTGAGCAGCAAATATGTATATCAAAAAGATGCTCTGCGTATCGTGAGGCACTTGTTGTCGTAAAACTTGTCTTGGTAGAGGGTATCAAACAGACGGAATTGTGCCAGTGGTCAATGAAACCCCCACGTGGAGGGGTCGTAGAAGTCGATATGTCAACTTGGTTGGCTGAGTAAGGCCCTGCCGACCCCGCGACCCCTACGTTGCCATTCTGAGGCTCACAGTAATACATACGTAACCTATACGTTTCTTCGGTACATAATAATATTCACGATACTTGAGAAATATTAAGTGATATTGAGGAAACCTGAGATCATTGCTGAGATGAGATGTCTATGTGTTTGCCTTTATTAGACATAAGATAACTCAATAACTCAAGTACACACTTTCTTACGGGCATATGATACCATATGATGAGTGATGGTTGAATTATCAACTTGACTTTTACAACGCCACTGCGATAGGACCGGGTGTAAGTTGCCTGGTGGCTGACGACGGACGGCAAGGAGCAGGGGCACTAAATTGTTGCTAGCTTTAGATCGAAGAGGAAAGAAAAATCAAATCTACGGAAATCAGGTGCTTCCACTATAATGGTGTTAGTGTGCGGGTACGGGAGGGTACATGCAAGTGACTATAAGCGAGTATATGCGAGTGTGCGAGTGGGCTGTTTGCTGAGTACCCCATGGTACTGTGGGACATATGACGCTTGTTCCATTGAAATTGCCCCGCCATCGCCATCATAGGCAAATCCGATATAATACTAAATAATAGACCGTTTTCCCCAACAATCCACTACCTTCAACCTCAAACACTTAAGTCTCTACAACTATATTTTCAGACGAGCTGCCCTCTGTTGCTTGTCCCTCTAGATTCATTAATTCTACATTTATATTACCGAATTTCCTGATACCACAAGAACAAAATGTCAAGTGCTCTCGACCAGCTCAAGGCCACTGGCACGGTGAGTTCCTTTATTTTACCCCTCAACCAACTTTGCCCCTCCATATCGTGAGCTTTGGGACTTTTGTCGGACGAGTTCGGTCGTCTCCTATGTCGCTGAGGAAATATGCCAGACAAAACATAGCGAACTACACCCAATACACAATAACTTCACAACGTTTTCAACGATTGCTAACATCTACTTTTTTCTAAACTAGGTCGTTGTTTGTGACTCTGGTAAGCTATAGTTAAACCCATTGTCGAATAAATGAATGCGGCGCTGACCGAATATTCCTTCAGGTGACTTTGCAAGTCAGTATATCCCGCATTTCAAAGCCAGACTGGCAACCTCGGGTCGACGACAATTGAGCCAATTCGTCTCATTTGCGACCCTGTTTTGCCTCTTCTTAGCGCCCAGTGATGAATACTAATAAGAATATCAGCCATCGGAAAGTACAAGCCGCAAGATGCCACCACCAACCCTTCTCTCATCCTTGCCGCGTCTAAGAAGCCCGAATACGCCAAGCTGATCGACTCTGCTGTCGAATATGCTAAGGGAAAGGGTGGTGATCTTGATAGCCAAGTTGACGCCGCTCTTGACAGACTCCTAGTTGAGTTTGGCAAGGAAATTCTAAAGATCATTCCCGGCAAGGTCTCGACTGAGGTTGACGCCCGTTTCTCCTTCGACACCAAGGCTTCGGTTGAGAAGGCCCTTCACATCATTGAGGTATGTGCTTGTTTATAAACTGAGATTGGTATATCTTATTTAAGTTTGCTAATGTGACAATTATATAGCTTTACAAGGAGCAAGGTATCTCCAAGGACCGCATTCTGATCAAGATCGCCTCGACATGGGAGGGTATCAAGGCCGCCGAGATCTTACAGCGTGACCACGGCATTAACTGCAACCTGACTCTCATGTTCTCGCTCGTACAGGCAATTGCCGCCGCTGAGGCTGGTGCTTTCCTGATCTCCCCCTTCGTCGGCCGTATCCTTGACTGGTACAAGGCCGCGACTAAGAAGGATTACGCCAAGGAGGAAGACCCCGGTGTCAAGTCCGTCCAGGCTATCTTCAACTACTACAAGAAGTTCGGCTACAAGACTATCGTTATGGGTGCTTCTTTCCGAAACACTGGCGAGATTACCGAATTAGCTGGCTGTGATTACCTAACCATCTCCGTACGTCCTTTAATCTCGATCCTATTCTAGTAGAATGAACTAACTAGATGTCACAGCCCAACCTACTTGAGGAGCTGTTGAACTCGACCGCAGCTGTCCCCAAGAAGCTCGACGCCTCTGGTGCCTCCTCCCTTGACATCTCCAAGAAGTCATATATCAGCGACGAGTCCCTCTTCCGATTCGACTTCAACGAGGAGCAAATGGCTGTTGAAAAGCTACGTGAGGGTATTAGCAAATTCGCCGCTGACGCCGTCACCCTAAAGGACATCATCAAGAAGAAGATCTCGGCATAAATTGAGATGCCGATAAAAGGGGAGCGGGAGTCATTGTGCATCGAGTAACTGGCTGTTTGCTTGAGAGTCTCTAGAATGCATGAGTTTTGAGCCTCTTCGTTTCCGGGTTATCATTGGGACATCAATTGTAAAGGATCTTGGTAGAGCATAAAGGTTGGCATGTTCTACTGGGTGTCCATAGTAAAATAAAATTAGAGCCGGCGAATGTTTATGATTGATCTATGACGCCTTTACAGAACATGAATAGACCAAGTTTGTGTATGATTCCCTTCCTGTCGGATGCTGTCAAATCCATGGATGCTCCCACTTGTAATGTTGGTAATGTATGTAGACAGTATACTCCTTAGCAGAAATGGAAAACCCCAATCGCTATGCAATCCCCGTATGTACTTGGGTATATACATAAAATGTCCTCAGGTGTGATAGAAAAACCACAATGCACCATTCAATGTTTTCATCCATCTAAACGCGTTCTAATCGCCAAACCCCCAAAACCCCTGATTGCTCAAAACTAGGCAAATATTATAATTATTCCTACCTCTATTATTTATGGTCTTTATGCTTCTTCTCATCTTTCCCCTTATCCTTATGCTTGCTCTCATCTTTCTTCTTTTCTCCCTTCCCCCCTTTTCCGTCGTCCGTCCCGTCCTCGCAAGGCACGCTGACGATCCGGTGCGTTATGCCGTTTTTCTTCGCTTGTTCGCGTACGTCCTCGTCCTCATCCTCGTCGCTGCCGCTGTCTTGATCCGTGTAGACCGGATCGGACGTAGGAGTTGAGGTTGAGGCGGAGACGGACTCGAACACGAGCGCTGTCAGATCGCCGCCCTTGACGCAGCTGCTGTCTAGCCCGAACGCGTACCGCCGTATGCTGAGCCCGACCTTGGCGTCGTGGCCGTAAATCACCGTCGTCCGGCGGCCCTTTTCCTCCTTGTCCTTATTCTTGCCCTTGCCCTTGCCCTCCTTCTCGGTCCTCGCGTCCTCCTTCTGCGCCTCGTTCCACACCTTGGCCCACGGCCGGCCTTCGCGGCCCTCGCTCGGTTTGAAGGGCGCGTGTTTTCGCGAGGTTGAAAGGGAGAGTGATTCGAGGGATGGCGCGTCGGGGTTTGTAGCCGAGTTTGAGTCGGGGGAAGGGGAAGAGGCGGAGTGCGAGCGCGGGCGCGAGATTAGGGTCCGCATGTTCATGACGGCCCACGGGTCTTGTTCTTCGAGTGGGACGCCTGGGACTAGGCCCGCGTGCACGACGATCACGTCGCCGTAGCGAGGGGCTACGGTGCCGACGCGCAGGATCACGGGCAGCTTCGCGAGCCAGGCGACTTGCGCGGTGGTCAGGGTGGCGGCAGTAGAGCGGTCGAGGGCCGAGGACTTGGAGACTTCTTCTTCTTCCCCTTCCGCCTCCTCTCCCGAACTACTTTCCTCCTCCGCCCGCCTCTCCATCTCTGTCTCCGTCTCCCTCGTCGCATGCTTCCGCCCACCCTTTCCACCCTTCCTATGCATCTTCCTCCACGCCCGCAGCACGCGGTCCTCGTGGTTCCCGCGCACGGCGTACGCGCCGATCTCCATGGCGCGGCTCACCACGCCGGCGCTGTCGGGCCCCTTGTTCACCATGTCTCCCGCGAACACGACGCGGTCGCCGCGCGCGGCGTCGTACCCGGTCTTCGCGAGGAGCGCGTCGAGCGCGGACAGCTGGCCGTGCACGTCGCCGATCACGATGAGGCGGCCCGGCTTGTCGGGCTTGGGGAGCGCGGAGGAGGGGAGGTCGGCTAGGAGGCGTGGGTGTGTGAGCGAGGGGAGGGCTGAGTCGGGGTGCGCCATTGGTGCGAAGGGGTTTGGTGGGAGGGAGAGAGAGGCGGAGAGGGAGGTTGGTGAGGAGCGCGTGTAGCAGAGGAGGACGAGGACGGCGAGGGTGAGGAGGATGCTGGTTCCTACGAGGTGGCGTCGCTGGAGCAGGTTCCGCCGCTGGGTTCGGGGCGGTGGAGGGTCGAGATGGCCCATTGATTGGGAATTGGGGGTGATAGGTACGACGACGGTACCGCTACTTTTCTCGTGCTGGGACTATCGGATACCTTTTCAGATTCCAATGGACTTTTCTAGACTACACTTCAAGTGTGTTCACGGAGCGATGATGATGATTCAAGCTGTGGCGAAGGCTAAGGAGGTGAACTCTTTGATATTCGAAATCCCCGACGAGGACCTACTAATATACTAGATGTGAATCCAGCCATGGAGTTATACTAGGTAGTCGCACACATCGTCATAATATGTGCTATGTTTTTAAGCTTGGTGGAGAGGCGAATGGACGAGAATAAAACTTTCAAAGTTTCGTCATATGCGAGTCTCGAATTTTCGCCAAGGCCGAGCTAATGCGTAGTAGGTAGTTCTTTATCGGATGCAATGCGTCCGTATGATATCCGGATAATTGCATAGTGATTGTGTAATGGGATAAATGAGTAACTCGAAGCTCGAAGTGGAACTCGATACTTGGATAACCTGTATATCATATAAAAATCGGATTGATCATGTATTGGAGCTGATTTCTCTCGAATTTGGGCCTATCAGTTTTCCAAGTTTCACTCGGCATATTTGGAGAAAATCGGAGATTAGTGATTCGTCTTTATTCAAGTAGGAAGTTGTCGCACTGCATAGGAGGCATGGAACTAAAGCGTTTAGTCAGTTCAAGACATCAGGATCTCAATGTCAGACAGAGTCTTAGATTTCGCGTGGTCTAGAATGATCGAGGACGAAGCGGTTGATCAGCATCACAGGGTATGTAATTTACCGTTTGAGAAGAGTTGACCGTAAGCCACGCCTAAAGGTAATGATCCCATCCGTCCCAGGAAGAGGAATCGAGAAATGCCCGTCCAACTCCAACGCCGCCCAATGCTTTTTATATATGACCACTCATCCAGAATACTACTCCTCTAGACATACGATACGAATTGAGAGTCATTTCTTTTGCGCTTCTTGTTCTTTCCGGTATTTCTCATTCTCCACTTCTCGCCAGTCTTTGGGTTCCGGTTCGTTCCCATCGGTCCTCTTTGCGCCGCTAGAAAAGGCTGATCTTCCCGCGTATAATTGATACCCCTCGCCTGACTTTTCGGCGGACTCGAGCTTTTGAAATGTTATGGGCTCGTTGCCGCGGAACCGTTTACGCATGTCGATCATGCCCCTCCTACACTCGCCGAATCCCCTCTTGAGCTGTTGGCATCTCGTCGGGAGCGTCTCGGATAGCGGCGAGCGCAAGCACTCGGCTGCTGTATGTCGTTGTACCATCACACACTCGGACTGTTGCAGGCAATCCGCCAGCGCGGCTCCTAAGCTGGGCTATTAGTAAAGGATCCGGACAAGCGTACAAGGGAATTGGCGCTTAGGTAAGTTGACACATACTTATTTCCTTACATGAGCTAGGCATCTTGACTTGAACGGGTGAACCAAAACGTAGGAGTCACGATTCCACCAATTCGGTCGGGCGGGATGAATCTAGATGAATCAGATGTTGCCGTCGCAAAAGTTGCGAAAAGTTAGTTGGTCCAAGCTCATAATTAAAACTAAGCCGATTGGTTCAATTGCCAGTTGAGGGACATCCATAAGTTTGTATAAAATGTGCAATTTAAATGCAGGGGTAGCTGTCAATGTCATAAGTCATCGTTCTAGGATATCATCCATGGATAAGTGGGGAGTGCAAGGGCGGTATGTAAGGAAAGGAAGCTTCTTGCCAACGGTTTGAAAGGAAATGAGGAAAGAGCCCTGGATAATTATTCACTTTAATGATTTCAGTATTATGTCTTCTTAAACTATATTCGAAGTCTTTTTCCTTGGAATATTCTCAATTTCTCAATTTTCGCAATCCTTGGTTCCAGTTCTCTTTTCTCCTAATAGTTTACTTCTATCATGGAATATTGATACACTGTAGTTGTCTGTCTTTGTTCAGTTTAGCTCACTGTGTTCGCTACAGTCGTATTCACATGTGACATCACCAATAGCTACACCATACACCTTCGACGGATAATTCCTTTCAATCGCAACGCCTACCTTCTCTAAGAGCTACTATTCTCACCTTCATATATATACCCTCTCGACCAAGAATTAAATAAGTAGAAAATGAAGGCCTCGCTGGGATAGCGCAGCGCTAAGCCTACACCTACCGAGCTTCTACCCTTCTTGAGCTAAGTGTTGTACAAATCATAACATTGAACAAGACCAAAATGCCCCTACCATTTCTTGGTCGATTAGACATGTTCGTAGCTCTATACCGATAAGAAACTAGTTGTCGCTTGGGAGATGCTAATACGTCAATTAGAGCCGAGTATTTCGCCCTCGTAGGCTCGTTCTTACTCGTCGGTCTCGAAGTCTTCGTCCGAGTGTTAACACTAGCTTTACGTATGTAGATACCACTATGCGCGCCACTCCGCAGTGCTAATATCCCGTATCTAGCAACTTCGTTGTTGAACCTCTTCTACCGAGCCTCGCGACGGGCATTCAATAGGTTTACAACCGAATCGCAGAAAAGAGCGGAACAGAGAAGGAAGTGTACGACTCGCTCGCCCTCCAGACTATGTTGCTAGCCAAACTAACCCCTTGCGCCTAGCTATCTCGACCTCCGTTCGAAATGCCTCCGATTTCGTTGATCTCTGTGCCATGTTTGGCTATACAGCCGAGGAACATGTACTACAAACTAAGGATGGGTACCTGCTCGGAATACACCGCCTAGCATGGAGAAAAGGCGAGGAAGACATGAAGGTCAATGACGGACCTGCTAGTCTTAAGAAGCGTGTTGTCTACCTTCACCACGGGCTTTTGATGAACAGCGAGGTTTGGGTTTGTCTCACTGATGCGCAAAGGTCTCTACCTTTCGTGTTAGTGGAAAGGGGTTACGATGTTTGGGTAAGCTCGACATGGCGGATTTGCGCAAGATGGGTATACTAACAATGGAAATTAGCTGGGCAACAACCGAGGGAACAAATATTCCAAGAAATCAGCGAAATACTCCCCGACTTCTACCGATTTCTGGAATTTTTCGATCGACGAGTTTGCATTTTACGACATCCCAGACTCCATCAATTACATCTTGGAAACTACAAAACAGGCATCTCTGTCTTATATTGGCTTCTCTCAGGGAACGGCGCAAGCATTCGCTAGTTTAGCTATACACCCTAAACTTAATGAGCAGGTCAATGTCTTCATCGCGTTGGCTCCGGCCATGGCGCCTGCCGGGTTAAACAACGGGATCGTTGATGCTCTCATCAAAGCTTCGCCTCAGGTCTTATTCCTCCTCTTTGGCAGACGTTCCATTCTTAGCTCTGCTACGATGTGGCAGTCTATATTGTACCCGCCCATCTTCATCAAGGTCATCGATATGGGATTGTCTTTCCTATTTGGGTGGAAGACTAAGAACCTATCCGTCAGCCAAAAACTTGCCGCCTACCCACACCTATACTCGTTCACTAGCACCAAGTCGGTTGTCCATTGGTTCCAGATTATTCGCAACCAATCTTTCCAGATGTATGACGATGATGTGCAGACGCCTCTATCCGTCAACGGCTTAAACAAGTACACGAAGGTCGCCAAGTATCCAACCCGCAATATCAAGACCCCGATTGTCTTAGTATACGGAGGTAGCGACTCCCTAGTGGACATAAAGGTTATGATGAAGGAATTGCCTAACCGGACGGTTGCTACCGAAATTCCTCACTACGAGCATCTTGATTTCCTCTGGGCTCGCGACGTTGATGCTCAAGTCTTCCAACATGTCTTCGACGCCTTGGAGAATTTCAGGGGCGCAGAGCATTCCGTAGAGCAGTTCGAGAGTTATCAACGAGCGCGTAGTGTCAGCTTGTCAGCATCCAATGAATTCAAACAGTAAGTCCATCGTCAATTCAACTTTTAACTTTCAATTTAACAATAGTCAAAACAAAGAGCTAATCAATGGTAGCGCTCGCATTAATAGCGATGCCCCCGAATCTGACTCGACGTCCGTGCAATCTAATGGACCTAATGGACAGGCTCAGGAGGGCAATGGTAGATCCCACAAGGCGCGTGAAAGACCCGCGGATCACTCTGATTTCACCACAGAACCAATTCAGTCCCCGAACGCGACAGACGCCAATCTCGCCCACCCTATTACCACCATCGCAGAAGACGTCAGCTCGCCTTCACCAGAGAGATTGACCCCGATTGGAGGTCAGGATGGCACGAACGACTTGTCCGACCCTATGACCCCAACTCCATCAGGGCAGAAAAAGAATTTTCGTAGGCGTAACAGCGCGGCTAGCAACCTCAGCCTAGATTCTATGAAAGGCGGCCGAGGCATCAGGGTCGGCGCCGCGAAACCTATCACGGGGAGTAGTAGCGACGAGGGTCGGAGGCATTCTGGTTTCGATTGATACCCTAACACGCAAGTCGTGAGTTCAAAGGCGTGGTATATATAAATTGGGCGGACTGTTTAGATTGGCGCTTGTGCATAGAGGGTCGACCCCTTCGTGGTCCTAGTCCTCGGAGTTTTGGGTACGGAAAGAATGTGTATAGCTACCACCTAGTTGCGAATACGTATATACATTATACAGTATATTACATCGCGAAACCATTGAATGTCGTATCTTGTATTAGCCCTCCAGAAAAGGGACGGTAAAGGGGTATGAATGAATGAATAGGTAAATGAATGTATTGGCCAGCGGCTAAGAAACAATATGCCTCCCGGTACAACCAGTTAATTCGCCCTCCTATAAGCCTCATTCCCATTACCATTGCCATTGCCATATCTCTATCTTAGCCCTACCGAAATTGTTGATACGTTACAATATCCGCTACAATTTACCTAACCTTCCAATTTCCGAGTCGCACGTTGTGTATACCTGCCTATCTTACAATCCCCAGCTCCTTATCCCCCTTTTCTCCTCTCAAACATCGACGTCAATTCATCCATCAGCCCCCGTCCCACCCCACCTAACCTTCATACTACACGGCACAGGAGCGAACGCGCTCTGGTCCATCGTCATATACCTCCTTAACCCAGTCCACTCATCCCACCCCCCCTCGCCGTCCTCGCGTCCGACCTGTCCGCGCCACGGCTCGTAAGCCAGACTCTTGATCTCGCCCCGCGGCCCCGGCGCGCGGCGCAAGTTCGGCGTCGTATAGCCCAGAACCGCCTTAAAGGCAGCTAGCAGCGCGACGCGCGTCATGTCCTCGCCTAAGCACGCGTGCGCGTGCGGGTCCCAGAACAGGTACGAGGACAGCGAGCGGTCGAGCCGTAGCTCCTCTGGCGAGGTGTAGGCTTGGCTGTCGTGAGACGCGGTTACGAGGTCGAGGACGGCGGGTTGGCCTGGGGCGAGCGTGTATGTGCGCTGGCCCGCGGCGCGGTTGGAGGCGAGGTTCGGGATCGGGTATGGGCTTGTCGGGTCGGAGGGGGAGGGGAGGCAGGGGGCGTCGTCGGTGATTTTTTGGGGGGCGCTGGTGCGGGAGAGGGTGCGGGTTTGGATGAGGGTGTGGTGGAGGCGGATGCCTTCTAGCATGCTGTGGGGGTCGGAAGTTAGTGTTTTGAGTATGATTATAAATGTTGGTAAGGAGAGGATAGGTGAGGTAAGATGAAATGAGGTGATGGAACTTACTAGTGTAATAAGATCTCATCGGCTTTGGCGGTGTTCTCGTGAGCTAGATTGTATAGCTTCGGTAGATGCGATCTGCCTTTCCCTAGGAAGTAATCCAGACACAGCGAAAGCAGACCCGTCATTATCGTGGCCCCAGCAGCGCTACAGAGTTTCGTTAGTATGACATATCATCCACCCGTATAAGACGTTATAAAGCGTTGAAGGTCTGGCTCACCTAGCGGGCATAACTGTCCCGGCAACGTATTCCTCGACCGTCTTCCCTTTCTTCTTCGTCATTCGAGAGAGCAGGTGCTGACCATAGTGCGGTAACCCGGGCCAACCTTTCCCATGCACAGCATGATGTTTGTCTCTAGCAGCAGACCCGAAGCCTAGGTGGGAGAAGATACTAGCAACCCAGCCGGCGTTCGCATTCGCCTCGACCTCAAGCCGCACCAGCTTCTCCAGCTCCAGGATAAGTTCGCGTGACTTGGACCGCAACTTGAACGAGTTGACGGGGTCACTGTTGAAGAAGACGTTTGAGAATTCAGCTGTAAGCAGTTCGTGTAACTCATGCTCCGAGTAGATGCCGTGGGGATGAGTCTCCGCCGTTTTGATCGGCAGGGCGAAGAACTCCGCGATGAAGCGCGTGTTAAGCGGAATGATAACATCCCTGACGATATCGACCTCGAATTCTGGATTTGTTCCCCCAGCCTTGAGAGGGGTAGGCGACAGCTTCTGGCTAGCCTTCTTTAGTAGACTTTTGGTGGTTTGGTCGAAGAAGTGTTTGATCTCTGCTTCCCACCCCTTTGGCTGGTAGATAAACTCTTTTACGTGCTTGCGGCTCTGGTCATTAGCCAGGCCGTCGCCTGGTAGGTGAAAGCCATTTTCAAAGGATTTCCCGAGTGACCTGGAGGTGTGGGATACCTTTTCGGTTCGGGGGACGCAGAAGTCTTTATCGTTATTCAAGACTTGGATCACAGCCTTGTGAGATTTGATTACTACAGGGTTCAACTTCCTAGTTGGTTTATCCCACTGCGATGTTTCGAATCAGTATTTTTGTTTTAAGCAGTAGGTATGTTTTTGGGGGAAAGGGGGTTGTCTAGAACTTGAAAATTCTTAACCTGAGTATAATAGGGGGATAATAGAAAGCATTGAAATATATAAACCCCTTACCGAATATAGTCCAGACGTTCCAAGCTTATCATGGATAGCCTTGTTCTCTGAAGGTACGACGAAGGGGAAGTGTGCTTGAATACTATTGCTCTCGAAGTGGAACGGGAATGCACGTAGTATCAGCTTGTGCATCACCTGTCCTTGGTCGACCTCCAGATCGAACTCGGCCTCGGTATACCTAGACAGTTCTCAGCTTCAGACCTCTCCACAGGAAGCAGTATGGATTTTAGTTTGACAGAATGTTACGTACCCCCAGTTCGTCAAGTTTGAAGGGGTATAGTCAGTGGTATAGAATCGATCTCCACGGACAAGCGCCACGGCATCAGAAAGAATCGCCCGACTTGTGGTATAGTTCGCACATAGCCCACTACCATCCCTAGGCGGCTTAGTTTTCTCGATTACGAGGCCCGGATATAATTCAACCGAGTCAGGCGAATCGTACAAGGCCTTGAGCTTACTGGCAACAGCCGGATCCGGGTTGATCTCCTCGAACGTCGCATATTTCTTTATGCCAAAGTGCTGCCGGAATTCGTTCAATGTGGCTACATGCCATTTTCTCGCCTGTTTGATCCCAAGAATCTCAATCACTCGGAAAGCGCTGGGGACCTGGTTGGCACCAAACGCGCCCGCGACATCCTCGATAGAGGATGACAGAATTTCGACGAGATCATCATCGGAATATGTACCATCATCACCCCTCTTAAGTTTGGCAAATACGCGTTCGACTGGATCATTAGGGATACTGTCCCGAAATTTGCCTAGAGCCTTCAACACCTCCTCATAGCCTGCCTTTGCAGGATCGGCACCACCAAGCACTTCGCGGAATTCGTCAGTCACCCATTTCTCATCTCGTTTCGACAATGCACTGTGCCATCGATAGAGAAGGTTGAACTCGACCGAGACTTGGTTGCCAGTAGCCTCCGCAGCAGGTTTGCTGTTGAATGCGTTCTTCTTCTCTTGTGTCCGGGGATCGAGACACCAAGTTGAATTTGTACGGTTCAAATTCAGGATCGTCCGAACGTAATCTTTCAGAACGATGTTGACGTAAAGGCCACAGGTGATAAGCCGTCCTGTTTGGAATAGATCATTGTCATACTTCTCCCAAGCATCCTTACTTTTATCATCAGTAGAAGTCGGTTTTTTGAAACGACCTCCTTCGTTGATCCTTGTTTTACTTATTAGCATAGGTGTACTAGCATATACTTGGTCCCTGCCCCATCTCTACTATGAGAACTTACGCTGCGAGTTGAGTGACAACATGGTTGTGGAATCGATTGAACATCTGAAAACTTTGTGATTAGCGAAGATTCAGTATGACATACCTACTCAAGGTTACGTGATTCAAATACGCTGAAACCCGATACTCAACCTTTCAGGGATACTTTCAAATAACCCGTGAGATATATTGACGTTACGTTTTCATGAACCACTCGGATAAGCTAACCAAAACGCGGGATACTTACGATCAAAAACACCCCTATCCCAGGAGGAAAGCCGTACGGATTGACAGACGAGAAACAATCTGGCTTGAGTAATCCATCTTTGAAAGTCCGCATCATCTTTTGCTCTTCGGCGTTCCGGCCATATAAAGGTGAGAGATCGAGATAAGATGAAGTCAGGTTATTATCTTGATTTTTGGAATCCTTGTGTAGTAAACGTTTAGCCTCCAGGCAAACTAATAGAACTCCGAGATATTGACGACTTACTGTTTGAAATATGTCATGGGTGATAATTGTAGCAAGATAGAATAAGATGCTAGATATCTTGTTAGGGTGCTCCCGAAACGATTCTCCGTTTCCTCTATTCATAAGGCTATCGAAGAGGAGTCCAGGATCCGGCAAGTTTGGGTCCTGGAAATACAGAGCAGGGGTAGTTCTTGCGTAGTTCGTGTTAGCAGCTCCCATGGCAGGGAGATCGAGGTTGTTGCATGAGCCATCTGCTTCACGATAAGGAGCTCCCCCGTTCCTGACTTGAGCTGGAGGATGTTTAAGTCCATTCCATAGCGAGTTGATGAAGACGTCGGTAGCCTGTTTACCTGCATGGGAGTGAGGTGGAAGCTTGGCTAGTAGAGCAACGAGACGTTCTTGTAAGAGGGTGTCGTCATCTTCTTCCCCGGTAATTGTAGATACTAAGACATCCTTAAACGTTTTGACGTCTTTGAAGTTCAAGTGTCGCAGGTCTTCGATGACACCGGTCTCTTTGGAAGTATCATCGTTCTTGGGGTTGAGCTGGTATTTTGGAACAGGACCAAGGGCCCTGGCGACAACCTGTGCAACCTGAAAGAAGCCAGAAGACATGACTATGGTACGTACTGTGTAGGGCTACACTAGGAGATATCCTGAGAAGCTCCGGTGACAGCCAGCACGATATAGGATCCTTAGTCCATATATATAAACGAAACCTACCTACCTAGGTAGGTATGGGTCGTGCGTGAGAGGGTTGGGAAAGGTGTCAGTTGAAACCTTTCATTGTTATCTGGTCGACCAGAAGCCACATTGTGCTAGTAGCTATCCCACCTTGGCAGCCTTGGTTGGTACCTTAGGTAGGCTAGGGAGGCAAGGTAACGTAGAGCAATGTGGGCAGACTCGAGGTAGGCTAATCCAGGTTGAATTAGTGTAACCCACCAATGATAACAGGAGCAACCAATGTGATGAAAGGGCAACATCAGCCTCACAGAAAGCGCCAGTACTGAATAAGGTTGGTATGTTACATCGTTTGTCTTAGATATCTGAGACATCTGTTCGCGGGTGACTGCCAATATTTACCAATACAGCCCTTCCAACATCACCTGTCTTAAATCGACACATGGCAGGATAAATCATATGTGCATGTTTTCTGGAAGCTTGGATAGGGGTAGCTAGGTGCTATACAGGAGGTAAGGGTGTCACATGTCAATATCTCTAGCCTCCTCCCTCCGTTAAACAATTTCTTTTTATGGCTGAGTGGCTTTGCGCATATCAAACCATCTAAGTCTTGGCAAGCCTCATGCCCTTAAGCCACATTCCGACCCGAGTAGGTCGTTAAACTGCTCCAGCGTGTCACCTTGATCGCCGTCGCCTCTACCCACGCCATTCTAACAATTAGACATCAAACCGACCCAACTCGAATTCCTCATATCCATCAAAGATACATTCTTCTAGAGATGGTTTAGATTCTCATATATTGGTACTGTACTATTATGAAGCGTTGTGTTCTATTTCTCATATCAGTATCAAATCTATCTTCGCTCACCCCTATTATAAGTTCAAGGGGGATCCGGCGTGACTCCGATTGGATACGAGTATAGGTACTTTTTCAAGCCTGAAATATTATAAAATTAGGTATGTACCTGTTGGTAATCGCAGATCTAAGAAATCGTTAAGCGACTGAGCATGGCTCGGCCCGACCCGATCAATCCTCGGTTTGAGCTCTTCCGCTCATATCTAAACTTTTTGAGGTATGTGTTACCTACTCGGTCGCTTACTTAATGTATGTCATTGGTTGATGAACTTTGTGTATCGTATAGCTTAAACATCAAAATTCCAAGGATTAGTCACATTCTGACATCTATCATAAAAATTTAAGCCACTGTAGTCTTACCGTTCCGTCCTCGGGTAACGACAGCGTCAGGTGTCACAGCTTCATCATCAGACCAGACCAAATGGTTACAATCTCGCATCCTTCGGAAGACGACATACGTAAAGCTGGAATGGCAATCGACTATTCAAAACTACCTAGGCAATAACGCCCATTCGCCAGAGCTCTACCAAATATTTACGGCGACGACAGCCTATAGGACAACTTCCCTAGCGCCTACTCTCTCAATTCTAGCTATGCTAACGATAGCTTGCTTTTGATTTGTTTGTTCTACTCGCGTTTTCATACCTAGCTCTTATGGGAGTAACCGTTAATTGACGGGTCTTTGAACACCTAATTTGCAGCTTGCGGAAAAGGGGTTCAGTAAGCGCAGCACACATATCTTGACGCCACAAACGTCACGATTGCTACCGCAACCCCATGTTAATATAACTTTGGCCCCGTCCAAATCAACATCTACACATTACGATTGACTATTATCCGTGTTGTTGAAGTATAACTAGAGTGTATATAGAAGTCGTAGTCTCACGTGACGATGGCGACATACTGGGCGATTATGGCGAATATTACAGCAACGCGGTATACCCGTGCGGGCCGCTATGCCCCTCTCTCAGCAGCGATCACCACGTATGAGGCCCATTCGTAATCATGAACGATGAGCTCGAGAAAATATGAGCGAGGAAAAGAAAATTAAATCCGTGGCTGTAGTTGGCGCCGGTGCTGCCGGTAGGTATCTTCACATTGAGATTCCGCGTAAGATGCCAACTAACGTATAATTAATTACCTGAAGGAGCAATTACGGCGGCAGCTTTAAAGGCCGAGAATTACTTTGAGCGGATCCGAGTCTTCGAGAGGCGGGAAACGCCCGGCGGAACATGGTACTTTTTATATTTCATCATATGTACCCCCCTCATCACAATCGCTCACATCAAACAGGATATTCGACCCGGACCCTCAACCGGCCCTCAAGGTCGAGCCGGGGAAGCTACCCCCGGAAGTAGATCCGCCCCTGGAGATCCCCCAAGATCTGCCCCGGGTCACGGCGCCTGACCGGCGAGAGCGGTTCTCCAAGACGCCGATCTACAACTCTTTAACGTAGGAACTTCCCCCAACTTACTTATTCCGGAGTGCCATGCTCCTAGACGCGAGGACCTCCGCATTGACATCGAATCCTAGGACCAACGTCCCAGACATCGCGATGTCCTTCTCGGACCGGCGGTTCGCCTACGGGCCCTTTGCGCCGCACTACGTTCCGCGGCAGTACCTCGAGAGTTACTTCTCCGCCCACGGGACCGATAAGCTGCTGAGCCTCAACACCACCGTCGAGGACATATCCAAGCTCCCACCCGCTACTACCACCGCGGAGGGCAGCGGCGGCGGTTTCGACCGCTGGAAGCTAACGCTCCGAAAATACGACCCGGCGCGGCACGTGGACGCGTGGTGGGAGGAGGACTTCGACGCCGTGATCCTAGCGAACGGGCACTACTCGGTCCCCTACGTACCGCGCGTCGACGGCCTCGAAGCCTACGTCGCCGCGTACCCGGGCCGCGTGCAGCACTCAAAGTACTACCGCTCCCCCCTCCCGTACGCCGGAAAGAAGGTCCTCGTAATCGGCAACTCAGCCTCAGGCCACGACCTAACCGCCGAACTCGTGTCCACAGCCTCCCTCCCCGTCCTCCAATCGCGGCGCTCGCCCTCGCGCTGGGACGGGGACACGCCCCCGCCCGGCATACGCTGGAAACCCGTCATCCGATCCTACTCCGCGTCGACGGGCTCAATCCACTTCTCCGACGGCACCACGCTCCGCGAGTCGGACGTAGACCACGTGATCTACGCGACGGGCTACAAGCCGTCCTTCGCGTTCTGGAACGCGGCGCGCAACGGCGGCCCGCTGTACGACTACGCCGCGAACAAGCTCGTGGGGAACTACCTGCACACTTTCTTCCGGGCGTACCCGACGTTAGCCGTCGTCGGCGTCCCGCGCGTTCTCACGTTCCGGTCCTTCGAGTACCAGGCCGTCGCCCTCGCGCGCCTCTTCAGCAGTAGGAACGCGCGTCCCCTTCCGTCGGTAGCAGAGCAGGAGCGCTGGGAGAGGGAGCGGGAAGAGCTGACGCGGCGCGAGGGCAGGAAATTCCACGACGTGGACTGGGAGTCCGGGGAGACGTTTGCGTGGCTGGAAGCGCTGTTCGATATAGCCGGGTTAGGCACGCTAAGGGGTGAGGGGAGGATACCGCCTGCGTTGACGGAGGAGATGATTTGGGCGATTGAGCATGTTAAGAAGTACCCTGAGCCGGGGAAAGGAAAAGATGCGGATGGGGATAAAGATGGCGAGGAACGTCAGGACGGGGAGTGGGTGCTAGTTGAGAGGCAACGTAAAGACTTGTTAGCTTTCATATAGGTAAAGTAGAAGCAGCGGTGTGCGTGGGCAATTAGACTGTAGGTATTTGGATCGAACCCTCTAAATTGTATATTCCGGTATCCATGTCTATTCGTCCTAATTTTTGCATCTACCTAAGTAGTGTGTGACATAATGCCCGAGCATGAAAATTGTAACATTCTGGCCTGAATCGGCTACGGTCCTACATACGTCAAACGAGCCTGAGCAAAGTTGCTAGACATGTGAAATACAATGAGAGTGGTTCGCCTGCGAGACATTGATTCTTGTGGTACGCCTAAAATAACCTTCCAAAAACGCCATATCGCTTCGTAACTTGAGTCATAGAGTCTGCATCAATGAAGACAGCTTAGGGCATAGGAGCCACTGGGGTATTGAAAACATCGTTTCTCCAGCCACCTGCCTCAAACTGCTCGACGCGGTCTCCGGCTCGGGCGGCCTCTTCATGCCAGATCTTGACGACGCTCCCGGGGGCATACACACCCTTGAAGATACCACGTCCCGGCTGCTCAACGCCCACTCTCGCGTAGAGATCAGGGTCCTCTTCAGGCACCAATCTCGCCGCGACAGCCTTGATGAAAGTCCACAAGTCTTTCGGATCCGCAATTCTCGTGGCACGCAGACGCTCTCGGGCGAACAGTAGCTCACGATTCGCGGCATGGAGCAGATCACCGATAGCGGTAGCGAGTTGGGCTTCCATAGTCGCCTTGATGATAGGACGAAGGACTGGTTTGATGAGCCAAGCTAACCAGGAAAGCTTGCTCTTTCGGAGCTTGTAGTTCAACTTGTGCACCCTCACGCGCACTCTGCGAAGTGTCAGAATATGTTCTAAGCGCTCGCGGCAAATTTCAACCTCGAGGTGAATATCAATGCCACGTTCGTCCAGCGCAAAATCTGCGATGCCCTGGTCCGCAAGGCGAAATAAACCACTGTGGGCGCGCAACCAAAAGCCAACCTCATCTGCACGCGCCGAGAGACCATCGATCTTGATGAGCATAAGGTTCTTCGTGCTAGCACTGGTTCGGAAGCGGGCTTTGCGGATCTCGACGTCGTTGTAATTCTCGATCTTTAGTCGATAAGGGAGGAATGAGGTGTTGTTCACGGTCGCGCCAGGTTCGATGATCAGATTTTCAAGGAGGAGATCCATTGCTGGCGTGCTGACTTCGAGACGTGGAATGGGTACATGTTGAACGGCAGTGATGAGAAGGGGGATGAAGACGCCGAGCGCATCCTGAATCAATTCCGAATTGGTTGCTGCGTCTGTAGGAGAAAGCACGCCAAGGATACAGAGGGTGGTCGTTGTCAGGTCGGAAATGTCCTTGTCTTTGGCAACACTGTGGAACGTGATAGAGAGTTGCTGTAAGAGTTCAACAACATCTTGCCGCAGATCACTCTCCGATCCGACTTCTCTGCTCTTGTCTCTCAATTCCTTGAGCTTCTCGTCGGCATTGGTGAAGAATTCTGGGTCGGTGAATAGCTTCTGTAAGCTATCTGCGATTTCTTGCAATAGATTCTCAAACTCGGGGTCCTGATCTTTATGGCCCATGACCTTCTTGAGGAGTGCTTCACATTTTTCCCATTCATTCCTGTCACCAAAACTCTTGACAAACTCCCACAGGTTTGTTAAGGCACGGTCCGTCTCCCGGTTTTCCTGGACATCGTTTTGGGCGACTTCAAGTACTTCCTCGGCAGCCTGGGAGTAGATTATGGCGTAGCGCTTGATGAGCAATGAAAGAGTCGATACAGAATCAGAATAGTCTTTACGCTTTCGAAGGTTGGTTACGACCTGCTGTAGTCTCTTCAAAAGTGCATGGCCTTCATCACCGGATAGTTTGTCCTTGACACTTTCGACTGTAGTGCTTGCAACCTCAGCAGCTTGGTCCGAAATGACCTGAGTGGCATCCTCGAATTCGTCCTCTAGAAACTGCGCTGTTGGAGGCTGGCTAGAGAAATGCTGGGAAGATCCGGCTGCGTTCTGTTGTTCCTCTTCGGAAGGTTCTATGTGTTCGCCCACCTCTTTGGCAGCACTACTCAAGGCAAAGGCCGAGTTACTGAACACTTCCCGACCAACTACGCTGAGATCGCCGAGGAATGTTCGGAAATCGGGATTCGTTAGTAGAAGAGATCCGACAGTCTGAACGCTCTGATAGGCTGCAGCAATATCGGCCTTAGTCTTGGTCTTCTTAACCCTAGAGGTAAGGTCATCCACATCGACAGATATTTGGCTCTTGGATAAGAACCAGACGAGATCCTGAAGCTGATCCTTGTCGTTTTTGTGCTGGAGGAGGGTGATGAACTGCTGTAGCCATAGCTTGGTTAGACGAACCAATCGGCGGCCGCTATTGGATAAATCGGGGTTTTCTGGGTTCAGTATGTCGCTAGCCAGAAAGGTACGGAGATTGACGATGGTCTGTTCGGTGCTTGGCATGAATCCCTTAGTCAGGGCCTTTAGCATCTGGTAGCTGTGAAGCTTGCGATAGAGCTCCCGCTGCAGATGGGTGTCCTGCTCATATTGAGGAAGAAGAGGTTCTCGTTCGGGATCGGTGTCCCTTTTCCTAAATCCGAAACACGAGGACATGATTGTTCTTTAGTTCAGTCTTTTAACTGACCTCGAACGTGGTCCCGTGGAAGATCGATCTCTTCCTCCCACTTTTTCTTTTTCTTGGTTGAAATAGGAACGCGTCGTAGGACATGGCAACAAAAAAAAAACAAAACACATTAACTTTGATAATTGTTAGTACATCAGGTGTTTAGGTGCTCAGGTAGTTATGCAGTGACGAATTAATGACGTCTACGTGTAGGATAATGACAGCTCAGGCGCGTATTATGTATTTTGTACAACCGTACTTATGTAATTGTCCGGAGATCTACCGGTCCTGTGTGGACTGCTTATTCATCACCGAAATGTGGATGGAGATAACCTTTAACCTTTTATCATCGTTGAGGCTCTATGGTCCGTCTATTAATAAAGGACACACAAGATTGGGAGGTTGGACTTTTTCTAATTTTCTGATAGTAACCTGCCGCGTATTTGAAAATAAATCGGATTACGAGTCAACGAATTTCCAAGCAGACTAATTAAAAGACTGCGTATACGCCTTGCTTTGTCGAGTTGTTCTGCCGTTCTTCATCGTTGAAATAGACATCATCAACGTTGACGCCTCTTCCCAAATAGGAATGGTTTACGAAGTTATCCTAGTACCCCCAACCTTTTAGTGCGCCTTATCGTCCCGACAGTCTGACACCCCAGACTTCGTTTGGCTTTTCAAACCCACGACCAATGCGAGTCTGTGGCAGTGTAAACGTGAATCCCGGCCTGTCACCCACGAGTCTACCATACATGTCTACATGCACACAGCGAATGGGACAATCTGCGGCTGAATCAAGAAGCTCATCGCGACTCACCATGACACGTAATCGAGCAAATAATACCAAGTTGTATGTTACTATCCAATCCTGGCTTCCATATACGGACACCTTTTGCGAGGTACCTGCGCATACTACATCAATTTCGATCCTATTGTCCTATCACACATTATAAATGTACCCGTTAGTAGAGATCAGGCGCCCGCGGGCCCCGTTCTCCATGAACCGTCGTACCTAGGATGCTTTAACGTACCTACCCACTGCGTTCGAGTCAGAGGCATATGGAATTTTTCGTGTCTGCACTAGCATCTAAAACTTTGACAGATTAATCATCACTATGCACTAGTATAGGCACATGGATGAAGGGGAGAAGCAGGATCCGTATAATACGTAGCCATCATCTCCATTAGCCGACCCACACTCGGCCTCGCGTTCGCATCCCAGCCAGAAAGCACCGAAGGCAGGGTCTGATTGCCCGGGACGTATGCAGTTGCTGAGCCTCATAGGGGATATATATCTATCTATACTACCTACCCAATATAAATATTCTCGTAGCGCACACGTCGGGACCCGACCTGCCTGATCTTTCCCTTCTCATTTTTGAGCTATTAAACCACATCATGTTCTGTTTTCACTGATAGACCCCTTTCTCTCGCAACCATATTAGCTTCTCGCTAGGTTTGGATATAATATATTTTCCTTGCCTTCTGTTTCTTTTCAGATTTACTAGAAACCCTCTTTCTCGCAATCAGTTTTCGCCCAACACGATGAGTGATCAAACAGGAGCCGGCGTCAACGCCAGCGCCAACGGAACGCATAAGATCTCCTTCAAAGATTGTAACGCAACGATATGTCCCTATGACCAGTCTTTCTACGCGTACCGGATCGATATCGTTCCCAATGCCGTCTTCCTAGGTCTATTCACCCTCTCCCTTCTCTGTTTCCTCGGCGTGTATGCCTTCAAGCGGCGCGGCGCCGTCTTTACCATCGCCATGGTTCTCGGTCTCATCAGCGAGATCATAGGGTATATTGGGCGCATCATGAGCTGGAAGAACCAGTGGAGCGAGAACGGCTTTCTGATCCAGATCTGCTGCCTCACACTTGCCCCTGCTTTCCTCGCTGCCGGTATATACCTGTGCATTCGTAGGATCGTGTTCGCCTTTGGTCCCGAGAATTCGAGGATCCCGCCGAAGTTTTATACGCGCATTGTATGTTGTTACATCCTACCTTCACCCTACCCCTTTTTAATTTCATCTTATAGAGGACCCCAAGGGATAAAAAAAGGGAGATAAGATTAAAGAGACATCCAAAATAGACTAACACCCTTCTAGTTCATCCCCTGCGACATAGCCTCCCTAATCCTCCAAGCCGCCGGCGGGGGCATAGCCTCGAACGCCTTCCACACAGGCAAATCCACCGACAACGGGGACAACATCATGATCGCGGGCTTGTCCTTCCAAGTCTTCACTTTGCTCGTCTTCATGATCCTATCCCTCGACTTCCTCTTCAACACGCTGCGGCGGCGGCGCGCCCTCGGCTCCGAGGCCGCCTTCTCGCAGGACCCGGAGCTGGTCGCCGTCCGCGGATCCCTCATGTTCAAGGCCTTCCTCGCCGCGCTGGCCCTGAGCACGATCTGCATATTCTGGCGCAGCGTCTTCCGCGTCGCCGAGCTGAGCCGCGGCTGGTCGGGCCCGCTGATGGCGCGCCAGGACCTGTTCATCGGCTTCGAGGGCGTGCTGATCACCATCGCCGTGTGGGTGCTGAATATCTTCCACCCGGCTCTATGCTTCGGCGCTTTGATGGACCGGAAGTTTGGGGACGATTCTAAGGCTGGCGGTCGCAAGAACGGACGAGAGCAGTTCGAGATGATGCCCGAGGCGAAGCCGAGTACGGCTACGAGCTCGTCCGATACTGCCGATGCTGAACGCGGTGCTTGAGCTAGGTTGGTTAAAGTGAGTTGATATTAACGGCGTTGTGTAGATCTGCGTGCGTATGGGACATATACCTACTTGAATTTGAATCTTCGTTTAGATAGACATGTGCTGTTTTATCAGCTTCCTCATTGTATGAAATCTAAACGGCCCAGATACCGGATTACTGTTGATAGTTTACGGCTTTCGTTAGTATAATATGCAAGTTGGCGTATAGAGTAACGGAGGCTATCCAATCTGGCAATTAGGCTTTAGAAATTAATCCATACTTTTCGAAGTAACTCAAGATGACAGTTGCCAGGTATCACATTCAAGCATCGGGGACAATTACGATATTGGCACATGCAACGTGCATTAATTGACTAAATAACGGCCTGGTAATGTGAAATGCATTTGCTCTGTAAGATGGCTCAGCGAGTCATCGTGGCCATCCCATGCAAGGGTGTCGCGACTAGACGCATGCAGATATACATACACGCCTTGCTCAACGACTAGTTAACACCTCGCGTTATATGTGAATAGCGTCTCTGATCTTCTGCTTCTGGTTTTCTTTTCTCTCTTCCAATTCCAGGCCTACAACACGACCCGAAACCCCTCTGCTAAAGTTGATCTACCGTCATTCCTGTCTGGTAGACCTTGCGATTTTTTGCAACCTAACTCCTAACTAGTCAAAAGTGACTATGGGTATCGTGAGCCCAGAAGCAGATCCCATGTCCGTAAGGTTGTCGAAATCTCTTATCAAAGTGTCGGATACTGCTATAATATCTCATAAGGAGATGGTTGACTAGACTGAAGTGGCCACGCGATAGCAATGACCCATTCAGCTGATGTAATACGCACAAGAAGGTTGCAAGGAATGAAAGGGGCGGGCATAGTCTACAAAGGGATGTTCCAGTATGAAATAAGGGGTTGCTGTTTGGGTGAACTACGAGGTTGCCTAGCTGGTACCAGCATCGAGAGGCAACACTTTAGACTTGTCCTCCAGAAATTCTTGTCTGTGTTTGACGATAGCTCTTGTAATGCGGTCGAAGTCCTTAACTTTGTTGGCTTTCAAATCGTTGAGTACCTTTTTCAAACCCTCGATGAATCGGTTCCTCGTCTCTCCGGTAAACATATCGGCGGAGCCCAGCTGTGTTATAATTTCTGCATCTGAACCACGGCGCCATGAAGTCAGTTATCCAAAAGGGGGGATGTTTCGCAGAAAGGGGTGGCAGTATCAGGAGGGGTTGATCTTAGGACTCACCGGGAAGCACCATGCTCTCAAAGTGCTGGAATTCGCAAGAATTTCCATCGGGGCACTGCTCTCCGGCCAACACACGCGGGCAGATTGGTCGCATGGGATCAATTTTAGAGCTGTAAGTCATTGACTTAAGACCGCCCGCTACCTCATCAAAGTATTTGGGATGGAACCTATATGCACGGAAGTACCCGAGAGGACTATGGTATGATAACAAATCCTCTAATCGGGGTTTCTGTTCAAGTTCATCCTGCGCATCGGTCAGTAACGGGTGCTCAGGAGATGAGCCGTTGTGTACTTCTCCACTAGGCTTTTCCATCGCTGACAAAGCCAGATCTTGGACCGGTTGATATGGGTCAGCATCATTCAATAATTCGTGGGTAGGCATGTCATTATTGAGTGGAATGTTATCTTCTTGTAGTGAGAATTGTTTTGAGGTGTTATTCTCGGGCTCAAGGAGGGGAACGTCACGAATAGGGGAAATGGGGGTTGACTGTGGCCTGTATGAGTCATCACTGCTGGGGGATGAGACGTAAGGTAATTGCTCCGGAATGTCCGCCATTTCGTGATCTTGTTTTTGCACTTGGTTCTCCGTAACAATGACTATGGCGTCAAGGTCGGCTGTACTGTCTTCCAGAATCATATCTGCGGATGCGCTCTCAGATGGTGTGTGGTGATCACTAGGTGACGCTGGAGATACGTGATCATCTTCAGCAAGATTCTGTGGAGATTGGATAGCGACGAAAGGCTGGCCACCTGAAGCATTGGCTCGAGGTGGTTGTAAATTAGGTTGGACATCACTTGGAGTTGGTCCTTGGCTTTGGTTATGTATGTCCTGACCAGCGGTGATGAGTGCATCTTCAGCTTGCTTGATGCTCAATTGCTGTCCGTTTGGGTGCTGTGGTTCAACATGATTCGGCTCAGTTGACGTTGCTGCACCTATATAGATTTGTCAACATCCGCATGGAAGAGATGATGCGGTTACTTACCAGGAAGAACAAACTGAGCTTGCACGCTCGGCTCAGGAGTTAATGGTCCTGAAGAATCTGCCAACTCCTCGATCTCAGCCGTTAGCTTCCTTCGTTCCTCAATGCTCGCCTGGATCTCGAGTTCAAGCTGCGCTGCTTGGGCAACAGCCTGCTTGAGCCTCTCCTGTTTCTCCTGGAGGTCGGCATCGATAATCGGCAATTCGAAACTTACAATCCTATCGCGCCTCTCGACATTGCCTCTTTTGGCCTTCTGTAGCGTTTCTGAAACTTCAGAGATCTTCTGTGGAGGAGTAGACGCTGCTGAGGACCGAGCCCGAGGCGACTGAGAAATAACCATCTTCGCAGCCTTCTTAGCTTCTGCTTCTGCAATCTGCCTCTTCGCCTCCTCGATGCGCTTGTTCAGTAGATCAAGCTTGATTCCGGGCACTGGTGGCGTCGGAGCAGTAGTTGAACCAGGGCTAGAACGTTGTTTCCAACTAGGAGACTTAGATAATGGTGGAAATGATCCTAGAGGGGTTTGTCCTGATGGTTGATTGGTTATTCCGTTCGACGAATTAGGCTCGTCGATAGGTGAACCAATGTCCATTTCCACGTCTTCATCATCACTGACATCAATTATCAACTGTTCTTGAGTACGCGATCGCTTAAGTGTCCCGGCGGGACTGGAATAATTATCGAAATCCGAAGCAACGGGCCGTTTCAAGTTGCGGCCGTTCTGTTGTACCGGCTGAGTGACCAAGGATAGACCTGGAATCCCCCCTTCCCTAGGCAAGCTCTTTTCTGTGGATACAGAACGCCGACTCGGCTCTGCTGCTGGAATCGGCGCTGCGGGAGTTTTGGAGGATAGTTCTTCGTGGGTTTTCGATGCAGCGGTCATACTAGGATTACTTGCAGGCACGGCTTGGGGTGTTGCGGGCTTGGCTGGGCTACTAGCTGCCAATTTTTTATCAGCCATTGCTTTTTCCTGTGCCTTCTTTAATGCAGCAAGTTTTTGGTGGAGAATTGCGTTGTTCTCAGCTCGCGTCTTAGGCTTTGCTGGTGACATATTAATAGGAGCCGTTGCGCTCGCACTCGTCGTGGTGGGCTGAGACGGCGGGGCTGTAGTAGACGGCTGGACGACAGGTACGGTTCTCTGGGCTCTCGCCGCCAGCTTTCGGGCAATTTTATCCTTGCGCTCCTCAGCAGCTGTCTTCTGGGCTGATTTCGCGCTGTCATCTTTATTGGACTTAGCTGCAGAATCGGCAGTAGGAGGTTGCTTCAAGTTTGATATAGCCGAAGATGGATATTTGGTGCCCTGTGGTTCAGGAACGGCCTTAGTAGGTTCAGAAGGAGCATTTGGAGGCTCCGGGTCATTCGTGGGTTTTTGTACCGTAGTAGTTTTAGGGATAGAGGTTTCCAGGCCCAAATCCGCGAACAAGCTCTTCATCAACTTCTCATCAAAACCCTCCTCGATATAATCTTGATACCGAACTTTGAACGACCATAGACCAAGGATAGCTTCTTGTGCCTTCTTCTTTGCTTCTGCTACAGACTGGAAGGAATAAAGCAAAGAGCCTCCTGTAGGGGTAGAATGGGTAGCACTATGACCATTCGTAACAGATCCCGAATAAGATGTGCCATTTGGTAATGTAGCACCAGTTGTCGGCTGCTCTGAGGACGGCATATTGATACCTGGCAGAGACTGTAACGGGGGCTGAGTATTTGGAGTTTCTGATGATAGTTAGATTTGAATCAAACGAGAACGCGTACTACAACTTACGCTTAGACCCATAAGATATGGGCTTGCTCACTGATGCCCTGCGCTGAATCTCTCTAGGAGACAGGTAAGGGGAATAAGAGCCAGACCTCTCCCGTTCTTGATCGTCGGCTTCCACGTCTTCGCCCGGGGAATATTCCTGTTCGGCTGCGGGCAGTGATGTAGATGTACTATTAATGGCCGTTTCACCTTGAGGTGTTGCACCATCATAAATTGAGGAACCATCCGCATCCCCCACACTTCCGTTCGTATTCTCCGTAGCACTTGGTTGCCTAGGGTACGAGGCAGGTACGGCAACGTCAACCGTATCCTTTGGTTCATATAGATCATCGAACTCGCCTTCGCTAAGCTCTCCTTCTTCGAGGGTGTGACTCGCTTGTCCCCGGGACGACACAGGTAGTTTGTCTTTCTTAGACGATATGGTGCGATTATTATCGGGCGTTTTAACATGAAGAGTCTGATGCGACACGTTCTGTGGTTGTGCATTCCACGGTGTGTTGCTTCCAGATTCATATGATATAGGTGGTTGAAAAGTTCCCATGCCTAACCCAGGTATGGTGCTTGCGTTGTATTGATAAGAGTTATTAACGGTCGCATAATTGCCAAGAGTGGCATAGGGAGGTTGTTGGGAATTTACGGGCGGTGGTTGATTAAACGATTGAGGAAAAGGCGGGTGGGTGTGTGAATGAGGTTGCTGGCCTTGCTGGCCAGGATATAGGCCATATTTGTACGGTCGTTCAGACATCGTGAAGACGGTGGACGCGATTCATTAGGGGAAACCGCCGAGGGTGCTGAGCGACAAGACGGGATTAGGTAATAGGTAACCCAAGAACAAACAATATTCTAAGTTCTTGGAATAATATCTGTGCTTGTCCTCGTCGCAAAAGATGAATACGTTACCGGCCTAGTCAATTAGACGCCAGAGAGATGAATCGATGAAGGTGACTAGTGTAAGGGTATATTGACATCGCAAGAATCTTTGACGCGTATGCTTCAGATCAACAGATTAATCCGTACCGAGGAAAAATCTGGAAAGGAAGATGGTAAATACCTGTAATTCACGTTGACGTGGGACGGCCGAGATCAAAGACGATGATGCAAGACCAAGATTTCTTTCAGGGAAAAAATGCGAAAGTGGATGGTTTGCCTCGAAATCGCGTTTCGGTAGAATCGTATGTACGAAGCAAGGTTAACAAGGTTTCTGCAAGATTTCGGAGTGCCGTTTGGATGGATCATCAGAACAAGGACAGGTGTGGGTCTCTTGATTATATAATGCATGTTGAAGGCAAAATTCTACACTAAGCTTTGTGAGTCGAGGTAATCCACAATCTACGGCACCACATAAATCCGACGACCAAAGACCCCTTATCCAAAAAAGGTAAAGTTCCCGCAACGGAGCCAAACAAGTTGTACCTGTGGGTACCTTCCACCACGTATCGCAGTACCAGTCCCACGCAGCCCACGATGAAGATACGCTAACTCTGCCAAGCCCGAGCACTGTTTACTCCAACCACGGGCGGTTGCCATGTCGCTCCTGCATGGATGTCAACAATTAAAACCGGCGGTTTGCAACATCGTCATCGCTAGAGAAATACCAAAACAGAAGGAACGAATTTCCTAGGAAGACCTAAAGAATTAACTTCACTCGGTCCATTCGTTTGATACCGTCACTTTCCTTTCTTCTCATATGAACCAAACCCGATTCTTTTCTATGGCACTGTGTCTAATTATCCCCGATTCTCGCGATTGATGTGGTAGATATTTGAATAACGGCCCCGGAAAACAATTGCAGGAATTCTTTCTAATGAAATTGATTTTGGGGCGCACGATATCGCATATACCCTTTGGAACTGGAATTGGAACTTAGACATTGATCGCCTTCAATATGTCACAACGCAATAACCCTTTCGCTAGGAAGAATTCCCTTTCTCCCTCGCCGGCTTCGAGTGGTCTTGGTCGACCGAAATCCGCCATATTCCCTTCTTCATCCGCCCTTCTATCCAGGGTCCCTACGCCCCCCTCACATAATCGCACCCAGTCACAAGCATCAATAGGTGCTACTAACCTCGTTCCTGTTGGCACCAATGGACCTCGAAACCACCGTGTCAACTCCAAGAGCAATACTCCAAATTCGACGACGTTTGCCCCGTCGTTTATCAAGACTGAAGAAATGCGGAGAAGTCTGGATACCGTAAAAGGAATCGAAGGAGAAAATGATTTCTCTGGCAAGAGATATGTCTGGCTTAAGGATCCACAGGCTGCCTTCGTCAAAGGCTGGATCGTCGAAGAGCTCGGAGAAGGCCGTATATTAGTACAATGTGACGATGGCACCGTAAGTCATAGTAACTCGCATAGGAGCAGCAGATATACTAACTCAGACCTATAGCAACGTGAGGTTGATAGTGAGAGCGTGGACAAGGTCAATCCGGCCAAATTCGACAAGGCGAACGATATGGCGGAGTTGACGCACCTGAACGAAGCGTCTGTTGTCCACAACCTTCACATGAGATACCAAGCCGATTTTATATACACATATTCTGGACTGTTCTTGGTCACAGTGAATCCTTACTGTCCTCTGCCGATATATACGAACGAGTACGTCAATAGGTACAAGGGTCGGAATAGAGAGGATACGAAACCACACATCTTCGCCATGGCTGACGAGGCCTTCCGAAATTTAGTTGATGAGGGCGAAAACCAAAGTATCTTAGTTACTGGTGAATCCGGTGCAGGGAAGACCGAGAACACGAAGAAGGTCATCCAATATCTCGCTGCGGTGGCTCACTCAGATTCTTCCACGAAAGGCAGAGGACAGCATTCTACCCTCTCGCAACAAATCCTACGGGCTAACCCCATCCTCGAAGCCTTTGGTAATGCGCAAACTGTACGAAACAACAATTCTTCACGATTCGGAAAGTTCATCCGTATAGAATTTACTCGGAATGGAGCAATTGCTGGCGCATTCATAGATTGGTATCTACTGGAGAAATCTAGGGTTGTTCGCATTAACTCTCAAGAACGGAATTACCACGTTTTCTACCAACTCTTAAAGGGTGCTGATCGTCAAATGAGACGAGAATTCTTACTTGAGGATTTTGAGGTTGAGGATTTCACCTATACTCGCGAGGGTCACGATACGATAGCCGGTGTCTCTGACCTTGATGAATGGGAGTCGCTGCTTGAAGCGTTTAGCGTGATGGGCTTTACTGACAAGGAACAAGACGCAATATTACGCACTGTTGCAGCGGTTTTACACTTGGGCAACGTGACCGTGGTCAAGGAAAGTCGCATGGCGGACCAAGCTCGCCTTGCCCCAGACGCCAAGGAGGTAGCCGCCAGAGTGTGTAAACTTTTGGGAATTCCCCTGGAACCCTTTCTGCAAGGATTGCTCCATCCCAAGGTCAAGGCAGGACGTGAATGGGTGGAGAAGGTTCAAACTCCTGAACAAGTACGCCTCGGTATTGATGCTCTCGCCAAGGGTATTTATGAACGGGGCTTCGGGGACCTTGTCAAGAGAATCAACCGTCAGCTTGACCGGACAGGGCTAGGAATCGATGATTCGAAATTCATTGGTGTGCTTGATATCGCTGGTTTCGAGATCTTCGAGGAGAACAGCTTCGAGCAGCTCTGCATCAACTATACCAATGAGAAGCTGCAGCAATTTTTCAATCATCACATGTTCGTCCTAGAGCAGGAGGAGTATGCGAGAGAGCAAATCGAGTGGCAATTCATTGACTTCGGTCGTGATTTGCAACCGACTATCGATCTCATCGAGTTATCAAATCCTATTGGTATTTTTTCGTGCCTTGACGAAGACAGTGTCATGCCAAAAGCCACCGATAAGTCATTTACAGAGAAACTTAACTCGTTATGGGACAAAAAATCCAACAAGTACCGTACATCGCGTCCAGGAGCTCGTCAGGGGTTTATTCTAACCCACTACGCGGCCGAGGTTGAATATTCGACTGAGGGCTGGTTAGAGAAGAACAAGGATCCCCTGAATGACAACGTAACCCGACTATTAGCTGCTTCGACGGACAAGCACGTCGCGAATCTGTTTACAGACTGCGCCGACACCGATGATGATATCGGCGCTTCTCGAAGTAGGGTAAAGAAAGGGTTATTCCGAACAGTTGCGCAAAGACATAAAGAACAACTATCAAGCCTCATGTCTCAACTTCATTCTACCCATCCCCATTTCGTTCGATGCATTCTCCCCAACCACAAGAAACGACCCAAACAATTTAACGCACTCCTAGTCCTTGATCAACTGAGATGCAATGGTGTCCTCGAGGGTATAAGAATCGCTCGAACTGGCTTCCCCAACCGGCTCTCATTCGCAGAATTCCGACAACGGTATGAAGTTCTTTGCAAAGACATACCAAAGGGTTACTTAGAGGGGCAAGCAGCGGCAGCATTTATGCTAGATAGGCTGGGAATAGACAAGTCTCTTTTCCGTGTCGGTCTCACCAAAGTGTTTTTCCGAGCTGGTGTGCTTGCCGAGTTAGAAGAGCAGCGTGATGCCTTGATCACTGAGATAATGTCTCGGTTTCAATCCGTTGCTCGTGGCTACATTCAACGACGGATCGCCTTCAAAAGGTTGTACCGCACGGAAGCAACGCGAGTCATCCAACGGAACTTCAATGTATATCTCGATCTTTGCGAGAACCCTTGGTGGCAGCTTCTTATTAAGATGAAGCCATTGTTGGGTGCAACTCGCACAGCTATCGAAGTGAAACGGCGAGACGAGAAAATTAAACTACTCAATGATAAGATGCGCCAAGAAACAGAAAATCGTACCCGGCTTGAGGAAGAACGACGGAACTGTCACGCGGAATTAATGCGAACACAACAAATCCTAGAGAGTGAACGAGCATTGGCGCTAGACAAGGAGGAGATATTCAAGCGCTTACAGCTTCGCGAGTCCGAGCTCGAAGAAGAATTACAAGGTGCCATTGACGACCAAGAGAAGCTTGAGAATCAACTTGACGATCTTCTCGATGCAAAGAAGAGGGCTGAGCATGAGGTAGACAGATACCGAGCTCAGCTAGAGCAAGCTGTTGCTCTCATCGCTCGGCTTGAGCAGGAGAAGTCGGAACTAAGCACTCGAGTTTCCGATCTTGAAATGGAAATTGAGAGCCTGTCTCAGAAGCAAGCTGACCGGAGCGCACAGGAGGCTGCGCTTGAGGACGAGGTTAAGATGCTTCAGAGTCAATTGTCTCTGAAAGATCGTAAATTACGAGACGTAGAGGGAAAGCTCCTGAAAATAGACCAGGACTCAGAGATCAAGTTAGTTGCCACTCAAAAGGAATTACAGGCCCTCAAATCACGAGAACAACGCCTCACAAAAGAGCATCGGGAAGCACAACAACACCTATCGGAACTATCGAAGACCTCAACAGACTATGAGGAGCTTATAAGGAAGAAGGAAAGCGAGCTTGCTCTTCTTCGTTCAGACAACAAAAACTTTCAAATGGAGCAGCGTAGTTTCGAAGAACAGAGAAAATCACTGCTCTCGGAGAAAGAGAGAACAGCCGATCGTCTGCGCGAGGTCCAAGCCGAAATGGTTGCTATGAAATCCCAACATTCACAGCTTCAGCGTGAGGCGGAAGATGCCAAGCAATTGCTCCAAGCAAGGCTCTCCGAGGATGCCCAGGCAAACCAGAATCGGGAAGTACTGGAGTCACAAATCAAGGATCTGAAAGACCAGCTGTATAAGGTTCAGATGGACTTAAGCCGGGAGCGCCAATCGCGAGATGACGTGGCCCTCCTTGCTGAACACAAGTTCCAGGCTTTGCAGGAAGAACATGACCGTCTCAAAGACTCGAAAATAACGATCGAGAAGGAGCTCTACCTACAACAGGATACTTTACGACGCACCATGGAAGCCCGAGCAACAGCTGAAAAAGAGCGAGACGAAGCCCGTGATGAAATTCGACGATTGCGGGTCGCAAAAAGTCAAGCCGAAGAAGCAAGGTTGAATGCAGAAGAAGCGGGCGAGCGCAATGCTACGCGCGCAGCCCGTGAACGGGAGGCCAGTTTACAGAAGGATCTTGACGCAACATCAGAACGACTGAGATGGTTCGAAGGTGAGTGTGAAAAGTTGAATCGGGAGATAGAGGATCTCAACAAGTTCATGATCTCATCCGGAGAATACGGCCTCAAGAACGACCAGGCCAAAGAACGTCTCGAACGTGAATTAGTCACTGTAAAGGGTCGTCTAACCGCATCCGAGAATGACAACCGTGCCTTGCTCAATAAACTGCAGCAAAAGGGTCTTGAAATCGCACGATCCACCTCGAGAGCTAGTGAAGCTTCAAGAGGACAGATTTTAACCCTCCAGCGCGAAAAGGCCAGGATGGAAGAGCAGCATGCCAAGCTCAACAAACAGCTTGGAGATTCCTCTTTGACCATAGCCGGGCTCGAGAAGAAGATTGAGAAGTTACAGCTCAATATTGAAGACCTCAATCACGAGGTCGCGCGTGAAGTCAAGTCTAGCCGCAACGCCGAAAAGGCATCATCAAACTACACGATTCAACTTGCCGAAGCAAATCGGACCATCGAGTCTGAACGCCAGCTGCGGACACAGGCTCAGGCAACTGTGCGGGCTATGCAAACGACCGTTGACTCTCGAGACAAGGAATTAGAAGAGCTTCGAGCACAGATGCTGCGTGTCCTAAAAGCCGTTGACCCAGAAATCTCAATTCCAGCCCAGGGTGACGCGAGTCATGATAAGATCATGAGTCAAAATTTCGATATGCTTAGGAAGATAGAGGAATTGCAACAAAACCTCCGTATTCAAACTGCGGCGCGAACCAATGCGGAAGCACAGTTAACGGAGCTACGTGCAAACCGAGGGGAATCGCCAGTAAGACCCAGGCTAGAGGAGATGCACCCTAACGAGGCTCCTTTCAACGGCTCCCCTACGCAAAGGCGAAGCAAGTTCAACGGACGACGTAATTCAAACACAACCACGCCAACTCGCAACCGGGTCACCAACGAGAATGATTTGATTCCGGACTCTGCTAGATCGGACCGTACGGCAGACATTCTCAGCTTCAACAATAAGCAGGATCTCAAGACCGAGGTCGAAGAATTACAAAACCAGCTCCAGATAGCACAGATGCAAAACCGCCACCTCCAAAGCCAACTTGAACGTATTACGCCGCCTGTGCTAGAGACAAACCCCGATGACAGCCCATCTGTTCGTCGTATACAGAAGCTGGAGAAGGCGAATAGCCGTTTGCATGATATGCTCGACGACTCGTCAAAGAAAGTCTCTCAACTGGAGAAGTCAATCAGGAGTGGCGAACTATCCGTACGAGATATTCAGACTAGATCTCACGAAGAGATCCTCGATCTGCTTAATAGCCAAGAGGAATCTAGACGTGCGCTTCTCCACACTCACAATGACGCCATTGCTGAGCTAGCTCATGTTAAAGAGCATTTTGAAAAGATCAGGCACGAGCGCGCGAGGTTCGAGGTCGAGCTACGTGACGCGAAATCTGATCTGCAAGAAATGACTCTAGCTCGAGAGCAGGAAGCTTCTAGTCGCAGCCAATTACTTGAGGAATTTGCAGACCTACAAATCCGACTTGACGCTGAAAGCTCCGAATTGGCGGATGTAACTTCAAGCCTCGAGATGTACAAGAGCCGCGCAGACGAATATTTCAGCAAGCTAGAACAAGCTGAAATCGCTGTTTTGAAAGCTACGCGGGCCGAGCAGTTCGCCAAATCTCAGGCCAAGGAAGCAGAGGATGCTTACGCCGAGATTATGTCTCAGCGAAACAAATCCGATGGAAGTATGGAAGACATGCTTCGTCAGAATCAACGTCTCGAGGAGAAGTTGGAGGATATCTCCACTGATCTCGAAGCCGCTCTGCAAGCAAAGAAACGCCTCCAACATGAGCTAGAAGACTACAGAAACCAGAGAGCTATTGACCTCGAGGACAAAGAGTCAAGCATGGAGCAAACACGCAAAAAGTACCAGGCAGAATTTGCTACGCTTACCAAGGAACTCGACCTGGCTCGAGAAGAGAAGCTTTTCAAGCAATCCGAGATCGCCCGATTACGCGAGGAGCTCGACGACCTCCGTTCCAAGTGGGACGATGAGGTTCTCAATAGCACAACATGGTCGAAAGAAAAGTCGCGCCTCGAAGCTACGCTCGCAGACGTCGTCTCTTCGCGCGACGAAGCTGTTAGCGCACATAACGAAGCTCAGGGCAAGGTCGTGTCTCTCCTTTCTCAAGTCCGAACTCTCCGCAGTTCTGTGGATGACATCACTGCCGAGCGCGACTCCCTTGCCAGGGAGAAAGCCAGCATCGAAGCCAGGCTCAAAGAAGCCAAGGAAGGACTTGAGGATTTGGCTAAGAGCGAGAGTCCGGCGCTACGCAACGCTGCTAATACTGACAGAGAAATTCTGGAGCTAAAATCCAGCCTAGCTCAACAGGAGGACATTGCTGCTGCTGCAGTGGAGAAGATGCGGCGAGCTGAATCCCTTGCCACTGAAGTGCAAAAGGAAATTGCGGCTGAACGCGAAAGCAGTTCGGAGCTAGCCAAACAAAAAGCGGCTCTCGAGAAGAGCCTCAATGAAGTGCAAGTGCGCCTCGTCGATCTAGAGACTAAGGGATACTCAAGTGGCAGCCAGGATATCAAGTTCTTGCACAAGCGTATCCAGGAGGTTAGTACACCATCAGACCCCGACCCCGGACCTCCCAACGAGATGCCTCCGTTGCAGCCTCAAAAACGACCCCTCTCTTCTCTGTTCCGCAAGCTCACAAGGCGTGCCGCTAATACCACATCTCCACAATAGCTCGAATCACAGCTTGAGACTCAAGAAAACGAGCGGACGAAATCACAACGCTCAGTTCGCAATGTCGATCGGACGGTGAAGGACCTCCAATCCCAGATCGAGCGTAAAGATAAACAGGCAGTGCAACTCAACGACGACGTAACGCGACTACGTGACAGGGTTGACAAGCTTCTCAAGACGATTGACGAACTCCAAGCTAGCGAAAGCGATGTTCAATTGTCGGCGCGTCGAGCCGAACGAGAGCTAAGGGAGGAAAGAGAGAAGACCCTACGGCTTGAGCGCGAGTTGGAAGGCTGGAAGCACCTGAGGATGGAGAAGGGGAGCGTGAACGGCAGCATAAGAATCGGCACACCCATCTTCCAGGAAGGCGGCAGAAGGCTCAGCGCCTGGAGGAACGGAACGGTGCTGGGCGGCGACGCAGACGACACGGCGAGCATGAGTGGGACGGGCATTGAGGTACCGAAGAGGAAGAGCAGTATCGGGCACGGAAGAACGCCAAGTCTAACCAAGGGCTTTTTATGAGCTAAGTTGGGTCGAATGAGTGACGGAAGAGGGAGTTCATAATAAAATAGGGCATCGTTAAGGGCCACGCGGCGGCGTTTTACTTTTCTGTGTAGTGTATTTTTTGTTTTACGGAGACCACTACCTCTTGTATGTACGTATAAGCATGATAATGCATCGGAATGAGGCGGGGGATAGGTTAATGAAATGCTATGGCATCGAGTTCGCTTTTGCTGGCGGTTGAAGATACAAGTGAATATTTTGAGACTGCGTATTACGTGCCCCTTTTTCTCTTCGGCCAATTTTCTCCAATTGTAGGACAGCCGCTATCACGATGAGATGTCTGTGACACGTAACCAATTGGACACTTTATAGTCTCAATGCTAATGGTCATTATCACCAATAGAAAGCTGTGACTATTGTGCTAATTGAGTTTTTATAGGATGAGGTAGAGGGTGGAATGTAATTGAGCGCCTGATGGATTGACCACCTGACTAAGATAACTTCGTCCGCATATCGTGCAGGTGGTGCTATATCTCGTCTTGGACGACTACATACGTATCGTAAGTACTTTGTGGTTCTGCCCGAATTTGGACTACGGGACACGCTTCGAGGAATCTCGTTGGTGCCACGGTTTGCGGTGGCCGGAGGTGACGTTTGTCAAGCACCAAAGCACGTAGGTATCCGTACGTACGTGGAGGTAGCACGACAACGGCCCTTCAGCCTCGTTTTCGTGATATCTTGTGCGATTTAGTGACTCATGATTGCGATCTCCTCTTCGAGGGACAGATCATGGGTTTTTATGTTTTTATTCTACTTTCTCCCTGGGGAACCTCTACCATGATATTCCACGTCTGGCTGTTCTCTTGCTTAGGAGAAGATATCATTCGCAGGCTACATACCCTAGCATCGCCATCCATATTTGACATCATAGAACATCAGTCCACCGTCGACGCCGATGGCCCAAAAGCCGGCCATCACGAGCAGAGATGGGGAACGTCCTCGGAAAACCGCAGGTCTTATACATCACCTACGACAACAAAAAATGCTCTCCTAGCTCTTCCTATCCCCAATACTACTACTACTACTACTACTATGACGATGATTACGAATACGAGTTCGCAAGCGACGAGGCAGTCTACGATTCCTATGACTATGATTGCTGTCCGTGGTGTGGGCTCTACCCCGTGGAGCAGGAATATGAGGCCGAGGAGCCGAGCTGGGAGGGCGCGGTCATAGGGATCGTGCGGCGGAAGAGTTGCGTAAGTTAGGAGAGCCCGATACTTCCCCCTTTACGCCCTTTATAAATCACCTCCTTTTTCTCACATATACATAACATATACCCCTCCCAATTTCGTCTCTGGTACCCCTATTTCCTGCGATATCAGGACCAAGACCCACACATCACGATCTAACACAGTCCTCAATTCCGCATACAGACCGACCGCAATCACTGGGCGCTAGCCTTCCGATCCGATATCGACGTATCCCAGCTACCGCGACGGATCAACGGGTACCGGACGCGGATCCCCAGCCGATGTAAGAGGACGTGCTCCTATTGGCAACCCGTCTACATCTTCACAGAACAGGAGTCCCCGAACGACAGTGGTTCCTTGGAGCCGATAGAGTTCGTTACTGAGGATTAATTCGATGAGATTACTGTTTCTTTGGCGGCGTTTGAGTCAGCTTACCTAGGTATACTTTGATATGTGGTTAAAAATTACGAGCTGAGGCGCTCAGGAGCAAGCCAGGTGTCAAATGAAACCAAGAATTTCTACATATTAATAACGGAAAAGGTAAATATTTTGCTACTTGCGTTATATGTATGGGAGCACATGGATATAATTAATGCTGTCTGAAATAGACGTATTTCAAATCTATACTTTCCTTTCCATTGGTAGGGAATAGTATTACATACTTGCAGTACTCTTACCACATTGATCAAAACTTAGATAAAAGCAACCCGTCCATTATTCCACAAATCCTCTGAAGGGCTCGCAATGAGAAGAAAGACGATATGTCCGTAATCCCTTGACCTTGATCTTGTTCCTTTTTTGTAAAGCCGTAGTAGAAGAACTTCCGCATTAAGAAAACACATAGCGCGGCAAACCAATTCATCCCTTCTGTTCCCCATCTCATAAATAGTCACCTTATTCGACTGTCGAATTCCATTCTCCTATCATTTCGCGCCACGCTCTCCGGAACCACTTTTTCTGGTCTTTGTAGATAAAGTGCTCAGGAGCCCAAATGGTTTCTGCGATATCGAGGACGTGCTGTGGATGCGGTACGGCTTGGAGCTTTTCGAGACTCACCTTCCCTGATTGGAATTTCCAGATCAGACCATAGTAGAAGAACCTTATCGAGTATTGATGTTCTGGATGCAAGACGACATAGAGGTTCTCCCAATCCTTTCTACCCTGTGAGTCAATTACCTCACACTGCACACTTGTTTCGTCCCATCGAATGTCATTTATTCCCTGAAAATCCATTAAATAGCCTTCTTGGTTGTATCTGGGTATCGTGCGTTCCACTATGCCGATGGTATTGGGGTCTCGGCACTTTGCTCGAGTTCGAGAAGCCACCGATCCGATGGAACTGCTCTCCTTATTCCATGATATACGCAGCTCTCCCGGGAATTGGATCCTAGAAGCGGTGATTGCAGTTTGGTTGAGCCAATTGTTTTTAGCCATCTCTTTAAACCCCTGGGGTCCATCATGGCCAATGCTCTCCCTATTCACTCTTACTGCAATACTCAGATTAGCAATCCATCATGAAAAGGTAGCAACTCTACGACGGGAATGATATTTTGGCTTACTTGCGTTATCAATATCATTGCCCAATTCTACCAAACTCCAATGGTCAATTTCACCGGGGTCAAGGAGTAGCTCGTACCCGAAGAAAGGTAAATCCCACAGGAGACATTGACCTCGCAATCGTACAGTATCCCTAATTCGCCACACGAAGTCGCTTAGGATATCCTCGGGTTCTCCAGTATTGTAGTCGCGAAAATCTAACCTGACACATAGCTTGTGGGAGTGAAGACTATCACAATGACTAAGCATTGTCAATAGATTCTTGTCGAGAATCATGCCGTCCGATAGATAGGCCCTAAGTCCGGGCTCAACGTCCCATTCACGCACGGCTTCACGAGTGACAAGAATTCGGCAACCCTCGATTTCAAGGTTGATCCATCGAATCTGCTTGCGTCGCTGTGGTGTAATAGCTACTAAGTAGGCAAGACAATTTTGCTGGGTTTCAAAGTTGAATGCGTTGACCTTGTAGAAGGGATTCCATCTTTCAAGCTCAGCGTAGATGGCTCGGCATGTGCGAGCGAGAGGGACAGTCGCGAATTCTTTTGGTATAGAACGAGGATTCTTGTCGACGAACTTGTTTGAATAAGGTTCGACTTGACATGGCATGATTAGTTCGTCGACATACACTGCAAACTCGTAGATCATGAGATGGACCTTGACATATGTGAGTTAGATTTGCTAGGGCTAATAGAAGCCGGTACATGATACGATGAAGTGATGACACATACCTCCGGGGGTAAGACCTTGAAAAACGGCGACTCGTTATTCAACTTGGATAATTCAAGATTGGGATGTCTATCGTCATTGAGATTGATGATAAATTCACCAGTGGAAGCCATGATATTTTAGTAATCGGGGTGGTTTGACGGCGACCAAGTTGGCGGAAGATGGAAAATGCTAATGATAAAAGTGGAAAGAAATTTGGACGAGGAGATTTTCGATGGATTGAAAGGTGCGTTGATGATGATGATGACAGTCTTTCGGAAGAACCAAGTGTCCTGGTAAATAACGAGACGATATGTTTGCAAGTAAATGAACGTCAGTTAGGATGAGATGTATTGAGGGAAACTCAACGAGATAGTGAATGAATGACACCCGGCAATGGGGATGCGTGATTGTATGTGAAGTATTTTCATAAGTAGTGGATGTATTGACGATCGAAAGATTGGTTAACGAGAGCGTGATATCAAATATGGATAATAAGTATCTGAGTTGAAGATGTTGCGAACGAGTAATGAAAGTGTAGGTAGGGATGATGGTGTTTTTATAGTGGTGAGAGTAAAGAATTCCATAAAACTGTAAGTCTGGATAAGTATCTGCTGTTTTAAACATGGAAGTGGATCAGTGTTCAAACTATAAGTCACCTCTACCCACGGTAGTTGGCTGAAAGTGCAACTGCTCTAGCTGGTGAATACTTGCTCATGATGATGGTCCCTGACGAGAATGGAAAGGGGGTTCGACGTATAAGAGCAACGACTAACGTGACTTCCTGCCCGGAAAACAAGAAGGTGCGAACCTAGCTAAGCCTTCTTAACATAAGTGCATGATAGATGAAGCTGCCGCTAGAGTCAAATTATTAAATCATATTGGATATTCCGACCCGTCTTTTGTACAATGACGCATACCCGTCTATCTTGAAAATAGCCATATCATCTTGGCATATCGGAAGTAAAATCAAAACAACGTGAAGTAATTATCCCTTGAATTGAAAGGGAAACCAAGACCAACGTTCTTCAAAGGTTCCAAATAACATCATAAAAATTGATAGTACAACTTCCCTCATGATATCTTACTTTTAGGAATCAGGTTTGACCGTAATCAGGGGTTACCTTAACACCTGTTAACTCCTTTATACCATTCTTAGTTGGCAAAATCTAGCTATCACCTATCTATCGTGTAATATAAGGAGCTATGGACTAAATATTTCATCTATATGGATATTTTTTGTAGCTAACATCTAAGATCACAACCAATATCAACCCACAATTGTTATATCAAACGTAAATATGTAGGTGTCAAGCGTCATCTGCATGCTCAGTTTCTAGCTCTTTGCTAAACTTGAGTACAGTCAAAGATAATCACATCACCCCAAGTTTCTCCCTAATCACTCCCTATAACTATATACCTAGTACTTAAGGTCCAGAACCCCGAATATGTCAAGTAGTATATAAATATCAGTTAAGGTGAGTCATTTGTTGCGGAAAGGGGGAGGTTTTTCAGGTAGATGTAGTACGGCATAGACAAGTTTGGAAAACAGTAAACCATTACGTAAAACACATAAAACGATCACAGGTGCACGCATATAGGAAGACAACAAGGAATTCTCAAGCTCAGCGAGTTTCTTAACTGGGGGTATTACTATTACTACAGGGTCCATCCACGCTTTTTACACACATCCTTCCTCGCACCCAAAGGGAAGCGCATCATACGGGTTTAACATACGAGCCCCCATCTCGAGCCACGTCTAACCTCTCGCCCCTTAACCCTCGCCATCGCAAGGGAGCCGGGAAACGGAGAGGCGAAACCTCTACTGAGCTACCACGTTTTAAAGATGACCTTTTTGTTTGATTGTGTGCCGGGTGGTATTAAAAAGTAGAGAAGAAAAACCCCAAAAAATCTGTCCCTTTTTCCAGGTTTCCCCTCCTCTCTCCCAATAAAAAAATATGCAATTGTTCGTTTCGTAAGGATCGTAAGAATCTTATGTTGTTGACGGCGATGGTCATTGTTATACAAAGAAGGAAATGGTTGTGTTTTTGCCTGCGAGGCTTGCTGTGTGGGGTTTGTTTTATGCTCTTTCTAGAATTTTCATGTTGCTAGATGTTGCTGCTGCTTTATAGAGCGGCGGCGATGATCATGCCGACGAAGCCGACGAGACCCATACCAGCGCCGAGGTGAGCGGCACCGGCCGTGACGATCGCCGAGGAAGGCGAGGAAGGCGACGCGGAGGTCGGGTAGACGACACCAGTGCCGGAAGGAGCAGCGGTGACGAGAGTGGTGGAGCCACCAGCGATGGGGTAAGGAGCAGCGCTACCGGCGCCCTGAGTGGCAGTCGCGGTTCCAGCAGTGGGGGCAGCAGCGGGGGCAGTGGCGTAGGTGCCAGGGACGACAGCGACACCAGTGGAGCTAGCGCCGGAGGTGATGGTGCTGAAAGCGACACCGGGGACAGTCAGGCTGGTGCTAACGGTGACGGTGCTGCTGGAGCTGGGGATGGTCTCGCCAGCCGCGTTGGTGCAAGGAACAACGACAGTGGTAGCGACCTGGATGGTGGTGACGGCACCAGTAGGAGCGGGGGCAGTGGCGGTCAGGACAGAGGTGATGGTCTGGGCACCAGTGGCAATGCCGGGGTTGCTGCCAGCGTAAGGAGCGCAAATACCCTGGAAGTAGCTGATGGCCTCAGAGATGACCTCGTCGGACTCACCGTAGGCGTACATGCAGTTGAAGATGTTCTTGGTGAAGGTGGCGTCAGGGCAGTAGCAGGCGGCGTCGGTGTTGTCCTTGCAGCCAACGCTGAACATCCAGGTGTTCAAGCAAGAGGGGACGACACCAGGGCAAGGGAGAGTCTCGGCGGGGCCGGCAGGGCTGGTACCGCTGGAACCAGCAGGCGAGGTAGCGGAAGAGGCAACGGGGGTCGATACGACGCCGGAACCAGCAGGGACGGACGTAGCCTGAGCGGGAGAAGACTCAGAGGCGGCAGACCCAGCGGGTGCAGTGGGGTATCCAGTGGCCTGAGTAGCGGGGCTAGAGGCAGCGGGAGAGCCAGCAGAAGGACCAGCGGAAGAGACGGCTGAGGAAACACCGAGGGTCTCAGTCACGGGGCAGACAGTGGTAGAAACCGGAACAGTGACGGTGGTGAGAGCAGTAGAGTGAGCAGGGCAGTTGGTGACAGTAGGAGCACAGCTGGTGATGGTCTGGACGGAAGTAGTGAAAACAGTGGAAGTGGTCATGTAGCTGGTAACCGAGAACGCGGACGAAGAGGCAGCCTCGGTGCTGCTAGAACCGACGGCAACGGTCGAGCTGGAAGCTACGCTGGCGGAGCTGAAAGCGCTGGAAACGGCACTGGAAACAGCGTAGGAGCTGGAGGCAACGGCCGAGGAGCTAGACCCAACAGCAAAAGAGCTGGACTGGATGACCGAGAAGCTGGAGCTAGCGCTGGCACTGGCAGTGGGGAAGCTAGCAGAGTAAGAAGAGACAGCGGGAATGCTGGCAGAGTAGCTGGATTGAACCGCAGAGCTAAAAGCGACAGAAGACTTGCTAGGCTTGCTGGTGGCGTAGGTCGGGGTGCTCACGCTGTAGGTGCTCTGAGCGGGCTTGGAGGGCTTAGGGCCAGAGCAGTCGAAGCCGATGGAGTGGATGCCGAAAGAGCAGGAGTCCTTGGGCTTGGAGGGCTGCGAAGGGTAGACGACAGTGACGTCGGTAGCACCACCGCACTGGGTGTTCTCGACGGTGGTACCGGAGGCCTTGCAAGCAGATCGGTGCTTGCAAGTAGATCCGTCAGGCATAGAGTAGTGGAACTCTAGGTCACAGTCGAACTCGGGAGTGACCTGGAAGGTGGTGATGGAGGTCTTGGAGACACCCTTGCTCTTGTCGCAGCTGATCTTAGGGCTGCTGCTGCTGTCCGAAGTGGCCTTTCCGGTGATGCACTTGCTCTGGAAGCTGCCTCGGCCTACCAGCTGGTCTCGCTTGCCGAAGGACGAAGCGCAAGTAAAGCCGCTCCATGTGAATCCCTTGTATGAGGAGAATCCACCGGTAGGAAGGTCGGACCAGTTAAGACCGCCGGCGATGTCGGGGGTACAGGTGTTGTTGGTGTTGTCCGGGCAGCTAAACTTGGGAGCGTCGCTGAATCCGAAGCCGGTGGCTGTGACCTGGCTGAGGCCAGCAGCCAAGGCGACGAACGATACGGCGTTTCTCATTGTGGTAGAAATTCAATCCTTAAGAGGTAGTAGACGATAGTTGGTAGTATATAATTCCTGCTGTGTGAGCGAACGAAGTTATTCTTATAACGACTGTATATAACAGGAAAAGTAAACGATGGATGGAAGCAAGCAAACGAATGACCTTGACTTCCGGAAAAGAAAGAAGCGACAGTGATGTCTACCTTAAGAGGAAAGAAAGTGATGATGTAGAACAGGTCCTTTTCGAGATAGATGAGGAGGAGAGCAACCTACATATATAGCATCTCATGATGGGCTACTGGGAACCACTCGTTTGGCGAGGAACCTATCAAGGTCGCAGTGCGGACCCTGACCCGAGCCTGCTTGGCCGCGACCTGGGGTTGTTTATTCTAAGCACCTGTGGAGGAATCGTGTACTGCATTCCATGGTCAATAATGTTAATCTTGTACCTACCCATCTCTTGGTTCGAGACCAACGCCACTCAAATTAGCTCTTGTATACATGGTATTTTACTAGTTAAAAATAGGCCTTAGAGCCATTTAAGTACACGATTAAGGTATGGTCAAATTTACATCTCACTTACAAGGCATAGCTCGATGATAGAATCGAATCAACCATCTTCAGTCATATCATGACCAGAATGCATCAACTCGTACTGCCGTTAACAATATTGACCTCTTCATCTTGTATAGTCTTGGCCCTTGTTCCAGGATCAAGAAACCAGCCGACAGGGTGGCCTCCATCCAGGAGAAAGAGAGCCGAAAAAGGCATGGCATAGCTTGCATAGAGGGGAGGAAGTCGGATGAATGTACGCCAGGGATTAGAGTGAAGTCCAAAATGTCTTGCGCTCCACAGCAGGTGGACCGAGTCGAGAGCACAGAGCGCGCGGCTCCGAGCTGGGATGTCTTGGATCTTGGAGTGGTATTTTCAGGGGGATATCAAGGATTAGCTGCAGTCTATCCGCTGTTCCTGGCCAGTCGCGCCGACCCCAACCTGCCCCCCTTAGCCAATAACAACCCTTGCTTGCTATGGATTTAGCTAAGAACAGTTACCACCATTAGACTCTTCACGAATCAAGTCTAGGTTGCACTTAATAGCTACTAGGTAAACATAGGTCACTCTTGCTGGCGTTTGGCTATAGGAATACTAACATTTGCTAGAGTAAGCTGCCAGAAATATCCGACCTAGGTTGGCACTTGTCACAATTCTTCCTAAAGTCAGCTTGAAGGGATGTCGGCTTGCTGAACCGAGATTCACAATGTCACATAGGCCAGGGTAAATTAGAGCGGCGTTGGGTGAGATGCGCCATGATCAGATGTTACTATCTCCTATCCTCCAAAGAGCAAAAGCAAAGCGAGACTGGCTTAAGGCTCGGTGTCTCCTTACTAAGAGCGATGGTGTTTTGTTCAACTTGAAACAGACACAGCCACTCGATCTTTGCCTGGAGGAGTTGACCCTAATGCAGGTACAGAACCATCGTTGAGTTGCATCTGCGACCCAAGGATTATAACGTGGGACCACCGATTCGACCGTGAGAGAATATTCTTTTCGACTGATTAGATCTTGAGGTTCCCTGTAACGATCAGTAGTTTGGTGCTGATGATGGGTCCACTATCGCGACAATCTATCGATTCTCAATGCGATCTCCATGTATGTATGTCTCACTGAGCACTGCCCTACCATTGACCTGGGATGGGTTTCCATAAAACACATCGGAGTTTGGCTGATATTCCGTTTCCTTCTCTCTGCCTATCATGCGTGTGTAAACTATAGCAGTCCCGACAACCAGACTTCGTATTCTCAGGTCGGACCTCCGCAAGACCTTCATGCGCTGAATGAGCTAGAAGGAGCATGAAAAAGAAACCTGATGTGGCTTGGTAAGGCTTCAGAGAAAACAAGCAAGTGTAACTCCGAAGGCCCTAACAAGTACAAAAACGGCAAAGATCGAGATGGTGGAGGTCGCTTGTAAGTGTCGCAAAAGAGAGGACCTACCTAGGTGCCTAGGTACGTATCTGGATAGGGGGATAGGGGAACACTATAGCTGGATAGGGGTATTAAACTTTTTTAGACTCTTGAACCTCGCTCAAGTTGTCCTCAATCGGATACACTAAATACTTAGCACCTGATGAAACTGGATTTTCGGGCAATTTTCGAGCTAGGGCGACAAGCAACTGGCCGCCGGATCTGTCAGCTAAACTTTACTTGGGTGTAAACAGGGCAATTGACAGGGATTGATAGGACCCTTTCCTTGCTACCGCTGGGTTAGTCCCTAGATCCCCTAGAAAAGGCAAGAGCTCGGGAAGGAACACCAAACTCCAGGTTTCACCAACACCCACCAGTTCCCTTTAAGCGTACTATGTACAGTTTCACCATTTTCACCTTTTTTTTCAGGTGAATCGTATTTTGAAGACGTCTGATCTTTTCTACCTTGATACCCACTATATCTCGAATCACATAGTGCATGGATAGGTATCTATCTGATTTAGACAAGGAAAGGTTTATGATCGGCCGCTACATACCGAGAGCCCGTCATGACGGGGTTTCCTTGATTCAGACCACAAGGGGTCAAATACGAGCCGCACGCATTACCTGACACCAACCCCTGGCCAATGCGACTATATCGACGATTGCGGTATCGTTCCAACTTTGGCTTCTCTTTGGCTTCCTTTCTCCTTTAGGAAGTCTCATCGTTGCTCATTTTGTTTGTTACCTGTAAGATCCAGTATGGCCTTAGGTCTATCTAGGCAATGTTTGCATCTACATAGTTGAGAATTGCTCAACGCTACAAATCTGTCGCATGCTACCTGTTTCATGGAGTCTCACGACAAAGCGCATCTTGGTAAAAAGCACACTCATCTTCCTACACGAAGTGGGAATACGATCATGAGAACGCACAGTCCTCAACTTTGATATATTGGTTGAGCTCTCGGCTTCTTCATCTCGTTAAAGAATCGCTATGAGTGATATCGTGTTTATGATCACATCTGGGACTGTGCGGCCAATCTACCAGATCAGTCTAACCGACGGCCTAGAACCTATAGGGGATCGCCAGGCACACCTACCTGTTTTGGTAAATCACTAGCAGCGTCGAAAGGCCGGAGCTGTCAAATGCTAGGGTCTGATCACCGATAGTTTCTCAGCCTTGGATATCTGTTACCTAACTTCGATATATGTTTACGGAATAACTCCCAAGACCAAGCGGACCTTCACTGTCCTACGGAGAGATACCCTTGTGCCGCGCTGTACTAGACGCCCTCTTCCACTATTTTCAGCATAAGTCTCAGGCCTCTCAGTGGGGAAGCATAGTAGGCGAGTGTTCCGAGGTCCAGTTAATAAGAATTACCTAGTATATTTGGTATATGCTTGACACAATAAACAGGATACTTAGATGCCATATTGACCAACTACACAAAATTCTGGCTTTGACAAATAGCACTGTACAACTGACCTTCGCTTTAGGGGTTTATCGAATGATCGAGCTCAGGTTTTTCCGTTCTGGAAGGAACCTTTTGATTAATACTTACCTAGGTACCTATCATTTACGGAACCATCCAAGGTCACGAAAAGAGACACGCCTACCGGATAAAACGAAATTACCTTTACTTTCCTCGCCAGTCTGCGCGGGTGTTAGATAACAATGGCAGACGGGCGAAATTACTCAGCGCCATAATGGTGTTCGCGACGCCACGCAGCACCGTATCGCGACGAATGCTCTTCAAAGTCTCTCCAACGATTCATCATTGGCATTGAAAAAAGGCTCTAGCTCTGGAGAGGCTTTGGAGCGTGCTATTGAATATGATCTAGTAGCTATTAATAGCTATAAAATATCCTGATCAGCGCTGCTGAAAACAACTTTATAGCACGTTTTCGGCTCTCGGCCGCTTTGCTGATCCCTATTAAAAGCCTTACGACGATCCGGGGGGAGCTAAATATCAACCACATAAATCCTGCAGGAACAAGGTCTAATTGGCCCCAGCACAACGAGCCGCCACGAAGATCGATCTGGAGAGATCGAAATTAATCGATTGATTGCTCTCATCCCACTATCGAATCTTCGCTGCAGAGTCGGAGTTACGATTCAAGCCAGATGGCTCGAAATCTACGGATAGAAACATTACGATGAGCCCGCCAATTTTCATCGGGTATATTTAGCAGCATTGAAACTACGGGATCTTCGCCCAACCAGCTACCTGGTAACTATTATGCTGTCAAGGTATGCTTCGAGAATTCCGTGCTAATACAAATGCGCCAATTATTCCGTACCGACAGAAGCATTGTGTTCACTATCCTGGTAGCCATGACAGGTTCACCATTTCCCCATATTCGCACGCAAACCTCCCAGAACCTTGTTCGCATAGCATTCATGCGTTCCGAAGGCATTCTTTCAATGCTGTCTGCATGGCTATTGCATGGCCATCCCCATATATGATCGGCATATGTCCGAACTAATTGTCGTCCCAAGAACATGGCTGGCCCGCCAATATTATTCGACCAAACGTCTAGCTGCCGTGATTCATGTATGCGATCTGATATGTAGCCGCACGATGAAGATGTCGTTGGTCCATTCGCTTTAACCATGACACAAATGCCCAGGTATGCACATACAATATTTGAGGAGGTGGCTATGTTTCTTCCTTCAAACATTTCATGCAGGTAAGCAGGCAATTGAATTGGGCAATTGTCATCAGGTCGGATAACTGCAGTTCTTGGAAACGTAGTAGTAAGCCAATCACAGAACAGGATTCCTTCTCATACTAAGAAATCTAGCTATGCACATAATCAGGGGAAAGCTACAGGAAACCTTCCGCTTAGTACTTGCTTGGTATGTAAGTATGCTTGGCAAATCGTCAAACTTCGGTTCGTAGGATGAATAGTGTTCTGACAATAGGTAGCGCTTCCCCCTTTCATTTACAAAATTCACAAAAGAGCCGTACCTTACGCTTACTTAGCAGAAGGGCCTCGGAATTAGTGCCCCATGTAATAATAATACTGGAATACACTGTATGCACTTTATCACATATGGATGCGTACAGTGTATCACAGTATTATTACTACATGGGGTACTAATTCCGAGGCCCTTCTGCTTAGGTAGGTACTGTTACTTGCCTAACCTACCGGAAGCTGTCAGCGCGCTGCATCGTCAGCATATCAAGAAGTAGGTAGATTAGTAGGTAGGTACCTAGGTATGTCAGTTCGGGGCCGAGAATGTTTCTGACGCCAGCGTATAGCTTCCAGCTCGAATGTTTTACCCTATTCGCAACTTCTGGATAAATTCAAATGCTATTTTTACCTGCGGAAATGATATAGAACATCCGCAAGTAAGACAACATGAAGAAGCATAACAACGGAAATTTCTTTCTCTTTTCTTTCTTTCTTTCATGGCTAGCTGCCTACCTATGCAGATGTTGTGTGGACGTTCCATTGGTCCTCTCGGGATATTACTCTTGTAAGTGGCGCTTACACAAAATAAGCGTTTTTAAAGCGCTTTTTTTTTTTTTTTTTGTTTCCGCTCAGCGCCCGCTTCCTTCCCAAGAGGTTGTCTCAGTTCACAACGCGTATTCTAAGAGGGTACAACATTCCCCATTCCCAATCTCCACTAAACGCCGCGCTACGCAAAAAGCAGCCCGGGCGGAATCTACGCCAAAAACGTCTCCGGCGGCTAGGGATACGCCTTTTCATGGCGATGGCGCTGGCGCTGCGGGTGATCCGATCGATCAGATCACCTGCGCGATATGATCGGCACTCGACAGTTTTTGCTTTTTGTTATTGCGTGTCTTTCTTTCCGCCCCCGCCCCTATTCCTCGCAAGCCCGATTTACCATGTCATCACCTAGCTAGGCACGAAATGCGTAGATCTACCGCAGACTATCTGCTCGCTACCCCCTTAGCCCCCACCACCACCAGCCCGCATCCTCCTAAACCTCTCCTCAGCCGCGCGTGCCCTCCTCTCGCGATCGAGCCTCATCCTCTGCTCGGGCGTCAACCCGCGCGCCTCCTCCTCTCTCTTATCCTGCGCCGTCTTCTTCACGCCGGCATCTAGCAGGCTTCTCCCTCGGCCCTTACCACCCCCATTCGCATCGGGGACCTTCGGGCCTTCGCTTTTGAGCCTTAATTCCTCAGCTTTGCGTCGCTCGGCTTCTTTCGCCTCTGCTTCCTTGCGCTGGCGTTCGTCGCGCTTATCCGCTTCGACTTTCGAAAGCGCCGGTGGCACCCTCGCAGCCTCCCAATCCCACTTCCCCTCGCCAAGTTCGTCGCGTGCGACGCGGAAAGCGTCTCTCGTCGGCCGATCTCCCGCGAGCTCGAAGGCCGTTTTGCCCTCCCTATTCTTGAGCGTGGGGTCCGCGCCCCCCTTCACGATTAGGCCTAGGACGAGCGGCGCTGAGTTCTGGTTCGCAGCCAGGTGAAGGGGCGTGGGAGCGTGGTAGTTTTGCGGCGAGTCGGCGGGTTGGAAGAGGAAATTTGCTGGAACATCATTGCTTTTGAGGTAGGATAAGAGAGCTTGAAGCTTGGATCTGCGGATGAAGGCTTGGAGTTGTGACGTATGTAGTAGCGCTGTCTCTTCCTCCTCTGACAACTTGGGGGCTGCTGGTTTCGCAGGTTTGGAAGAGGCAGCTTTAGTAGATGTTTCCTCTTGTGTCTTGATTTGTTGATTTGGGTCGATCTCGCGAACTTTCAGCCGAGTTAACTCGATAAAAGACCGCATTAGCTCGTTCTGCGTGGCTCGTCGCGTGCTGAAGGGGAAACCCCGTATGCGTGGGTCGTTAGCTCGTAGGACTTGGTCTTCGTAAGGGCCGAAGAGTGTTCTCCGGTTCGTGGCTCCCGTTGCGCGAATGAATAGCAGCTCCGATGTGTCCAGTAGGCCTTTCCAGTCCTGTAAGAGTAGTCGGACCTCATCTGTCAGGGCCTGCTCGTTGTACCTACGGATACTAGAACCGGCCGAATGCGCGTTCCCTTTCGCATTGTCATTTGCCGATTGCGAGCCACCTTGTTTTCTTCTTGTAGTGTATCTGTGAAATGTTTTATGGGCTAGAACCGTGGCCTCTCTATTCAAGGGGCCTGTTGACCCATGCTTCGTTTGCCGCGGCGCCAGAGAGACTACCATAGCTGCGAAGTGACCACCGCCGATCATGCAAAGGAATATATGCGGACCTTTGTAGACAGCAGGTGCAAAATTGCCGTCCGGGCCGGGTTTGGGTACGGCTATCGGTTGTAGTTGTTTCTTCTTAATGATATTGACGATATTGCTTTCATCTCTAGATTCTTCCAATTTGAATATAGCTCGATATACGCCAAAATAGCTATTCTGGGGAAGGATGGGAGAGCTAAACCAAAGTAATGGTTGCGCGCCACCACCCCTCTGTCTCTTCGGAGAATACCCATCTTCATTATCTTCTTGGTTGTCATCTGTACCACCACCATTCTTCCTATCGGCTAAGTTGGCCTGCTTTTTCAAGAGGGTCGTTAGGAGATTGCTCTCCTTCTCATCGTCTTCGTCCTCGTCGGAATCAGGGGAGTCGGATCCCGAAAGGCTTTCGTCGAGGTCTGCGATTAGTTTCTCGAATTCGACTTCAGAGACTGGGCTCTTTCCTCTCAATTTTTGCTTCAGGTTGTAGTGGTGTAGATCCGACTTTAGATGGCCGCGTTGGTCTTGCACGGATGCAAACGAGAGAGCGCATAGTGAGCATGACGGTGAGCCTACTACCGAGGAGCTGCTCGGTACATCTTGTGTCTGCGGTGTTGCCTTGGTAGACTCCTCTTCTATGCTCTGTGGTCCGGCGTCGGCTGCGTCCTGCTTTAAGGAGAGGGTGCTAAGGACCTGGTCGGGTAGATCGTAGACTACATGGTGGGGTATATGGTTAGAAAAGGTTCTACAGTATCTTGCGACGGTAGGTAGAATAGTCAGATAATACCATAGAGGGGTCGCCTCAATAAATCATCTACTTTTTGATCCATTGCCGGCGACTCCGACTTGACCTCTCGTTTATCTAGAAGTTTCAAGGAGCGAAAGAGTGTTGGTGTCTTGGTAGAACTCTAGATGAACTTAAAGAACTTAGAAAAGAGAAAGCTCCTAAATTGGGAGCACCGATGACGAAAGTGGGTTGAGAACCTGGAAGCTTTGGTGGGGTAGTGAAGTACCGTACGTAGCTTCCTTTGTTTTACAGACGGTAGGCACCAAGTCGGCAGGAACCATATCCATTACTTATAGCATTCAATAATTGACTCAATCTTACAAATATCTTCTAATTCAACTCTTTTCAACCCATAGACTAGGATCTATTGATTATGAGTCTATCGGCCAGCTATTTAAATTTTCACAAATTCTCATTGGCGACAATTAGACCAACTCCATTATGGTCCGTTATGAGTAATCGGGTTCCTACTTTACACAGCCTCTTTCAACACCAATACGAATTTCATTTTCGGAAAAGCGCAGGAAAGAAACTTAACTCGCGCGAACACAAACCTGAGGGCATTCGGAATCGAAGTCGATCCTAAGCTGGTGGCCACTGATACTAAACTTCAGCAAGGTCGGTTTCTCTTGCGAACCAGGAAACCAACTTGCCACCATAAAAATCGTACAATGTCAGAGACGACGATGACAATTTCTGCGTGGCAGGTAGTCAATAGAGATAGGAAAGTAACCCGAAGGGATGATGAAGTACTAAAGATTCTCCCACACTTGAGAACAGAGGCAATCCCAATTCCAAAAAGAGACACAATGCCAATCTGTACCTCTAACTATACGTATAGGTTATGACATAAAAGCATTGTCTTTTCTGTCAAAGAGCTTCCGATTGTTGACGAAGGATAGTCGATCAGTACCTATCTAGTCTACGATTCTCACACCGGACAATCAAGGAGCTTACTCTCTATTTCACAAAGCCTCCATGAAGCTCACAAAGAGACAATAATCTTGTTGACAGATCCTCTCTTTGATGTACCACGAAGTGAAGCACTGCTCCTTACAATATCGCAGAACAATCGCATTGACTGGGCGTAAGCTGCCATACAAATACTCGGCGTCTAGCACTACTCGATCAATCTATCTGCTTCCAAGTTATCGATTCTATTACTCTGTAATTCTAGAGAGAAGATTTGTTGAGCAGTCTTCTTTCCTAGATATCTAAGTACCTGAGTGATAGTCTCATGATTACACACACTTCCAACCATCTACTATTACCTAGGTAAAATACCGCCAATATGCCGTGCACCTGCAAACGCTTAACAATCCGTTACGCTTGCCGTCACAAGGAGCGAGAGTTTGATAGATGTTGGCGGTATCAGTTTAAGAAGGACTTCCCATGTCTCGGCATGATCGTCTCAAACTGCGAGGCCCACGTAACGCACACCACGGTACCCCGAGTTTGTAGGAGATGTTTCGAGTTCTTTCTCGGCGCATTCGGAAGGAAGGCTGCTTATCACGTAAGTAAAAAGTTCCTCGAGTTTAAAGGAAATAATGGACTCTCAAGGGAGGTCATTGACCCTGCAACGGTTCCCCCTGAGGCGTACATCTCATCAGCAGAACTAGCTACGCTAGACTCTACTACCGCCTATTGGAGTGGACAGCCAATTGGGCAGCCGTTTCATCCCAGAAGTCCGATGAGAGCAACCAGCTACAGGGATCTTCCATCGGCTGACATTCAACAACCGGAGCCCGTTGTCCACCGGAAACGTCACGGAGATCGTCGCCCGTCACGATCTAAGTCGCGGTCAAAGTCTGCCAAGGCCTCCAGAAAGAAGCCAATTCCAAGGAAGCCAGTCCCCGGTCAGGGCAAAATATCCAAGAGGGACATCTCTAAGCCAATACTCCCTATCCCAACCGGTGGAAGCGACTTTGAGTCTTTCCCAGTAATATCCGATAATACAGTGGTGGAGTACGGAACCAACGAGCCTATCGATCTTTCAGATCTCGTTGAGAACGAAAATGACAATGACCTTGATTATGAATTGATCTACCACGGAAGAGTTTCCAATCGCTTTCCCCACCAACCACTACCTATCCGCCTAAAGCCGGTGTCTAAAGAACCCCATCCTCAAGCCTCGAGTAGTTCACTCGTGAAGAGAATCACCAAAGCGGCTGAAACGACCAGGATCATGGGCTACCCAAACCCAGAGCATAAGGACTTACCTAGCGTGCCTAAGTTGGGAAAAGCGCCCAAGGTCCCTGCCTGGAGAGTAGAGTCCCCAAGCCCCGAGCCCAGCACGACCAGTGAAGACAGCAAAGGTAAAAGTAAAAAAGGTCGCAGCAAAAGCGCGATCCCCTTATCACGCACGCGGGATCTTTCACCAGTTCCCAGGCTCCCGGCACCGGCCACGGCCACGACCACCGAAACCTACCGTATGTAATACCGAGAATCATCTTCCCCCTTCTGGCCTCCAGAGCCATCTCTTAAAGAGCTTACTGACTCTTAATGTACAGTGGTACGTGGCAGAACCTCATCTGAGTTGCTTACTAGACCCAGAGCCACCTCTCTGAGTGACACTCTCCGGATCTCTCTGCCGCCACGCACGGCCGGGCTCAAGAATTTCCGCGAGAAGGGTATTCCGTCGGCGGCGTTCTTGCTTGAAGAAAATTTCGGAGAGCAAGTACAGGCTGCTGAGGATTCCCCCACGGTGCTTGTTTCTGTCAGCACACCCTCTCCAGCTTACTCGTGCGCTGTGCAATCGTGTTACTGCTCGCAGGGGGATGATGCCCAAGTATGCCCCAGCTGTCTCGAAAGGCGGAGATTGGAGCCTGAATTACAGTCGAAGTGGCTTTAAAGGGACTTAGGATAAAGGTAAGAAAGGGTAAGTTCGTTTCATACTAATGGTGATCGCGACAATCAAGGTAAGCATATTTTGCTTCGCTGGCTTCGTCTCCCACTTTCTCATATCACCCCATCTGCATCTGTACTTGGAAGCGGGACGTGGTAGATTAAGGGAGCGTGTTTAAAATCTGTTATAACGTTAAGGTAAGTATCTGGAGATAGGTCAGTAGCGTAATATCAACCCTGAAAATGCTCTGGATAGCATTTTTATATAACATACGTTTTCCATATTCTTTTCTCCATGTGATTTCAAATAAACTACTTGAAACGTGATACAATAGGTAGCCATAGTCATGCTCTCAATGGGATTCATGGTAGGTCTTGAGAAACGGTATCTCTGTAAGTTAGAAGACTGCAAATATGCCAGGGGTTTCATTCATAATCCGACAGTACCGAGGTCAGTCATACCATAAGAAAGCATTGAGGCCCGACCGAAAACATTTGGGTATCATTAAAATATCAAGGAAATAATCGTAACTTAGGTTTGGCTTCTGGAAACCCGCCTTAACTCATTTCCTTGACTAGCTTTCGTACCAACTTCTTCTGCTGTTCGATAGTGAGGTTTTTCTCATCAGTCTCCTTCACCGCCCGCCCAACAGCTAGCACGGTCTTGACTTTCTCACTATTAACCCATATCTTCCCGTTCCTACCGACGGCAGTCTCGAACGCAAGACCGGCGGTTCCGAGTTCCTCTAGGACAATGACTTTGCCCTCTTCAACGGACTTGCGCATGAGGAGCCGTCGAGCCATTCCTAAGGAGATGTCGAATAGCATCCCGCCATTCAAGGGACCCAGACCGTCTGCTTTGCCTGTGCTTGGCGACACGCATTCCAGCTCGGGATCCATGTGCCGATTGGCAAGGCAGACCCTCGCGTAGACCAGAGCCCCGGGATTCAGGTTGGGCCGCGTCTTCTTCGTGGCCATCTCGAATGCTAGCTGAGGCAGGATAGCATTGGAAGTGTACCCCGACAGCATGACGTAGAAGTAATCCACTGCCGAGTGGTGAACGGATCCAATGACGAGGTCACCGACCGCGGGTATGTACTGCGAATTTGTTTAGTTTGGCTTTGTCGTAAATTAGGGGGAGGATAAAGGTGCTTACTCGACCTCCGTTGTACTCAACCCATATCGAATTCTTCCTGTAATATGTGACGAGCTGGCCAGCGACTGTGGGGACCAGCTCGTTTGGAGGAATGTGTCGAAGTCCAGGACCGAGTCTTAGTGGCCGCTTTGGATGAGAGGGTATTAATGAGGGATCTATTTGATCGCCGGGGAGGACGAATATCCTCTCGCTCTGTTCAACCGCCATTTTGATCTTTATGTTGATGTATGAAAGTTCAGTGTCTTAAGTCTCAAAATTTAGTGGGGCTTGGTTATTGTACCCAAAGGTGAGGCTGGTTTTAGCTACTAGTTGTGGCTGGGGCGTGCTAGCTTGTGAATATCTTGGCGGTATATGGAGGGGCTATTGTGGCTAGTGTTAGCGGCATTACCATGCAAGTAAGGCAGACAAGGGTCTTATTAGGTAGCGTTGAGGGAACTCTAATTTTTTTTCTTTTTCAAGGTCAAAATTTTGGCAAGTCGCCGAATTCGAAATCTCACACCCCACCATAACCACGCACCAACTCCGTCAAACTCGTTAGACAGTCTTTTAGACATTTCTAATAATATAACTCTCCCACCCCGATATCAACAAGACGACAATTCTCGAAATTTTGCACTCATGAGTGAGAAGACCGGTCAGCCTGGCGTTTCGCCGGATGAGCGAGTTGCCATCGGTATATCTTATGGCAACTCCTACAGCTCTATCGCCTGCACGATCGACGACAGCCCTGTCGTAATTGCAAACGAAGACGGAGGTAAGAGACGGCATATTAAAATCCTAGATTTTTATTTCATAAAGTGTGCTATAGCTCACTAATTCTATGACAGACCGACAAATTCCCACGATTCTATCCTATGTCGAGGGCGAAGAGTACACCGGAAACCAGGCCAAGGCTTTCTTAATCCGAAATCCCAAGAACACTCTCATTTCCTTCAAAGACTTCCTCGGCCAAGAGTATGTATTTTCTGTGGAATATATCGCTTTTTGACTACTTTACTTACCTTTGCGACAGGTTCAAGTCGATTGACCCTACCCATTGCCATGCTGCTGCTCACCCTCAGGACTCGACTAGTACGATTACTTTCACAATCCAGGACAAGGTAGAAGGAGAAGAACCCTCGACTCTCTCCGTGAAGGAGGTATCCACCCGGTATCTACGCCGTCTCATGCAATCTGCTTCGGATTATCTCGGAAAGAAGGTCACCTCTGCCGTTATATCGGTGCCCACCAACTTCACAGAAGCTCAGAGAGAAGCTCTGATCCAGTCCGCAAATGACGCCGATCTTGAGGTCCTCCAATTGATCAACGAGCCCATCGCCTCCGTTCTTGCTTACGATGCGAGACCTGAGGCCGAGCTAAAAGACAAGATAATCGTGGTGGCTGACCTTGGCGGCACTCGCTCGGACGTTGCCGTGGTCGCCTCAAGGGGTGGCCTGTACACCATTCTCGCTACGGCTCACGACTACGAATTTGCAGGCGTTCATTTAGATGGTGTCCTTATGGACCACTTCGCGAAAGAATTCATGAAGAAGAATGCTAACGTCGACCCTCGAGAGAACGCAAGGAGCTTAGCGAAGCTCAAGGCAGAATCCGAAGCTGCCAAGAAGGCTCTTAGCATTGGTAACAATGCCAGCTTCAGCGTTGAGAGCTTGGCAGAGGGTATCGACTTCCAAACTACCATTAACAGACTACGATATGAGACGATTGCGCGCAAAGTCTTTGAAGGTTTCAACCGACTGGTCGAGGGTGTGATAAAGAAGGCTGGCTTAGACGTACTCGATATTGACGAGGTCATCCTGTCTGGCGGTACATCACACACACCTAGAATCGCCGCTAATTTCCGGGCCATATTCCCGGAGACCACTGCCATCCAGGCCCCTTCAACGAGTGCCACCGCTATCAACCCCTCGGAACTTCAGGCCCGTGGTGCGGCCCTGCAGGCCTCGTTGATCCAGGAATACGAGGCCGACGATATTGACCAATCGACACACCCTGCGGTCACGACCGTAAAGCACATCACGAACGCAATTGGTGTTATCTCATTATCCGACGAAGGTGAAGAAACTTTCACCCCTGTTATTGCACCGGAGACGGCCGTCCCAGCTCGCCGAACAGTGCACATCGCAGCTCCCGAGAACGGAGGAAGTGTTTTGGTGAAGGTAGTTGAGGGTGGTACCCATATTAAGGTTACGAAGCCCGAGCCTAAGCCGAAAGAGAACGGCAAGAAGGAAGACGACGATGAGGACGAAGACGACAGCGACTTCGATGATTCCGACGAGGAGGAGGAAGAGCACCGAGAAAAGGTGTGGAAGATCGGCTCTACCTTAGCCGAGGCGGCCATCCGGGACGTCAAGAAGGGAGGCAAGGTCGAGGTCACGATCAACGTGGCGGGCGACCTTGCTGTCACCATCACGACGAGAGAAGTCGGCGGCAAGGGCGGCGTCAGGGGTACTTTGCCGGCCCCTTGAGAATAGACTGACTACCTCCCTAATATTTTTGTGCCCCTGTTTTCCCCTTTGATTTCGGTCTAATGAATAAGGGGGGTTCTATGATGCTTGGCGTGGCGGGCTTCTAGATAACGCGAGAGATGGGAACGGATGGAATTGATGTCATGTGGAATGCGAGATGCGTCCGACGTTCCACGTTCCTGGGGCAAGAATACCTTTTACGTACCTACCTACCTAGGTAGTAGATATGAGGTAGGGCAGGCAGGCGGGCAGACAGGTTATACAGAATAGACAAAAGGCATCTTGCACAACATGAGACGATTATTAAGTACAGGGTGAAATGTTGACATGTTCCATCTATAAGCGCTCAGCATTAGTTCTTGATTAATTTCGCAACTTTGCCTAGGTATTTTAGGCGCGCTATTTTTATTCGATTCCCCTCGCTCGGCGTGGTTACATATTAAGGTAACAAACGCAGACGCAGATGCACATTCCTTACTCCCGCTTTCTATCGCGATTCCAGGCTCCTTCGCCCTTCCATCCCATCTTTTCTATACCAATATAATAGCTGAAGTAAAGAAAAAGAAAAAGGAGTACCTAGGTAGCCGAAGGAAAACAGCGCCGATGCGAACCTAGCATATATACTAGGTATATACGAACGTATGAACATATGAATGTACGTATGCCCCGTACCCGAATTACCTATGTTCCGCTAGAAAAGAAAAAAGATGCGCGCGAGGACGCTGGCTGAAACATGCTGTACGCAAATACACGAGCAAATAGGGCAAACAAGCAAGCCACCACCACCTTTTTCGCAACGTACCACACGACCCCTCCCCAGGCAACTACGCACCCTTACCTTTCGGGCTGCTGCGTTCCTACGTAACAGTCCCCGGCAAAGCCCAAGCAATCAAGTCCTCCCTCTCCTCATATTCATCCACCTCCCTCTGCCGGCGGAATCCCTCGCGCCCACGATCGCTCCCCAGCGTCGGGGTTAAGCTCGCCAGACTCTCGCTGCGGCCGCGCAGTCCTCCCGAATCGCTACCGCCAATGGGTGGACTATCGTGGGCTCCGTCGTGGGTATGCGCCATCTCGTCTTTAAGCAATCTGCCACTACCCCGACGGCCGCGCCCACCTCCGCCTAGGTGAGTGCTCATATTCCCCATCACCGTGTGCGTGCTCCCACCGCTGTGCGTTCGGGAGTGCCCGTGCGAGCGCATGCGCCGGATATCGCTCGGTCGTAGGGTGCTACCGCCGAGACCAGCGGGATTTTCGTCGCCGCTAGCGCTGCCGCTGTTGCTATTCGTGTTGCTGTGACTGCTATCCACAGACTGACGGCTGCTCCTCCTACGAGTAGGCGGCTTAGCGCCGGGCCGCGTCGTATCACTCCAGCCGTCGCCGCCCGAAAAGATATCCTCGATACACTCGTCAGCGGGCAGCTCACCAGGCTGGCAAGCCCAGCTCGCGGCTAGCGAGCGACGGTACATGTCCTGGAGCTCGGAGGCGTCGCGGGATTTGCTGAGGCTGTTGGCGCCGGGTGGGTTATTGTTCTTGCTACTAGAAGGTGGGGAGCCGTCCTCGGAGGGAGCCTCGACCTGGATCTGCTGGTCGTTGCCGGTGCCCGTCATGATGCCGGCGATGCCGCCGAACATGGGCGCCGTCTTTAGCGCGGGCGCGATGTAGTTTCGCTCGCCGTCGATTTGGACCATGAGGATCCCGATCTTTAGTGTACTGTTGATCTTGCTGTCCTGCATCAGGTACCGCCGCACGATGCCCTCCTCCGCCTCGTCGTCTACGACGTCGATTTCCTCCGGGTGAGGAGCGCTGGGCGGGCTAGAACCACCCACGACGGGAGCGCCGCTGGCGGATCTGCTGCTGCTTTGTCTCCGGTGCGATAGGCCCTGTCCGGCCCGCGCGTAGTCGAGGCTGGCGCTGGTGCGTGGGCCCCGTCGGGGGATATTCTCGCTTTCTTCAACATATTCGCTTAAGTTGAGACGAACGTAGCCGAGGGGAATCTTCTCGTCGCGACCACCGGTGGCTAAAGGGAATTCCTGGAGAATCTCGAATTCGATGGGGCAGTCTGTTAGGTTGTTGGCGCGATCGATAGAGATGCGCAGAGGCACTATTTTGGAGTAGTTGTAGAGGACGCGGTGGTTGATCTTGTCGATGGAGCATTTTGCGGTGCGGCCACGATGCTCGCTATGCATGGAGTTTGGGAGATGCCATTTTATCGTGGATGTACCAGCCACGAGGGGCACGTTGTTCAGATCATAGATGGTGAGGTGAAGCTCAAATTTCGGCTATAAGGACAGAGACGATGCGTGTTAGAATCGGGGATTATATATATGAAGGATGGATAAGGCGTATTTACCTTCCGCGCCTTATTAACTATGGGAAAATTCCGCATGTTAGCTCGAGCAATTGGTGAAATTCGCTGCGCATAGCAATGGGTATGGCAGCAGAATCAAAAGACATTATGTTTATAGGTTATCCCCGTAACTCCGAGCCGCGAGGCAGAAGACAACAAAGAAGCAAATGTAATCGAGTTGAAGAGCAGACACAGGGATATATATGGTATGGAATATGCTGACACGCACACGAGACAATATAAATTGGTCAAGAAAGTCATGAAGTTACATGTTCGCTTACTGGATGAATGCGAGACAGCGGAATAAAAAGAGAGATCGAACAAAAGAGGAATGCGGCTCAAGAAAGAGAACGACGGCGACGGAATTGGAATTGTATTTGGGGGGGAGCATGCAGGCTTACATACTCAGGGACGCCATAATAATATAATTAAAGCCGCATTCACCCCAACGGCAGAAAAGCACATGCTACCTGCCGCTTGCTACTAGTAGAAAGCGAACGGAGGCGGCGGTACGGCGGCGGTAGTATACTGGTACTGGCACTGATAACAGCATGCAGTCATGGTTTGAGACCGATTTGGGAATGATGACAGCCGATACGCAGCCTGCAGTGCGCAAGTCTACAGCCCGCAGGGCAGGGCCGACTAGGTACTAGATGGTGTAGGCCGGCTGCTAGTAAGGAATGATCAATTCTGCTCGGCTTCACCGGATCGGGAGGGAAAGGAACGAATCAAGATAGTTCGGTAAGGGGGGATTGACTCGAATTAGCTGACCATGTAGGGGATGTAGGGAGGGCTACCCTAGTTCGTCGTCATTTCGTCATGTCACTGGTTGATGTATTGATGTATTGGGAAACTTGGAAGATAAAAAGTCAAGATCGTTGAAATTCCAGAACGTGAAATGGAAGTAACATGTAACATGATTGACCCATCACCTGCTTTCGGACCCAACAAAAACGCACCTGCCTCAGCTTGGACGTAAAACAGACCTATTTCAAAGTACATATACAACAGGTAGCTAAAACTTTAAAGACGTCATCCCTTGGATATTTACCACTTAAATTTAACAATAAAAACGGCTTGGCAGACCGGTCTCCAGGTACAGAGTACAGACATAATATCAGTGCGTGAGTACCTCAGCTTCTGAATCCAACTTGGAACTTCCAATTCACTAGCGGAATTTCTACTAGCCCGGCAACCACTTTACACGTCCACTAAGGGTTAGCGAGATCAGATGCTAGTAGCATGCAAGGTCCACTTGGTGTCCCTAAACGCTACAACACTAAAAAATTACATCCCATCTTACCTAAGAAAAGCACGAGAAGACGCGAAAAGTGCTACGCGTTTAGTGGCTGAGGGCATCTCGGAATTCGTATATCGCATCGTACGAAGTCGGTATACGATAATCATGACAAGCTTAACCCAGCTCGGGCTTATAGCTGCTAGGTTACCAGTCCTATTCTGATGTTCCGGATCATGCATCAAGAGGGGATACCAATACTGGCAACTAAAACCTCGGAAATATCATCGGATCCAACGGATCTCGAATCGAGTGATTTTTCTTGACAGAGGACAAAATGCCTCCTCAGAATGCACCACAGCCGAAGCCTGCAGGGGCATCGGCCGTAAAGTCTGTCTCAACGAACAAACCAAAAATCAGACCTGAAGCATCTGAAAACCCGCCACAGTCTAAGTCCAATAAGAGAAAACAGCCACCACAGCAAAATGCAGGATCGAATAAGTTGGACAAGGACACTGACTCTGGACGAGGTCCAAAGCGTCCGAAGATGCATGAGGTTCGAAGTATTGCTGCTCAGAAGTCTCACGCTGCTTTAAAAGATGGAGAACTCAATGTTCAGTCGTTCGTGAATTCTCTATCATTTGAGATGAATGCCCTAGATGAGAGCATGAGACGTACTAGGACCTCCCAGAGTAGTCGAGCATTTCAGCGTGTGCCATTTAGGATGAGACGTAGAGCCGCTGCTCATAACTTCAGAAGAGTTCCAAAACGTCTGCAGAAGAGGGCCATTAGGGAGATGGAAGAGGACAATACCCCAACAGCTAACTCCAAGACAAGAAAGCCAAAAACCACCAAGGCCAGGATAAGAGCTGAGACAGCCCGGAGACTAGGAATCCTTGCAAAACGAAAAAGACTTCAGAAGCTGAAGAGCTCTGGCGTTGATAAGGAAACTATCTCCATAAGAGCTGCGAGGCCTAAGATACGAAGGAATACAGTCAACGAACCTATTATCACGGCTAGGAAGTTCCGAAGACGTCAGATTTCGAAGACATGGCTCCCTACTCATTTATGGCATACGAAGAGAGCGAGGATGACGCCTCCGAAGGAACCATTATGGAGATTTTCGATTCCCCTTACGCCGACACAGAAAGTGTACCGGCCAACTCATCGTATTCAATGGGAAAAAGGTGCGATGGCATGGGATATGAGTTATATGAGTACTATTGGTTTATCTGGACCTCAGAATAGCGTCCACAATATTCTCAAGTCACTAGGACTTACGCAAGAAGCCCTATGGAATGACAAGGCAAAACGTTGGAGATCAGGTGCCATGCATTGGTCCGGGACATTAACTAGGAAAAGCAACGACAGTGTGCAGATTATCGGCCCGGCGACTATTGTTTGGAATCCGGAAAAGGGGGTCAATGACGCAGACCAGCGGAAACAATTTAGGCAACTTTATATTCGTATTCACCCCTCAGCATTCTTGGAAACATTTAACGAACTTCTACGACTCGCGAAGGCCCAAAATCCCCGACCGTATATAGAGGACTTGAGGTTTGAGATAGGAAGCATTGATATTACTGGACCCGACTCTACAGAGGCTCTCCTAGGTGTACTCAAACCTTATCCTCCAAAGTCCGAAGGTGAACAATCCCACGTTTCCAAATTTGAATCACTTGCTGGTCTGAAGGACCCAGGAACCTTACCTTTTGGGTGTCTTTTGGCCTTCTCCGTCGCAGATCCTCGCCTCCGCTATCCGCCACGACAGGTAACTCTTCCAAGGGTGGATGATCATAATGCGCAAAAAGCACTTCTAGAAGCCATATCAAGTTTCCGGGGAGAGGAGGAAATCAATCCTCATCAGCTATTCGATAGAGACGCACGGTTCAAAGCTTCTAAGCTTCCATCGCAACAATCTCTTAATCGTCGACGTGGCAAAGGTGCTCCAGGAACCAACCTCAAGCCTACTACAATCGATCCACCTATTCCCATAATATTACTTGCTTCTCGCCACTCCATAGGTTCCCAATCCGCCGGTACTTGGACATTGATGTTACCATGGAAATGCGTTCTCCCTATATGGTACAGCCTGATGCATTATCCCTTGTCAACGGGCGGTAACCCTTGGTTCGGAGGTCTAGATGAGATCAGGCACCTTACCTTCGAACGAGGTCTTCCATGGTTCCCCGGAGATTTTCCAGGCACAGATGCGGGTAAAGTCTGGGAATTAGACGAACGAAAAGTGAGGCAGAAATTGTGGAATCGCAGACCCAAAGCCAAACGAGTCAATTGGGAATCACTTGACCTAGGAGCAGGTCGGAAAGGCGAGGTGGGAATAGGATGGGCTTGTGATTATGAAGTACTCTTCGGCTTCAAGAAAGCAGACGAGCCTGACAAGATGTTGGTGGATGAGAAAGATGGGGATGGAGCACCAGAGCAAAAATCACCGAATGAGACACAAGCAGCGCCTGTAAACCCTTTAGAAAGCATCACGCAGCTTTCCAAATCCACATTTACCGCTCACCAGTCACCCACATCCGAACCGCCTCCTCCAACTTCATTGGTGACGGTGAATATCAGGATTCTAGGACGCGGAATAGCAAATACCTGTGCTAGGGTCTATCGGCTACCAGACACGAAACCCGCCAGAGTCTCGACACAGGCTGAAGTACCAGCTACGAACCCTCATTATAAGAAGAATGAGGGCAAGCTGCCGCCTAACCTGCGCGATCAGTGGCTAGCACAAAAACCATCCAAAGGAAGCCCTAGAAAGAAAGTTGTTGTCAAAGAGGACTTAGACCTAGAGACACGGCAACAATTACTCGCACAGCAGCTCCTCGGCCCGCCGGAGCCGTACCCACCGCCTCCCCCTAATTCGGAGAACATCCAAGGTCATCCTCTATGTCCGGGTGAGGAAGACCTGATCGGATTTGTGACGACTGGAAGTTTCAACCTTAGAGACGGGAGAGGCGATGCAATTGGAAGTTTCTCAGCCACGAGGGTGCTGGAGGAGCTAAGGCGGTATAGGAACAAGAATGACCCCAACTCCCGACTTTGCGTGGTCAGGAACGCGGGTCAGAATATTGGTTGGCTTGCAAGGTGGGAGTTGATTTAAACTAGTCGATACCCTTGAGATAATAGAAGGTGCATTCAAATACAAAATCGAGTATTATACGCAGTAATACCCTTAACCATTCAAGTTAAACTACGTTACAGTCCAAGACCAGAAGGTTACTAGGTTAGCATTAATGTCTTTATCATCAGGATAGTCTCTACAGGATAGTCAAGCTACTAAGTTAGTTCCGAGTCAATGTTGCCATTATTAATAATATTCTGAGGAAAGAAGGTATCTTCCACTTCTCGTGCGGATACCTCCTGTTTGTTCATGTTTACCCTGCTTTATAAGGCCGGTCTCTATCCCTTTTCCCTTACGTCGCACTCACCAGAACGAGCCTATGTTGCACGAACGAGCCTATGCGTGCAACATAAAAGAACAAAGATTATTGTATTAGTCCTAATTTTCCAGTATAATTCTCTATCCTTTTAATATCTTGCTGGCGAATAAGGTTGTCAAATAGGTGATATATTCTCCAGAACGTGACACATTCCACCCAAGAGTCGTTCAGTGTAGCATCGGTCATCTTCCAACTTGGTCCTTATTTCATGCGATGCTTGGTCACACGCAGTCACGCTCGTACGCCTTCATGTATACTCCTAGTGATCGACAAGGCAAAATCTAAAGTACTACCCCAACATTTGCTACTGGTAGATCTGTGTTCATCCGGAGCAAACCACGCGTATCTATGATAGTGCAGGCCCGGTCGCTCGGCGCCGCACTGACTGCGGTATCACCTGTACACCACGTACATGTACACTGGGCGGCGTCAGAAAAATAGATGATGAAGCCGATGAGTTTCTGTTCGCGAGCATGGCCGGAGGAGGCTCTACTCCGTGTACCCTCTTACCCCGCCCGGCTTCGTCTAAGGGATTACGAACGCAGACTGGCGAACTGGAGTGCCCCGTCGCATATTAGAGAGCCGAATCTAGTCCGACGTCTCGTAGAAAGACTCGTCAAGTTACAGTTTAAAGCCCAGGTAATCCAAGACGCGTCGAATTACGGATACCTAGATAATATGCTTTACTATATGGAGGTGATTTCCCCTTGGTTTATGAAGGGATGTTGGTGCCCCCTATTCTAATTGGCTGTACCTTCACTTACGTAATGCTAGCCACATCCAGGAGACACTCCCCCGCCCTTTAGAATGGGGGATCGATGGTTGCATAAGGGATCAGGTGTATTACAGTCAGCTACCTACCTTAATTTAACTGACTAATCCGCTCCAAGAACTGCGAACAACCTCCTTACCGCAGTACGCGGTACACGTGTAAGAATAACGTTTAACTAGTACCTAGCCCACCTGTCTTAGCCATGCACCCAATCAGTGGTCGCATAGAATAGCCTACCAAGCTTTTGTCAAAAACCAAAAGATCGACACAAGAACCCTCCCTGCCTCCATAAACTCAGGCAATTCAGGGCATACCCCGCCTAGCGCGGGTCGCCCTTTCGTCACCAATGGGTCCTAGCACCTAAGCAGCTACGTAAGGTTAGCAGCTGCCTCCACTAAGGCCCGGACAGCTAGCCGCTGTGGCTCTGCGGAGGTACAGTTAGTTGTACCTGACAGAACAGCTGTAAGAACTTTAAAGGCACCTAGGATTGGCCGTCAATTCAGGAATAGAAAAGGTAAATTTTGTTCAATTGTATTGAAAATAAATGCTATAATAGGTATCTTCGGCTTTCTATTTAGTTAGAGAAAAGAAAAGCCATGTATGAGTTTGAAAGCGACATAAACCCGTCCCAACCATTTCCCGTAACGCCTTCCAATCTTTGTAATGTTCAAGACGTTCAAAATTCAACGATGCCTCATCCCGATCGTATATACAATTTTATCGTGAAAAGGTCATGGCCCTTTTGGGCATGGTGTCTGGGGGAGTCTCCGACGCGCCCGTGAAAAGACTCCGGACCCAGCACTTGAATTTCTCCCAGAGCTTGCAGATCTTATCCCAGATCCAAGACAGGCCAGACTTGAGATAGTCGAAGAGCATATCCCAAGGTATGAAATAGACCGCCGCCGCTGCCACCACTCCTAAAGCGACAGCAGGGCCGGCTGCGGTAGCGATAGGGGCTAGCTTCGTGCTGACCACCCCGAGCTCGGCAGCTGTGATGCCGAACGCGTATCTCACATCGATTCCACCTTCGCCTGCTTTCATCCCCATCACGGACTTATACGTTCCGATGACGAGACTTAATATCGCGGCTACCGTGCCTTTGATCTCGTCCCACTGGCCATTGGTACCTGCCAACTTCTCAAACAGTTGCAGTATCTCATCCACTTCGGTCTGCTTGAAGTCCTCGTGGTTTCGTACGATTCGCGACCATGGCGTATTAGGAGCAATGCTAGCCAGCTTGATGCGAACTCCTCTCTGGTACCCTAAGATGAGGGTATGATACTTGTGGCGATGCGCTTCCCACTTATCTAGGCGAATGTGGTGGTAAGTGGAAGATCCATCGATCAACAATTTCCCCTTGTCGCGCTTGGATGCACATCGAAGGACCTTGAGCTTGTCAAAGTGCGACGGCACATTGAAGGATATCTCAGGGACCTCACTGCTAGCAAGCAAGTTTAGGACCGTGCGCTTAGAAGTGGGCTTGATAGTGTCTATGGTCTCTTGCAAAGCATCGGCCGTTGTGACATGTATTGGAGGAGACCCTTTCATATTGTTAGATTCGTTCGGTAGCCCATCACATTAAATAGGACCACATACCTTTCAATTTTGACCATCCGCGATATTTGCACTCATCCCGCAATCGCTTCTTAGGAAGGTCAGAAATCACGATGGTGACACTGTGGGAATCATTCTCCTCACGGGCCACCTTCCCAACAGCTATCGCAACCGCTTCGATCGACTCCTCCACCTCATTCACGAGGGTCGAATCGGTAGATACTTGTGACATCGTGCAGAGCTGGCGGATGAGTTTAAGCCTTTGGCGATGTTTTGGGAGGTTGAAGGCTTTAAAGGGAGGTTTAGCGAAATTAGCCCCTAAGGGGCGGTGTGACTAAGCGTTGTAATATGGATGGCGGTTCAGTTTAAGACACAGGGGTTCACCACAACTTTCTCAAAAAAAGTGAGGCGTCATGAGCGTAAGAAGGGAGATGGATATGGAGGGAGAGAAGAGAGATAAGATATACTCCTCAACTATACATAAGACTACGTATGTAAGAATATGGGGACCCAGTATGGGGATGATGTGGCACCCGTGAAGATGGCCCACTGGAGGCGTCTATCAGCATCCGGGGCCAATTGAACAGCGCACTCGGGCTGGTTTCATACTATGACCTATCCAGCAAGACAACTTGGCGATGCCTGATGGGTCCAATGTACAATGATCTCGAACCAGCGATCTTCCAAACAACATGTAAGATGAAGCCACGATAATCCAATTAAATTTATACGGCGGCTTATCAAGTTCGAGCCTCCACTATGATCGCGGGTCGATTTCTATTCCCCGTTTTCACGGGCCATGTGTTTTTCTGTTGCGCTAGAGCCATCGACCAAACAACAATCGAGGCTGGCTTCGGGTCAACTGATGACTCCTGAAACTTACCTAATGCTTCTTGAATATCCGACAATCTATAGTTCCCACACCGACTCAAGGCGGCCTCTCAAAAACAAATCACAAACGACCGAATTAAAATCAAGTAGCATGTGATTTTAAACGTCAATTCATTTATGCCTAGGTACAATTTCTAACCAATTGACTCTGTAATAATAAGTCCAATAAGGGGCTTTCATTATTAGTCAGGGTTACCTCACCATCGCCTCACTTCAATTCATACCTGCTCATGATTGACTACTGCAACGACAACGCATCTGAAAAATAATTTACGCTGGCAGAGTTAAAGCATGTATGGTTTCATATATGATAAGCAAAGTCAAACTAGGTACCTATATTTCGTTACATATATTTCTCATCCACTTGAAATTCCCATGACTTTACTGGACTTGGCTTAGTCATCAACAGAGACAACTTACGTAAATTACCCCTGAACCCCTGAGTCGTGATAGACACAAAATAAATAGACCAAAACTTAAAAGAAACCGGCAATATATAGTAAAATCAAAGTCATTCAATGCTTCCTTTAGGAGACCAGATATCGACTAATCGCATTCAATCGACCTCCTTCCGGCCTTAGCAACTTGATCATAGACCAGTCCAGAGTCAGCTTCTTATCCGGGAATACTGTGAACATTCGATTGTGGCCACTGCATAGAGTAGATGTAAGGGGAGAGGGAGAAACTCACCAACCTCTTTAAAAATTTGCGTAATTACGGATATCCAATTCGTGATGGTCTCCAAGTGGCTCATACTCCTTTTTATATGTACAATCGACTACTCGGGTCGGACGCCTAAATTCGATGCCTTCCGCCATCTATTCGAAAGGTACCATATAACTATGTCCAAGATTCTCATTACGGGGTACTAAACTATGTATCTTTCCAGAATCTCTAGTTACTTAATCGATCCTTTATTAACACTAAGTGCAGCTCCAGCCCGGTTAATGTGCTGCACGGAAATATTAAATGAACATTGATATCCTAGAAAGACGTCTGTAGATTATTGGCTGCCAACGCCAAGTATCATCAACATCGGGAAGAAGCCGCGGGGTAAATGTAACGCGGCACTGCTCAGCACGACAGCATGTAACGGGATATAAGCGCATTCTCTCAAGTAGGCTATAGACATCTATCTCGGCACAGGCATAAGTGTCAGCTTGGCATTGATATCAGGGTCATACTGATTAGAGCTGTCAGCCGAAAAGCATTGTGCTGATCTAAGGGATATGCCGAATGGCAGTTAAGACCCTGATATGTATCTGCATGATGATAAACATTCATAATGGACATCTTCCGACGCTTCTATTAGACGATGTGATCCTGTTCCTTTCTACTCTGTATTCAACATGATCTTCCGTTATTAGAAACTCGGTTCCTCAGATATGGCGCGTAAGCAGCATTTAGTGCGCAGCCATGCGCACGAAGAAGATATTCCCGGGACCGTGAATGTCCAAGCCGTCGGTTAGTGTGATGAATGATTCCAATTGACTCAAATGTTGACTTACACTCAAACAGAGGGAGACGATGCCTACTATGGCCAGGCCCTTTTCCCTGTTCCGGCCGAGGACCCAAACGACCCCTTGCAAGTATGCGCTTTTCTAAACCTATGAATTGATTTTATCTATTTTCGTTCCATGACAAGAAAATTGATCAATCGCAGTGGTCGAGGGCTAAGAAGATTACGATCCTGGTGATTATGTGCGGATATTCGTTCCTAGGAAATTCGGCCCTCTTGGGCCCGGGCCCTTATTTAACACTTTGGTCAGAGGTGTTCGATATTTCCCCAGGAGATGCATCGACACTCATATCCTATCCAAACCTCGCCTATGGATTCAGCTCCCTTTTGCTAGTTCCTCTCTATCTAAAATTCGGAAGACGACCGGTAATGCTAGGGTCCATGTTAGCAGTCAGTCCCGTCCTTCCCCCTCCCCCAGGTTTTACCATACTGACTCCGGGTGAAGTTTATCGCTGGCCTCATTGGATCCGCATGCGCTAATAATTTCGCCGCATTAATGGCATGGCGAGTCATCTCTTCCTTTGGCGCTGGAATTTGCGAGGCCCTCCCCGTGCAGCTAGTCAGCGACATATTCTTCTTACATGAGCGTGGGAAGCACATCGGCTACTATACATGTAAGATGGCTTCACCTTGGCTTCTCAGGGATTTACTAACACTATGATAATTAGTCGGCATGTGCTTTGCGGCAGTAGCGACGATTCCAGCTGCGTACATGTTACCGACGAAATACTCGTGGAGGCTCTTCTTCTATGTAATGCTCGCATTCGCCATCGCTCTATTCATCCTTGCTTTTCTGTTCGTCGAAGAAACTTGCTACGATCGGGAGGCGCATAGGAGTCACAATACTTCCCCCGAACGCTCAGATGAGATAGCATCTAACGGCTCGGAAAAGCCCGACGAAGACACCGTCGAGCGAACGACGAGTATTCCAAAACGTAAATCGTTCCTAATGACACTTCGTCTGTGGGGTTATGTTGATCCAGAGGTCAATATCTTCACACTGATGTGGCGGTCCTTTACGTACTTCCTAGTACCGCAAGTTCTATGGGTTGTTACCTCCTTTGGAACCATCATAGGACTAGGCGCGTTGGCATTCAACTTCGTCTTCCCAATCAAGATCACAGCGCCCCCGTACAATTGGCCCGAGGTAAGTACTTATCCAAATAATAGATGCAACTGAGCAATTAAACTCACACTTCAACTCGTTATAGTCAAGTTCTGGCGTACAATCGCTCGGGTCCCTTCTTGGATTCCTTCTAGCCCTTCCATTCACTTCCACTTCAGATCGACTCGCAGCATACCTAACGCGACGCAACCACGGCATTCGAGAAGCAGAAATGAGATTAGGAGTAATGTTACCGGCCATGATCATAGGTCCAGCCGGATTAGTAGTCTACGGTCTTACTGCGCAGTTCAACTTGCATTGGATAGGATATTTCTTCGGATCTGGCTTGTCCTCTTTCGGCGGCTATTTCTATTACTGCTTCACCTTGGCATATGCGGTCGACTCGTATAATAGCAACACATCCGAGATGCTTATCGCAATAAACGTCGGCAAGCAGGCAGTGAGCTTCGGGTTGGGCTTTGGCGTCCTGGATTGGGTTCTAGAAAGGGGGTACGGTGTCATTATTGCAGGGGTCTTTGGCGCGGTGTTCCTGGCGAATAACCTAGCACTCATCCTGTTTATGTTCCGAGGTAAACAGATCCGACGGTTCATGTCAACATCTTGGTTAGCTAAGCTCCATGGAAGGGCAAATGGCCATGAATCACATACGTTGTGAGGCTGGCCCCTATATACGAGGTTGTGGGTATCAGCGTATTAAGTAAGTTTGCTTAAATCTTAGAAGATCATATAGATAGAAACAATAAGATCTATGGAATGATAATTGAAAACCTTGAGGGCTGCCTACTCGATTTTAATATCAATTTCCGCGAAATCATCTTTGGTTATCCCGTAAAGTACCGTTTTCTAAGTTAAATCTAGGAATACAGACGACAACACAAACACCGAGATAACCGATGTAAAGCAGTATCATACAAACAGCCCTAATGGTGCTTGGAAAAGCCGTTATCATGATCCTTTGGAAAAGGCTTGTATCTGCATTAAAGTGCTGCTTCTGAAAGAATACTGTTTACAACCACCTCACAAGTCCCCTAACAAGACCCCTTTGTGTCATTTGGTATACAGGCAACTCAAACGAGCTTATAATTGCGGTTGCCAGAAAAGAATTACCTACATACTCGTGATTCAAGTAGAATTCTGCTCAAACTACAAGTGCCATCGGTTCTATCAGCGATTGCGTTCATCAAACTCTCACCAGCTACATAATCCTCCGGAACCGACGCTAAAACATCAAGCCACTTTAGACTGACTGGACGGAATCAACTGTCGCACAATGACGGCGAAGAAACGCGTCCCTCTCCCCAATTCTCGACCACATAAACGTAAACATGCGTGCCTTGCAGATTCATCGCCGCCTACGGAAGATCCGGCCAAGTCAGATCCAGCAAAACGCAAGAGAGGGAAGACGAAAGCTATTACAAGTTGCGAGAGATGTAGGCATGCTCACATCAAGTGCGTCGCAAGGGGTCCGAGAGAGCCTTGCGAAAACTGCGCAAAGCGGTCAATAAGTACCTGCAGCTTCACGCAGCCCCTGAATACATCAGCTGTTAGTTCGAAAGCAGATCAAGAAGATGTCGAAGACTCACTCAAGGCTCAGGAGCTACGGATGATGGCAGCAACTGCCCTGGCGTACTTAAAGACGCAACAAATTTAATCTCGAACCTTGGCATCGTCAAAATTTCATCAACGGTGCTATAACAGGCGGTCCTAAAATTCATTTGCATGTTCATCGCGATGTTTTAATAGTGCAGTGGATATTTGGGATATATCTAAAAGTTTGAGAAGATCGGGGGGGATAGAATGTAGCAAGGGAAGAAGTGCGAATACATCGTGACGAGACTTTGCCATGAGGTTTTCAGGTAGCAAAAGGAGTTTATCCACAACACTGTCCATATTCACTAATCAACTACATTAAATATGGGTGGATATAAGAATATTCTCATCACATGCATTAAAGCCATATAATAGCTCTGTTATCAGGTAGGTATGATTCCTGAGTAAGCTGGCGCTAACTGCATATATCTTAGTACCAGGCCAAAAAGGGGCTTCTCTTTCACTTGATGTTGCAATGGCAGTCCCTAAATGTTGCAATACCAAGTAAACTTCAACTCAAGTAAACTCAAAGGTTCAACATTAAATATTATCTGCAAAGTTCTCATACAAAACAGCGTTATTTTGAAGTCCATTTAAAGCTCAATATTACCTTACGGCGATGCTTAAATACTACCCTTTAACAAAGACAAGTTTGATTATTGCAACAAGAGTTAATTTCTCCACTTTCCACATCAGGAAATCATGAAGCTATATTCGTTACTGCCCAACCTCTCGTCTGATGTTGCATCTGATGTTGCAATTTTTCAACTTCATCCGACTTCGATTCTCTTTAAACATCCCGAGAAATTTAATAGTGATTGAGTGGCAAGAAACTGCCTGTCAATACCTAGTCACAATTTCTCATTTCACAAATTCACAAATTCCAAAAAGCTCATAAGTTATTGGCCAAGGTAAATGCAATTGAATGAATACCTAGCAAACTAAGTACCCCAAAAAGAGAAAGATATCAGTAGCGACTGTGGCGGGAAGCTATCCATAATTGCTCATGAGTAGACACTCCCGAATTTTCCGTCTATTCCAACCCCTTTATCTATCAACATCACTCTATCATTTTATCATCCCACTCGTGATGACCAATAGTGGTTTAAACCACTTAGTTGGGCATGCAGGTGAGGGTGCCACCGTTCTCGGGAGTGCACTCTGGAGAGATTGTTAGCAAATTGTCATGGTTGAGATGTCGGTAGTAGGTATCACTCACTTCCGGAAACGACCGAAGAAGAGTCGGAAGGACCGGCACGGTACTTGCAGCTAGAGCCGTTGCCGTGGGAGCAGTTGTTGGGGCAGTTGCAGGCAGCGACTATAGAGTGTTAGTTGAGACAGTTCGACTTCTAGTTCGAAGAGAAGACAAACCAGGGTCGGTGGCGATGAGAGCGGCACCCATAGCCTGGCCGGCGAAGAGAAGGGCGATGGCGGAGATGGCGGCGGACTTGAACTGCATTTTGAAGGTTGTTTGTTTGAAAGTGACTGAGAAGTCTTGAGTGATTGTTGTGAAGAGTTGGAGAGGTTGGAATGTATTGGAATGTTGTTGAATGTGTTGATGATGATGCAGAAAAGAAAGTTCGATTATGACGGTTCTTCGACCTCTCTTTATACTTTTTCACCTCTCATATTGACACCCAGTTTCTCTTGTTGAACTTGACGAGCCAACACTCTGTTTCCCGAAATAGACTTCGACAACCAGCCTCCAACTCCCGCAAATTCCTCCCCTCAACAAGTTCATCTCTCTTACACGTCGACCTCCAAGTCGCTATACTCTATCCAGACATCGATCGACACCGGAACCCTCTGGGGCGTTACGGCGTTGGCATGTCGTGCCACATCAACGCGGTTTGGACAGTCATCCTGGCGACTTGCGTTAATAGAAGTCATGAAGACTATAGTCGTCTAATCCTCCTTGTGTATCCTCTGATGGGGCCAAACTGTAGGCGAGTTCATGCCCGTATTAGCTGAGCAAGGTATAGGCTGAAGCTGAATGTTGATCACGACGATCATAGACTTCCCCTATTGCTAGAGCTAAGCCTCCATCCGTGGAGATGCTCGATATGGAAATCAGATATGAAAATCGGTGAGTAGAGCATTGTATGTAGAGCATTGTCTTTCTATTATTATCACCGCTAGACTTTGGGAACTTAGTGGTGTCAACCTTAGATCTCTGTAGACGAAGGAAACTACGCGTCAGGCTCCCATTGTCATCGATTTACTCCACCGTGGTGGATATGTACTCAGCTAGTGATATCTGTATTAGAAGATATTTGTTCCTGATTCTAGGGCTGCTATTCATTGGGAACTAATTATTAGACGAAACAGTGAGATCTTGTAACTTAACATACCTCTTTTGGCTGTAGCTCACAAGCTAGGTATCTTCACTAGCGAAGTCTATGATCCACTACACCTTTACCATCCCAGAGAAAGCGGAATTGCGGTTTTCACCAATATACGGTTCCAGGGATTGGGGTTCAAGATTCTCCTTCTAGGGTTAAAACGATCTACATTATTTAGGATCAGGAAGAAACATGTCCTTGGGCTACACAAGCATTGGGGGATATTTTTGATATACTGTTTCATTCGCATTCGGTTTCTAGTTATTGAAATATTGAATGATGTCAGAGGCTTAACGGTTTTTTTAATTAGGTCCTTTCCATAAGCGCTGTCTTTAATGCAGTAGGTTGTATTTAGGTTTGTTCCTACCAATATATCATGCGTAGTTAATCGAAACCGACATATGCCTTATAATGGAAAGGATTATCGATATAAGAATGGTTGTTTATGTGCCTACACGGTACTTACTCCAAGTATACGTAGAATTAATTTCAATCAAACGTGTGACGACGGCGGAGTGGTAAGCACATTACGTATAAGCGAAAGTATGAAATGTCAACGTCCAAAGCGGCGGAAGGCGGAAGCTGTACCTAGCTCCTAGCTGCGAGAGCTGAAGTGGAGAACTATCTTTAGCATCCGGCATTGGCCGTCCGGGGAATTGAATACAACGGCAGAAATTGCTACAACGTCAGTGGCGCACTAGCCACGGCTTTTTGTGAAAAGGGGGCTTGGCTTACTAACCACTTGGCTCAGGTAGGACTGGTAGGACAAAGGGGGGGTAGAAGGAATGCGAGCGTTGGGCCAATCATAGCTTCCAAAGCCCGAGCAGCTTAGCCTCAAATTTCCTTCGACACATCCTGTCAGCCCTAAAAGACTCGGCATATGGGGTTAGATTAGGTAACCAATAAACCAATAGAGCCAGCCCACACCCTACGGCCATATTGTCTATTTATTCGTTTTTACCTAAAGTACCTACACACAACCATACAATAGTCAAGTACAGTGCCAACACGTGTGGGAAGGATCAGGACCCCTAGTCTCCCGCCTTTTTGCTTTATGCAGATCATCAGTTACATCCATCTATTCTGGAAAACTTAATGCATCCTACCCGGAGATATCTGATTGTTTCACAAGCAGGATCCATCCGCAACAGCCGCCAACCGAGTCTCTTCCATGCCCTCTGCTCACTCGAGCAGTCGAGCAGCTCGAGTTGCCTGAACTGGTACTAGAAATTCCTCATTAGCTTCAGGCCCCGTCGGGTCCGATATAACGTCAGCTTGGCTTCAATACTTACCGCGTGACTACGTGGGAGCTTCCTTAGTTAGATAAGTGACCTCACGTCACTAGAGAACGCGAAACCGGTGCTTATCCTAGCATTAGCTCCGAGAGCATAAGGCGGTGTCAAGGGGGCGGCAGTCTGCCATTCTAGACCACATCATCTGGGGGCTAGCTTCCAGTCACTGCCGAGCCGTAGAGTGCTAGAATGAACTGCCGTCTTCCCGGGGTTAGCATGACATTCAACATCAACCTTGAATTCCAGCTGAAGTTCTCATCTATACGCAAGTTACGTATCACTATTTTACATTTCTACATTGCCACGTATGAATTCACGCTAAAACCTAGCTCATACCGAGTTATCAGGTAATTTGCGCCGTTCAGAGTCCATGTCATCGCTCCGTGGCGAAGCGGAAGCACTGTCCGTATGCGGCACTTGACAGCGGGCCTATGAACCAACTCGCAGAGAAAGATCTGATATCGGTGACAGCACTCACGATGGTAGCAAGAGTCGGAATAATCACGCAGGCGCAGCTATATCGTTATGCCACAAATTTCTAACCGAACCACATCCCGGCGCTTTGCCACAATCTGCGCCAGAGAGGTGAGTTGGCTCAAGTGCGAGACTGATGTATCGAAGACGCGTTCAATGAACATACATTTTCATGCTCATCGTTTCTGCGAGTCCTACATTTAGAATGCCTTATAACAAGGACTCCGCGACGAGAAAAATGCTGGTGTTGCCTCCACTAAATATTGTTCGCATTCTCTACAGCTGGACCATTGAAGATGGTGTCTCGAATTGGCTAACCTTAGAACCTCCGAAGTCAACTTATGATCTCCAACCCACAGCACTTTTAGCCCACAATCGACTGATTATTTGAACAGGACGTTTCGAGGCGACGATCACAAGAGACTGTAGCATACGATGTATGTTGCCGGCGTTCAAGGCGCACAAACAATTTTGAGAAGTCTCAAATACAGGAGGGAACGCACTTTCGAGAGATCTCCCATCACAATTAAGAGTTCCGTTGTTTATCTATCTATTGGCCACGGTACGATATTTCATAGTTGCGATTTCTGTTGCTGTTCTCTGGATGAGCGCCTAATTAATAAAGATAAAAAAAGAAACGGGGTTTGGTTCGCCATGCGATATAATATTGAAACTGGGTATTCTACCTATGCAACCTTCGTCTATTTAGTTCCATCCTTTGGCCTCTGCGTAGACAACTATGCTTGGCCCTCGCGCTAACTCCGAGGGCTGAGACTAGTCCCTAGGGAATTCAGTTTCAATATCCACATCTCTATTGAAAAGTATTTACCTATACTATTGCCGTTCTCTCACCTTAGTCGCATGCTGCAGCGATGATACCCCTCTTGAGACTGGAGGTTAGATTCCCCTGCCCAGCATTATACGGGCGACGGGGCCGGATCCTTCCCACACCGCTTAAGCCATCAGGGTTTGCGTCTTTATGCCGGACCCCAATATCTACATGCTTACCCCATCATCTAGCCCTGAAGTGCGTAATTCCCATGATGCCACCACCTTGGCCCTTGCGGCTTTTGACCAAAAACCGAATATTGGGGACCGTCCACCCTTGTCCTTGATCCCGGCATATAGCGTAGGACCCTTCATCGAATAAGTGCCGTCTTCCGCTGCCTAACACTTGAACGGGAAAACGTGATAAATGCATACCTTTTACCTACGTAAGAATTTTGAAGAATTATAACTGCGCCAAGCGTGACGAGTCCTCGACGCCTCAATTCGTGAAGCTTGAATCGTGGGCTAGCTTGGAAAGAGGCAAAAGAGCGAAATGTGATGATCTACCAACATGTCGTCGCCGCAAACGACAACGCCGCCGACCGAAGATATAGTTAATACCTCAAGAAAACTCCCCTATTGAGTATATGATGTTCAATCATCGTGTTCTCTTTTCTTCAGCGCCTCGAGTAGTGGCGTGAGGCCAAGAACATTGGCAAATCCATCCTCTTCTACTAACAAACCGATTGCTGTGCCGCTGCTTGATGCGTTATTTTCAATACTTTGATTTACAATGGATTCTTAGAAATCTCTTTGCTATCGTATTCGCTTTATAATCAGGTAGTTGCTGGTGATGTCTATGTGCCGTGTTCGTGCATGTCACTACTCCCAACCATTTGTCTTCGAGTTCAGGCCGAGATATCTCGTTAAATTGCTAGGCTTCATTAGGATTTCTAGGAGTCCGAAGTATCATAGGTACATAACAGAATTTTGGAGGCTTGAGAAAGAATATGTGATCTAAACATCTTATATGTACCTACTATTGCGAATTCGACAATACCTAGGTAATCAATCTTCCTCTAAAAGTAAGTTAATGTCTTTCTATGGTTTATAACATGATGCTAATAAAATGAACTTGCTCGTTATTCCACTTCGATAACATCGTGTAGATATAATTAGATTATATCTCCAAGCAATGCTGAATCATGTTCTCACCTCGGAAAGAAATTTCAATGTACTTCTCCTGTAAAAACCCGTCAACCTGCATTCTACTGTAAAATTAAGCAACTCAATGAAAGTATGGATTGTAAAAGCAACTGATCAAACTCTAGTGATGATACGAGCATCGAGATTTCCTTTACTAACCAAATTATCAAAGAGGTAATTAAGTATCTAATATAGGTCCATCATGAAGGATTCAGCGTTCCTACCTACCTAACTAAATTAAGTTTCATTGTGGTTAAGCTTCTATAATTCTTGTAGAATTATTGCTGGCGTTTAACATAGCCAAAAACCGCAAATATGTCCTATACGCAACCAGAAAACATTTCTTAGTAATATATATTCCTCTTCCATTTTTATGTCACTTGCGGCGGCATATGAAGCCTTAAGTGAATGAAAAAGTTACTTTTCTACTACCAAATTATTACGTCGGGCATGGAAATAAGGGCATGCCAGCTAGGAAATCTTCCAAATATACCACTACTCTAGTCCCAAACGTTTCTCTGACAAGTTTGCAAGCTAAGATCTAACAGTTCCTTCATATTTACCACGACCAAGGACTTTTCTTCTCCCCCTATTCTTCAGTCGTAGGACTTAAGGATACACCACTACAAGATTCTATGACACGACTACAGATCTCTTATACAATATTCTGCCTACCTTCTAATCATATAATTAAAGTATAACTAGGTACATCTACGTTAATTCTAACAGTAGGTTAAATATTTACATTGTTAATTTCATCTCGGAATTAGGAGAGTTGTCTAACCTACCTCCTAAACTTACTCAAGGGGCTATTGTTGGCTTAGGATTATCCAAAAGGATGCTCTGAAGTTTCGCCTCTATGTAAAAAGACCTCAGGCAACATCTCATCACACACAACAATATCTCTAAGCAAAAGTACTGAGCGCTTTCTCCTTAGAGAAGTGGCTCAAAAAGTAGGTAAAGCCAACACACCGTCAACGCTTTTCAATGATGATGATGTTCCCTGCCAATTGAAAGTCGATCACTGTCAGGGTCTAATTAAGAGCAAGGGGCTAAATAACAGCTCGTTAGCTGCAGCCTATATAATATCTACGGCGAATTGGGGGCCAAAGGCCCAAAAGGGGCTTAGGAAAAGGGGTAGGCGTTAATCAAGGTCTATCACTCCACGCAAGCGAGCCAAAGGCGAGCTACCCTGCTACTCTCACCCACTCTGTGGCACAGTTCTCAACGATGGGTCTATCACTGGAAATTACTGGATTGAAATGTCAAGCGTACGCCAACATATTGAAACATCCTACTCGAATGAGGTGCGAGATAACTACCTAGTAGTTACCCTCATTACCGGATTGATTATATGTGTTTGAATATTGGAAGTATTTTTACACTGTTACTTACCAAGGTCCCTTGATCAAGGGGGTTTAGTGAAGTCTTTTCTCTATCAGGGGGGCTTATTCTACAGTGATAGCTACTGTGCTCTGGAGAGAGGCTGCCTAACTGAAACCAAATCTTCTTCCTGACACAATGCAGAAATTCATCTTCGGACATAGTGATGCTCTCTACCCCCTCTATGGAAAGATTCGAAGACAATTTAGTATAAGACCGCCCAGACCTTTTCGGGTTTGGATGATGACTAATCACAGACTTGTAGACATCGTTACACTGGGTTCTGGTGAGGGCACAAAGAAAAGCCTGACAACTTATTCCAAAGCTAAAATTATCATGGCTTGCAAGTTTATATTAAGGTAAATGTAATGCAACCCCCTCCATACGAGTATAAGGGATTCTTAGATGGGAGAAATTCGCAGACAAATACGGAGCCTATGTAATACTTCATGGGGCGGGACTAAGAACGCCGGTCAAGGGCGGCTTCCCACGTGTTGTTCCGAAGAAAAGGGGGCCGTGCATCTGAGATCTAATCTACTTATCGATAAGCAACGCGATCTGATTATTAAGAGAAGATCCCTGAAAGTTGAAGCTTCAACTGGAATTCAACCAATTTCCGTTTTCTAAGGTCACAACCCAAAGTTTACCTCCCACGATAAATCCCCGACCCTTTACACTCATTTTTCTTCCTTCAGTTTGTACACTCCACCAAACTCGAAAGTACACAAACCAGAAAAAGAACCATGTCAGACACTCACCGCGCCGACGAGCGGCGCTTCCTCGACGAGCGCGGCTCCTCGGCCTCTCTCGCGCCGAACGGCCTCAACCCAGCGACCATCATGGAGAAAGCGGTGCGCGAGCGCATCATCGACTCGTACTTCTGGAAGGAGCAGTGCTTCGGGGTGAACGAAGCCGACATCATCGACCGCGTCGTCGACCACGTGTCCTTCGTCGGCGGCACCTACGGCGTAACCCAAAAACCGACCCCTTTTCTCTGCCTCGCGTTCAAATTGCTGCAGCTCGCGCCCGATGATTCGGTCCTGGCCGAGTACCTGCGCTTCGGCGGCGACAAGTTCAAGTACCTGCGCGCGCTGGCCTGCTTCTACGTGCGGCTGACGCGGCGCGCCGAGGCCGTGTACGCGACGCTCGAGCCGTTCCTCGAGGACCGGCGCAAGCTGCGCCGCAAGGGGCGCGCGGGAACGGGCCTGACGTACGTCGACCAGTTCGTCGACGACCTGCTGACGAAGGACCGCGTGTGCGCGACGAGCCTGTGGCAGATGCCGAAGCGCGAGATCCTCGAGGACCTGGAGCTGCTGGAGCCGCGGGTCAGTCCACTGGGCGATATCGAGGATTTGCTGGAGGATGAGGATGATTTGGAGATGAATGAAGAGGGCGCGAACGGGGATGCGAGGTCGGATAGTGATGATGAAGGGTTGATTAAGGAGGAGGAAGGCGAGGGGAATGATACAAGACGTCGGAGATCGACTTCCGGGTCAAGTGGGAGAGGACGCTCGAACTCGAGAGACCGAAGCCGTTCACGGTATGGATGTGGACCGAAGTGATGGCTTGAGCGGAGATGAACGATAAGGTGACGACTACACATGCCTGCACTCTCGAACTAAAACAACTGGGCCATATGCGAGTCACTACAGAGGTCTACCGGAAAGCAAGGTGAGCTTGTTGCTTGATTCAAATAATCATGGTAAGAGCTCAAGATATCCTATATTGACAAGTCTATTGGGTATTATGTTCTATATATATCCCCCGACGCGAATCTCCGCTCAGAGCAGATAAATCACCAGCCTCGGAGGTAGGTAGATGTGAGCTCTCTCGTCCAGCCTCTAGCACCGGGATGACCCAAGGCTCTAGAAGAGCTTTCGTTGCAAAACATGGGGTGACAAAACCTCAGCTACGGAAAGCAGCCGCGCATCGTCCCAATACTGTCCAATAAGCTGGAGGCCACCAAAGTTCAGTAGCTTTTCCTCTTCTTTGGTGCTATCGATTAGTATATCCATAGGGATGCTGATTGCGGGAAGGCCCGCAAGGCTGGCTGGGACGGTGAAGACGTCGTTCATGTAGGAATCCAGAGGAGTCTGTTTCATAACATCCTCAAGTAAGGGTGGGGTTGTGGGTGCGGTAGGACACAGCAGGAAGTCGACTTGCGCGGGTCCGAACTTGTTTTCGAGCTGTACTGTATCTTCCATCTCGCTTAGGTCGAATGGCTGCTGATCTTCCAGCGGATTTGATAACTTAAAGATACGGTCGAAGTCTCTTTTGACGAGGCGGCGGACTTTTTGGGCCTGTATGAAGTAATTGTCTATAGCTTCGGAGCTGAGAGTGTATGAACCCAGCAGAATACGACGTTTGACTTCGCTTCCGAATCCGGTGTCTCTTGTTTTTGCGTATAAAATCCCTTCGAAAGAATCACTGACTTGCTCCTCGTTTCGCTGCCCGTACCGAATACCATCATATTTGGAAAGATTGGATGCGGCCTCAGCCGGTGCTATTACGTAATATGCGGAAAGGGCGTTTTTCGTTGACGGGAGTGATACTGGGATGACTCGCCCTCCCAACTCTTCAATCTTCTGGGCTGCTGTAAACCATCCTTGGCGTATGCGCGAATCGAGTTCTTCGATGTTATATTCAATCGGTATACCAAAAGTCAAGCCTTTTACCGCACCCTCCTGAATTGGATTCCAGGACCCATAGCCTCTTCGCTCAGCCGTACACCTTCTTCGAACCGAAGACGGAATAGATGTTGGATCGTTATGATCATGCTCCAAGTATAGGCCCTGTCCTATGATTGCTGAGCCTATAGGTCCCACATTCCTGGCAAGCAACCCTACCGTATCTAGTGAGTTTGCGTAGGGAACAACACCCCATCGAGACAGCATGCCATATGATGGTTTAAATCCAACGGCGCCGGTATAAGCGGCGGGCATGCGAACGGAGCCTCCCGTGTCAGTTCCAAGTGCCAGCTCTGCTTCTCCCTTTCTTACAGCGACGGCACTACCTCCTGAGCTCCCCCCAGCCGAGTATTTCTCCAGTCCACATACATTATGGACGGTTTCAAATGCAGATGTCGTAGAGTGCGTGCCCATGCCGAACTCATCCATACCGCACTTCCCGGTCACACTGGCGCCCCTCTGCCTTAATTGCCTAACAATGGTAGCATCAAAAGGGATCATATTCCCTGAGAGAATCTTTGATGCGCATGTTGTCGGGAAGCCTGTGGCAGAGATATTGTCTTTGACAGCTAGGCGAATAGTTTCAATAGGCACTCCGTTCCCGGTTGAAGAGGCTGGCTCTGTACCAGCTTGATGAAGAGAGCGGCGCTGTTGAATACAGGCCCTCCATTGGATGGAGATCACCCTATGGGCGGCTCTGAATTGAGAATGTCTGACATATGTAGACATGTGTCCGGGGCTGTTCGGCATCCATGGATAGGATCACGGATAGAATGTGGTTTTTCGTCTAACATTTGACGCTTATTCCGTACAAGCTGCGGCTTTGGTGGGCGTACTCTTATCGATTACATATGTACCTAGGTATCTAGATGTGGAGGTACTCAGGTACCGAGAGCGGACCCGTTTTTAGAACGGTAAATAAATGGACCCATCATCTAGTTATCGGATGCAACTTGTTACCCGTGACGCATCGAAAGCTTGGCAGGTACCCGGAGGGTCAGCAGCCTATGAGACCTCGCAGCTTCCCTTACCGTTGACAACTCATACTCCAACTATTATCTAATTCAAACCTTGAAGCACAACATCGGTATAAAGGTTGCCTACGCTAAGGTAACCTAAACTCTCTCTCATACATATATGCTTAAATCCATCGATGTTTGCTGGTAATAAGCATCACACAACACCTCGGATATCAAAATGATCACAAGGATCACCCTCCTTGCGTCCCTGGCGACGGTCGCCAGGTCCTCTCAACCTGGAGCTCCCGCGCCGGTCGCAGCTCCGATGCGAGATCTCGAATGGGGACAGATCAATCTCCTGCATACTACAGATATACACGGATGGCTTGGTGGACATATGCAAGAGTGAGACGGACATTCATGATATATATACACTAAGCTAGCTATCTAATTACCTATTACTAACACCTCTTCCCGATAGACCGCAGTATTCGGCGGACTGGGGTGATTACATCTCGTTCACGAGTCACATGAGACAAAAAGCGGACGAGAAAGGAGTGGATTTACTGGTCATCGATACCGGCGATCGGGTAGAAGGAAACGGTCTGTACGATGCCTCGAATCCGAAGGGCAACTACACCTACGATATCTTCGGCTCGCAGTCCGTAGACTTACTATGTACCGGTAATCACGAGCTATACCAAGAAGCGACCGTCGACCGAGAGCACAACACAACCGTGCCGAAGTTCAAGCACTCCTATATCGCCTCCAACCTCGACTACATCGAGCCCGAGACCGGCAACCAGATCCCCCAGGCCCAGCGCTATGTCAAGTTCACCACCAAGAAGCTTGGCTATAGTGTCGTGGCGCTAGGGTTCATCTTCGACTTCGACCGGAACGCGAACAACAGTGTCGTGACCCCCGTCGAAGAGACTATGAAGCAGGAGTGGTTCCAGGCCGCCATCAGGGAGAAGCCCGACCTTTTCCTCGTCATCGGTCACGTCGGTCTCCGCATGAAGGAGTTCGAGCAGATCTTCAAGGTCATCAGGGACCAGAACTGGTACACCCCCATCGCATTCCTCGGCGGCCATGCGCATGTCCGTGATGCGAGGAAGTTCGACGACAACGCATTCGCGATCGCTAGCGGCCGATACTTCGAGACCATCGGATGGATGTCCATCGACGGCATCAAAAAGAAGAGCGCGAGTGTCCCTTCGACCGAAGCCACTGTGACCTTTAGACGTCGCTACATCGACAACAACCTATTCGGTTTACACTACCACACCGGCCTCAATGAGACCACCTTCCCCACCGAGCACGGACGCAACGTGACCAAAATGATCACCGCAGGCCGCAAAGCCCTCAAACTCGACGATTCATTCGGCTGCGCGCCGCAAGACCTCTGGATGAGTCGAGCCCCGTACCCGCACAATTCGAGCATCTTCTCCTGGCTCGAGACACAAGTGCTCCCGACAGCCATCACCAACGAAGAGCGAAAGGACGTACCGAGACTGGCCATCGTCAACACGGGCGCCATCCGCTTCGACATCTTCCAGGGCCCTTTTACTAAGGACTCGACGTACTTGATCTCGCCCTTCGTCAGCAAGTTCAACTACATCGCCGACGTGCCGTACGCCGTCGCTAGCAAAGTCATCGAGATGCTGAACAGCGGCGGCCCCGTGTTCAACGGCGCGTTAGACACCAAGTACCTCAGCATCCCCGAGCAAATGGCGCCAAGCCGGTTCTTCGAAGCGTCCTTATCCACGGCAAACGAGGACGAAGACGCGCTCCCGATATTCGTAGACGGCGAAGCGTCGCAAAAGCCGCTCAAGACCGACGACCCCGAGCTGATCGGCGGGTACACGACGCGCGACGACCTCGGCGACGACGGCGACGACGCCGTGCACTCGCCCATCAAGTTCTACGCCGTGCCCAACTGCATCCAGTCCAAGATCGCGTTCCCGGCCCCCGCGCCCCCCGGCGACGGCCAGACCGAGCCCCAGCCCCAGGACCCCGAGAAGGTGGACCTGGTGTTCGTGGACTACGTCCAGCCGTGGGTCATCACCGCGCTGAAGTTCAGCGGCGGCGACTACGGGACCGATGACGTGAAGGTGTATACGAATAGCACGCTGACGGATTTGATCGCGGGCTGGGTTAAGGAGAACTGGAAGAAGGACTGTTAAGATGAAGGTTGGAGTTGAGTAACCTAAAGATATGAAGAAGGGGGGAAGGGAAATTTATTACCCCGATCTTGTTGGAAGTTGTCTTGATACGAGTAGGATTGAATGGATTGTACGATTTCAAATTGCGCACTGAACATTTAGCACGGCACGGCACGGTTGGATTTTTGGATTTGGATCGGATTATTATCATACATTACACTACATTATACCTCTATACTGTATTACGCGGCAGCGATATCATCATGAAATGAAATAGCAACGGCACAATTAGCATTAGCTACCTATACATCATATAACTTGGAGCTTGGAGCGCGGATTTCAGATATTTTTTAGAACGCAAATATCCATTAGACCAAAGCAATGTCAAATTTGTCTAACCTAGCACAAGTAGCCTAGCTTAGCCTAATTCTACTAGCTGAGTATATAAGCATGGTATGACCTTCCGATCGATCTAATTTCCAACGCTGTGAACACGATATTTGGTATTATCTAGAATAAACGTGCTCCACATCCGTACCCTTCGCACCGCCGATATCCGAATTCCAGGCACGACAAATCGATTCGCTAGTACATAACTACCGTAACGAACGAGTCTCGCTAAGAGGAGCCAAGAACCGCAAGGAAAACGAAACGACTGTATCCTGTGGGGGAGGAGCGGAACTCAGTGAGGCATATCATGTTCGGGATCAAAAGGTTTCCTGATGGACATGATGTATGCGCCTGTAATACCGAGCATTATGAGGAAAAAGACGATGAAAACCCTGTAGCCGTAGTGAAAGCACCCACAAGTTAGCCAGTTGAACCAATCAATACAACACTTGGGGTTGCAGCCTTCGGGGCATTCGAAACACCCGCAGTCAGACTTAACGAGGTCAGATGAAGGTGGAGGCGGACCTTGAGCTTGAGCTTGAGCTTGGGCCGGAGCCGAGGCCGGGACTGGGACTGGGACTGGTGCTGGGCCCGGAACCGGAGCCGGGTTTACAGGCTGCGCATTGGGAACCGGTGCTAGCGGTGCTAGCGGTATTGGCTGTGCTGGCTGCGCCGGTTGCGCCGGTCGCGATCCCGAAGCGCCATCGACCTGGGGTATATTTGGAGGTGGCCCCTGCGCGGGACGGGTCTGGGCTTCGAGGTCAACGTCCGGGCCGGAGAAACCGGCATTGGAAGGACCGGCATTAGAAGGCCCGACATTAGAAGGCTCGGCATTAGAAGGCCCGGCATTGGAAGGCTCGGTGTTGAAAGGTCCGAAGATAGAAGATCCGACATCCCTACGTTCAACAGACGGCCCGGCGTCCGGGAGTTCTGAATTCACAGGCTTCTTTGCGGGGAGTGTGGCCCGGGGACTTGGGGCTTGCGAGTCGGATTCGTCGGAAGAGGGCTCTGGCTCGCGCCGGTGTCTCCTCTGGCGACGCTGACGACGAGCATCGTCAAGAGCAAGAATTCCCTCGAGTCGCGCAATTGCTTGTTCTTCACGGTTCCCATCATATGTCTCGAAAGGGCGGAAAGAAGTATAGTCCGCAGAATTGCCAGGCTGAGGAGCCGATGTGGACCCTTCCCCTTGGCTATCAGGAGGTACATTGTGGCCTGGGCCAGTCTCGGCCTCTCGTGACGTCTCGTTGGCAACAGTGGGGCGTTCCGTGTCATTTACAAAAGCCATGAAGCTAGATAACGCCCCAGAATTGACGGCAGTTTCAATACGGTTCGAGGGTCCAGCAGAATTAGAGGTCCCTTGAGAAGGCATATAGAGGCCATTATGAAATGGCATCGGCCCATTTTCACCCAATCCTTGGTGATTGTCAACAGGGTTAGATATAGAAAGTGGATGAGTGTGTTCTCTTATAAGTCGCCTCTGTTGGCGCCGTCGTCTTTCCACTTCAGCTTGAATCGAGTCCAGTAACGAGTGCTCAAAAGGCTCAGGAGAAGGTAGAAGATTCGAAGCAGAAGCAGAAGGAGTGTGTGCAGGGTAAGGAGAGGAATAGGGCCGAGATATGGCGGGATAATAAGGTCTTTGCAGAGGGCGATCGTAGCTTAAGCCCAGAGTAGCTGCACCAGGCCTTTGATTGAAATAACTGCTGTAATTACATCCATTATCAACCTAGGGAACGACTTAAATTGACAGGATGCTGAGTAGAGCTAAACTAACCGCTGAGTCGTCCAGCCCTGGGTGGATTCATGTTCCGTCCCGTATAACTCGCTATTCTGATTGGAGCCCCCAAAAAAGGAATGGCGGCCGTACGGACTCGAGTAACTGGCAGTATTGAACTCTCCCTGAGGCCCATATAAATTTTGAGATGTTTCTGTAGAATAATCTGGGTACTGAGAGGAGTGTAGAAGGGGTTGGTCGCGTAATACTAAGTGAAGGCAAGGCCGCGGCTGAACCGTCGCCGAGCCTCCGGGTGTAGGTTCACCTTGCAATTCGTCGGAAGACCCATTCTCGGCGTGCTGCGAAACAGAGGATGGAGGCTCCTCGTCTTGCTGTTCATATTGCTCCTCAGGTTGTTGCTCTGGTTGTGGCTCTGGTTGTTGCTCCGGTTGTTGTTGTTGTTGTTGCTGCTGCTCCATTCCGCGACGAATACTGTCTCTTATGTTGTCTAAGTGGTTTTGTTGGGTGGGATACATGAAGGGCAGTGGTAATATTAACGAATGATATACCGGGAGTCGTAACGAAAGACCCAAGAAAAATGCTAAGAAATGTAGCTGGTGATCTTGTTTATGATTCTACTCCTCGATGTGTTAGTTGAGAGAAGTAATCCGAATGACTCGAGGAAATATGTAGGTCCCTATTGGATTTGGTCGAGAAGTTTGCGCCTTCTTCTCTCGATAAGTTCCTGTTGCACCTCCTCCAGAGTAGGTAGCTCCCAGCCCTTGCCATCTCCCGCGTCGCCAGGTAACGGCTCCCATCCCGAAGGAGGTTCGGCCTTTCCCTGATTGAGAAGGGCCTCGAAAGCTTCGCGCTCCTTCTCCGCCTCGTATTGTAATAGCGCATCATCCTCTTCATCGGGTGCATATCCGTAATACTTGGCGTCAACTGCTTTCCTCAAATCATCGCGGCTCTCTAGCGGCTTCTCGGAATCCTGTATTCTTTTCTGTGCAGCAGCTTCGAATAGTTCCTTGACTCCTGGTAGCTCTTTTGCACGCCCAAAATATCTATATCCTTTCCCGCCTCCTGGTATTTCCCTGCCTGTTTCGTCATAGATCTTTCCACCGCCACGCATATAATTGGGACCTCCTAGATTCCGTATCTGGACCTCCCACATGTGCTTCTCGCGCATAAGCTTGTTAATCTCATCATTAAGGTCCCGGATCTGGTAGTCGCTAAGGGCCGGGTCCTGGATGCGAGAGACTTTCCGACTGATTTCTTTGAGTGTTTGGCCTCTCCATTTCTCACATGACGGGATCGAGTCGACTTCGGTGATAACCTTGGGACGCCGTGTTCGGCCTGCGTCGATGATACCTAAGTCTGCAGCTTGAGCCTCGCGAAAGCGAAACAGCATAGACTGGGCTTTCTCCGAGTTACGCGCCTGTATGACGGTCAATAACGGATTCCTTACACATAGAAAACATGCAGCGCAATTTCCCCTTACCATTTCGATTGATTATTACTTTTTCTCGAGTTTCTGAGTCCTAGAAAGGTCGATTCAAGGGAAAAGCTTTTGTTATTGGCGAAGAAATTATTTTTTTTGAGGGTTGGGTACTGACAAGCTTCGGACCTTAGGAAAATCAAGAACATCAGCCTCGTTTCTGTTGCGGCTGAGGGAAGAAGAATAAAGTGGGAACTAGTGGCTAGTATGAGCCAATCACAGAACTTCGCACGCGACGCGGATTAGCGCCACCCGCGTACCTACTGTACCTATATCTTGCACCTGCACTTCCACTTTCGCACATCAACTTTTCAACTCTTCGTCTTCTAAAGTCAACCTGTTCATTTTCAGGACTGCAACTATTCACCTTCTATGGACTCGTGATGCCAGTTTGCTCATTATTGATGTACTCTTTGCTCTAACGATTGAGTCATCCATTGCAACGATAAAGTACTATTATCAGTTCCCCTACAAATTCGATGTACCATCGTCCAATTTTCAATACAACTAGTATTACTCACTCGACACCTAACAAGGCACCCAATTTCAACGAATCTTTCAAAAGCAACTATACTATTGCGTCATAGGACGCTCTGTTTCTTAATGCCTTTCAATTTAATCCACCCCATTTCATTATCGTGATCTGACGGGACTAGTGTTACCATCTTCAACCTACGGATGACTCATCATTCACGACACTCAAACGACTAGCAGTGAAGAAAATCTCATGAAGAAAAATGTTAGAGCCACAAGATCTTAGATCTACGGTGCATGACAATACAAAAGAACAGAGATCTGAGCTAGGAGACGTACACCTCTAGCACGGCATTGACCTTCCATCTCCAAGATTATGCGGGTCATCCCACGCATTCAAACGCAGGCAATGACGACAAACCGCACATGGCAATGATGAATGTCACTCATTCGATGATGTCCCATAGTTTTCAATCGTAGCCTTGCGGGATGTCTGTGGACTTGCTTAATCTTACGACGATGGGATAGTTCATAGTTGCTGATGCTAGCAGGTTGCTCCTTTTTTTTTCTTTTATCTTGTTAGCTGCTATTGCAGCTATACAACACAAGATAGCCCGGTGATGACCAAGTATCCAAAAAGCCAAATTTGCAGGCAGCCTGAACGAACCTCCATCATGTCATAGACGGGGTAGGAGTTAGGGAATGGTTGTCCATGAGAACCTGAGAGCTAATCTGAGGGCATATCCATTGTTGAATCAAGTTACCGTTCACAATTCACCATCGCCCACTCCACTACCCCTTTTTACCTTACTCCTAGGAAGTCTTGGCAACCCATCTTTGTCTAACAGTAAACTACGCCTACACAGTACTTTTTTTTCTCCACACCATCTGTCTACAGAATGGATTTTTCTTATCAAGGTTTACTACTCAGCTCCTTAAGTTTCGAATGCGAAAAATTGGAAGGCCTCGTTGGTTTAATTGGCTATCAGCTTTGGTACAAAGCGTTGCAGGCCACTTGTGGGAGATCTATCTAGCCAATTCTCCAACATTCGTCCTCGTGGATCAAGAGGTTGTCACTACCACGAAGTTTAAAGTATTGGGGACAACTTATACGTAGGGCTGGGCAAAAGGCCTTAGCTGCTACACAGGCGCAGGTGGGAGTATATTGCTAGCACGTTGTATCCAGTTGGCCAACGTTCCGGAAAGGGGGAAGCTGATGGGGTCCGTAATGTATCTAACGCATTTAGCTGAAGCGAGGAGGGTTATATTCGGGTAGGTGTTTGTTTTCCGAGTAGGTATGTAATAGATACCAATAGCCACTACTCGATCGTCTGGTTACGCTACAATCAACCTTCGATTTCGTCACACGCCGCACGTAACTCACTCGGCGTACTCATCTCAGTTATAGTTCACAATTTAATTCGCACCACTAACACCTTAGATACCTAGGTAGGTAGTCAATCCCGCAGTCAAGCCAACTAATGGCCGCGAACCCAACGGCATAGACGTAGTCTAGGAGGATAATTAGATCTCAAACGATTTTATTCATTTCGTTATCTGCAACCCATCCGAGCAAATCCGTGTCCATGTCTCGCGTCCATATCCATCCAGGTATGTCCACGCATTTTCAGACACCGTCATAAGCCCACATATCCCTTTTGTTGGTAAACCTCCCGTTCCCTGTCCTCCCCTCACTAGGCGCGTATGCCTTTTAACCTTAAGTTGGAACTTCAGCTCCCTTACTGCGTCTTCTTGCTCTCTTCTGCCTCAGTGACAGGTTTACTATACAGCCAAATGGCGCAGAAGCCGAGCCAACCCGTGACAGTAGCGCTAATACCCGCGAGCCAGGGCCAGGCGCCGCTGATGACGTAGCTGCGGGGCCATTCGTCGTGGGCGAAGTGGCGCACCGACACCGTTACCTTCTCTTCGACGTTGGTAAGGAAGGGTCTCTTGTAGTTGACCTTGAAGTTAAAGATGCCGTGCTGGTCCGGTAGCTTGAATGAGACCGAGTACACCTTGCCGCTATCTCCGTCGTCGACTGTGGGGGCGAGGTTCAGACGGTGGAAAGGAGACAGCATGCTGAATTCGAGTTGAAGCGCATCGGACTCGGGTACAGCGAAGGGGACGTATTTATCCCAGACGTACTCGGAAAGAGAGATAGAGTAGGTCTAATAGGTATTAGTTGCTTCATTCGTCGTATTCACAAATTAGGACACGAGTGGAAATCACTTACGACATCGTTCTTGATACGGTAGATCTTAGGGTTACTAGCGTTGCTCTGACCAGCCTCGTTCAAGTTGTGCGTAACCGAGTTCACTTTCAGGACGCCAATCTCCTGGAACGTCCAACCCGACAGCAACTTGGCGAACTCGCGATTGACGGTAGCGACCTCCTTCGTTTCGCCGACCTTCTTCACCTTGGCGTCGAACCACTTGTCGCTTAACAGCTCGGCGGAGCCGAGGACGGTGAAGCGGGCGGAGTTACGGGCTTGCATGGTGCTAACGAGGGACAGCTGGTCGCCGCTTGCGAAGAGGTCGTCGATGGTTTCGGCTTGTTCTTTCGGATTGTAGCTGTAAGATGTGGAGGGAGCGCGCAAGATCGGCGTGAGGAGGGAACCCGCTCCGAGGGTCTGGCCAGTCCCGCTAGGGAAAGCGATGAGCTCACCGTTTGGAGTTGGCGGGCTGAATAAGTCTCTAACGTCAGGTCGTAGAGCTCCAGGGGGTGACAACAGCAGCACATCGTGCTTCTCCGGAGCGGACAAGACGTCGTAGTTGAAGTGGTCGACTACGAGTCCCTGTCGGTCGGGCGGTAGGTGGATGTCTAATTCGAGTAGTAGAGAAACAAGTGATGTTGGAGCGGGTTGAGAGGCCGAGAGGGCTAGGAGGATGTTGCCATCTGCGTTGATGAAGTCGAGAAGAATCTTGGGTGTTAGGTGTGGACCAAGGCCTATAGAATTGTCAGTTTTCTTACGTATAGAGCTACCTAGCACATCTATGGTAATAAACACACCCTTAGATTTGGTGGGGAAGAATAGAACGTGGTCGTAGGACTTCTCGCCTAGGTTGAACAATCGTAGGCTGTCGCTCTTTGGTGTCTCGTAGTTAATCTGGAATCCTCGGCCTAGTAGCAACACAGCATCAGTTAGCATACGACAATGAGCTATTCCTTTAGAAATGGAGCATTGTACGTACCTTCTAGGTCGCCCAGGAACTTAGAATAACCTTCTTTCTCGGCGACATCCTCGAGGACGACCAGCAGCCTATCCCCGCTAGAGCTGATGGCGTGGACGAGAGCGGCCCAGAAGAGGACGACGAAGGAGATTAGCGACTTCATCTTTGCGATGTCTCAGTGGTCAATTGGATTCAAAGAGAACAAGGGAAGAAGAAAAGGGTCGCGACGGCAGGAATCTCGCCGCGCATGGGACCTGTGTGGTGGTCGTGATCGTGAGTCGTAAGTGTATGGATGGTTGTAGAAGGTTAAGATGTAAAATGTACAAAATAAATGTACAAAAGTCCAGCTGTCAGCTGTCTCACTTAAGGTTACGAATCGCTACGAACTTTTGGAGGTCTGGCATACGTAGCCCGTACCTGCCAAGCAATTTAGACGTTCGTTATACAAGGGTAGGTCGCTCTAGCACCACGCTAAAACGGTAGATGATATTCCGATATTCCGGATGTTCAAGCATGACGACGACATGTGTACCTAGATACTTTTAGCACCTCTTACTTACATATACATGTATATGCATATAAGCAAATGCACAGACCACCAATGTCATATCCCAACGTCCAATAATCATAGAGCTATTAACCTCACCTCAAAGCTTCACCAAATCCACGGCCACTTTAAACATCCCACCATCCACCCGTCAATTGCCAAACTGTACGTACGTCCACAACCCGCTCTATTAACAACCTTTCTCACAATACTCAGCATCTAGGCACCCGAATATCCCGAACAGAAGCAACATCAAACATTTCAACCATGGCCGGACCAACTGGCGGCAGCCCACCCCCCCATTTCTACGCCGGCCCGCTGAAGTACTGCCGCTGGGCCGCCCGCAACAGCCCCGCGTACTTCTGGTCGTGTGTGCTGGGCGCCGTCGGGCCCATCATGGTCCTGACCGTGCCGCCCATCCTAGAGAGGCTCGGCTACCAGCGGACGCCGCCGGTGCCGTTGACATATCCCAGTATGTTCTTTCTACTTCTTATGATCCGCTAAGCCGGTCCGCCTGCCTCTCTTATATATGTCTACATAGTAGACTACTATATGAGAAAGTAGTTGGGTTAGACAAGAAGAAATTGGATGGATAAGAACGCGATGCTAATACAACTAAACCTAACAGTCCCCGCCGGCCCGAGAAAGAAGCTCACCGGTTACGACGACGAATAAACCGCACGCATAACGGCGGGGTAGGAAAGATTGGCCACTAGGTATTACGGATCAGGTCACAGATCTGTAGGCTAAACAAATGTACATACGAAGAGCACCCTTCACGTCTCTCGGTTGAACACAAGGCATATCAGAGGCATGGAGCAAAACGAGGAAAGGGAAGTGTTGCACAGTAATCCTCATAGAAGGAGTAGAACAAAAAAGCACGAACTTCATAGACACGGGAGCTTCATCAAATATTGACCAATCAATCAATCAACCAATCAGCCAACCAACCCGTTTCGTTCGTTCGTGTATTTGTTTCTTGATTTTTAATCTGTCTGCCACGACCAGCGCCACACCATAACGTAGACTCCAGTCTCCAGTCCTAATCTAAGCAGGTAGTTCTATCCTGGAAACCAAAACAGCACAGCACACCCTAAGATGGTTTACCCACGCAAGTGATAAAAGCCTCCATCTCCCGTCATAACAAGTCATCGCATGCTCCTCTCTCGTCTCCTAGAAGTTCAATGTGAATCTTAAACGACAAACGCCACGCCAGTCTATGGACAAGAACTACTCGACCGCATCTCCCAAAACTTTGCGGCTGAAGACGGGCTTTTTGTACGATAGTCGAGACTCTATCTCTCCCTTTGGATCAAGTTCCATTCGTACTGTTATGGTTAGTATTGATGTGATTATTGGTTTTAGGGGATGTGTCAACTTACCACTCTCCCATCGTCGTCACCCGTATACACCAATTGTGGCATGGGCGTGATACACGTGATCGCAGCCTCCGAATTCGCACCCGTATCGCTCCGCGTGTCGATATGGTCCAGCCGTCTCACCAGTTCCAATTCCCATTTGCCATCCTTAACAACCCTTTTCCAGATATTGACCCGTCCCCGTCTATGTCCCGTGAAGATGAGGTAGTTTTCTAGCCACTCGTTCCCGGAACCTTCGTAGAAGGCGCACGAGTACACGTAGTCATCGTGGTCGATGCATACGCTCTGGTCGAGCATCAGGTCGCCGTTGATTGTATAGAGTGCCACGTTGGGGCCCGAGCACAGCATGATCTCGCCCGACACGTCGTTGATGCGCGCGCACTCCACAGCCCGCGTGCTTGGCAGCTTTCGCACGAATTCGAGCCGGTTTAGGTCCCAGAGGAAGGCGTGCCCGTCTCCGGAAACCGTCACTAGGGTGCTGAAAGCCTTGGACACGGCGATTGTCGTAACGGGTGTCTTGTGTCCGAAGAGGGAAGACCGGTGTTGCAATTCGACGGGCTTACCGGATGCAGTATGGATGGTAAACACGGACACGACACAGTCTTCACCAGCAGTGATTAACGTCTTGGAATCCGCGATGACGACACAGGATATTTGGCCAATGTGCAAGTTTTCGCTAACCCCGGCGCTCTTGCGGTTTTCCGTGTAAAAGAATCGTAGACTGTTATCTGCATAACCCCATTCAAGGCACTTATCAAAGAAGGGGGGCAGATTGAGGCGGAATGGAGATGAGCAAAGCATGCGATCTTGCCTTGGCGAATAGATAAGTGAGGATACCCGTTCGCGACTTTCCAGGAGAGGATAAGGTATTCTTGCAAGAGAATGACTACCCGTATCTAGCCTCCTCGCTGGATATGCGAAACTCTCCCGAGCCGGATGGGGTTTGGTGAAGACTTGATGAGGCGTCTGACCGAAATTGTGGATGATACTAGTGGTGGCGTGTCGCTCATTCGAATCGGTGATGTTGTCGAGATCTTTAGCCCCATAGTACGAGAGATAGTGGAATACGTTCAGATTCTCCACAGCAGCCTCGCCTCGCTGTTTATTGCCGAATATCAAGTCAATCCATAGATGAAGATGTTGGCTGACGTAAGGACTCTCTAGTGCCTCGCGATGCTTTGCGATAAATATTTTCGGGTCTCCTTTCGCCCATGGGGGTAATTCAACGTGGTTCACTCTCCCAGCAGAACCTTGGCGATCACCGAAGTTATATCCGTTGACGTTCGTCAAAAAGTCAGGGAGATAGAAAAATTCGGGTATGAGTTCCCGTACATCAGATCCGTTGTCTTGAGATGCCGACTTCCACGATCCTTCGATCGAAAAGAAAAGTCGGTCCGCGTGATCGAAAGAACCGCCTTGTAGGAGGATGAAGGATTGCACGAAAGGAGGTAATCGGATTAGGTACGATGCGACAATCATGGCAGATGAGTAATGCGTCCCATAGTGGAACGGCGTCTCACCAATCTCAGCTAGACTTGTATACCTAGATTGGTAGTCAGACTGACGCCGTGCAGTTTGCGCACCCATAGGCTTCGACAGATCTCGGAATGTGGTAGGATTATTTAGATCCAACTCCTCGCTGGTATAGTCAGCCAGAACCCATGGGAACACTGGGTATTGCGTTAAGTCGTTGAATGTGCGACCCGCCATTGTGTTGACGAGCATTAAGTAGTGGAAGTTGGAAATCTCGCCTTTCTGCCATCGTCGCATGAGAGGATTCCAAGGAGATGAGTTGAAAATGCTGCCAAACTTTGATCCAAATGTTGGAGCGGATTCTTCGAAAACCTTGAGTGATTCTAAACGCCAGGCATCCTCAGGATTTGGTAACGAGCTTGCGCCTGCGGTATGCGGAGTCTTATTACTGAGTCTGGCAAAAACTTCGTCTCTCATCGTAGGATTTCTAGCGGTTAAGAGATAACTGCGGCCATCCGTGAAGAAGATTTCGATAGCCACGTCGCGAAACAAAAACCGACGTTTCGATATACTTATGACGTCTTGCCAATTCCAGCTACGAGAGTCTTGAGCACTACGGCTTGTTGTCTGGTGGCTTTCACTAGATTTCTCCCCAGTGATGATTTGAGAAAATGGGTCACGCTCCTCAGTTGGCGCTTCCCAGACGTTGACTATCTCTCCATCCGCACACTGGAAGAAGCTGTCCATTATATATAGAGCATTCTTCCCAACTAGAAGAATGCCCTCGAACGCCTCTAGACCAATGACACGAGACACGTTGTAAACTTGCTGCACGGCGTCGCCTGACTGTAGACGCCTCATCACTCTCCGATTCTTATCTTCAAACCCGTCGTCGGCTTGATCGTATGGGTCATCAACCATCTCGAAGTCGTCCTCGGGGATGGCCGGCTTTGCAGATTCAGCACCAGATTGCGCATCAGTCGGTGGACTATCCACATCATCCTCGGCGCCTTCGCCATGGCTACTGATCTGCCCGTGTGCCATAGATGGTGGCGTAGCTTTTATTGGCGCAGGAGAAACAGTTGTATCCGGCTTGGGGGCGGGTGCCGAGGGTGGATCCATCGTCCTTCGCTTTGGTTGGTACTGGTCGTGGTCGGTAGTGAGGTCCGGCAAGAGTCTTAGACGCATGCGATTGCGACCTTCGGTTCTATCAAGTTTCCATTTCGTAGGCTTCGGCGTGTATAGTACGGCTCCCGGCCGATCAAGGTCTCTTTGCATCTTTAAAAATGAAGATGAAAAGAAAGTAACATCGTCCTGTTGGTCTTGCATGAGGCGCTGGTGCTTAAAATGCTCAGAGGCATATATGGACTTCATCCAGGCGGAGTTGGCCATGTCATGACGCAGCAAAATATTGTCTCGCTCCACCATCTCCGAATGCCATCGTTTCAAAATTTCCTTTCGTTTTGTCAGTCGCGATTTGGCTGTTTCTAATGTGCGTTGATTTTCAACTCCGACGAACTCTTCCCAAGTCCGCGAAATGCCACCGTAAAACAGTGCGTCAAGTGAAGGTCGATGCCCATCCACCCAGTCAATGAAAGTGTCCGTGTCGAGCTCCGTTAATTTTTGAAAGTCCATTGCCAGTTGAGTTTGATCCGAGGTCATGAATAATCGGAACAACGATAGGCATTCCGCGGGTTTCTGGACGAGCATGATGCGCCAAAGATTAACAGCAGCGAAACGTACAGCTGGCCTAGCATCAACTAATTTAGTGTAGAGCTGATACCAAAAAAGCTTCATATAATCATCGTCGGGAGATAACGATTCAAACACAGCCGTCTGCCAGTAGAGAATCTTTTCCATCGAGAAATTAGCTTCTACCTCGGTGGTTTGCGGGTCGTCCATTTCCGAGAGTCTCAAAAGAACAAGCTTAAGAAAGGAACCTCGAATAGTCGATACTGCCTGGCTACACAATCTCACGGTTTTCATTTTTGCAATTTCTGGTTTCTGGAGATATTCCAATAAGAGCCCAGCGAAATCTAACATGGATTCAGTGCCGTTCATGAACCATCCCTCGAAAATTGCCTCGACCATGTGAAGGCTAAATCGAGCCATGTTGGTAAGTACTTTCGGCTCGTTTAGTGTCTTCCAGTCGAGCTTAATTGTCGTCGACATGTGAACAATAGTACTTTTTAGCACATACGACTCGAAGTATGCCTGATGCTCTTGGAATCCTGGAGGTACCTTCAAAAATAACCCGAACCCAGGAAATTCTTTCCGCGCCAATAACTGATCTATGAAGACATTGATAATGAGTTCGAGGATGCCTTCCACTAACCCATGACCAACATTTTGATCAGAAGAGTTTTTCTTTGGGGGCACCACGTGAACGAGGCGGCTTAGGCTAGGTTGAGAGGACTTCTGGGAGGTTAGAAGGATGAAGGACGAGGCCTTCCGTAGTTGGGTTCCTCGGTGGGTAGTTCCATGGGTTGGTAACGATTTGTCAGTCGTAGCAGTTCTAATCACCGGAGCAGCGCTAGAAGTCCCGCCGACTGGACGAATGATAACATCGCCACCCTCGAAAGTGAGCATCGAATCCCTAGAGTTAAGCTCTGTTTCGGGGTTGACTGGATCTGCGCTTACGATAGCTGGATAAAGGGTAGATAGAAGTAACCTTACATAGTCGGAAGACAGCGCAAAATCTCGGAAGTCGGCAGATCGAGCATGTAGATCTGCCATGAATCTAATGACAGTCTGAAGAGCAGCGCCGTTACCAGCGTGGCGTTCAACTCGTGGCTGGGCGGTTTCTTGAACAAAAGTCAGCTAATTTCCACAATAAATAGAACAGGACTTACGGCGAGATTCTAGCTCCTTTTTAAGTGACATTGATCGCGCTCGTGGCCTTAGACCTGGTTCGGGCCTAGCTACTTTAGGTTCTGTCAGGTTTAAATCCCCTAGAGGGGGAGAAGCAGGATCCTCTTGGTCCTTGAGAATGTCTTTTAGGGCATGTTGAATCATAGCCGTGATAATCGGAAGGGCATCGGGATTGACAATTTTGCACTTTCCAAACGTTTCCAACAAGCTAAAGAAGTCGAAATTCTTCTCGAAGTCTATCTCTGCTACGTCGTATCCGAAGAGAATGCTGAAGCAGATGGGCCAAAGAGTCGACATATCCCACCACCGCTTCAGGCGGTGGGCCATGATGCAAAAGCCCCCAGTCTTCCCCGCGAATTTGTTGGTATAGGCGGTGCCGTGCGTGACTAAAAGTCTAGCCAGTATCTTGCAGCCGTATACTACAATTTCCGGATCGTTTTCTGTGAGGAGGTACAAAAGCCACTGAACCATCGTCAGTTTAGAATCACTTCGCGATGGCCTAGCGTCAAGTACCTTATTTGTAACAGTTTTAGCAAACTTTCGAATGATTACTAAATTTCCCTTTTCGCATAGCAGCTGGCTATACACATCCAACAAGCGGATACCGACTTCTCTCTTCGTAAGCTGCCGTTCGTCGTCGCCATCCGGTCCATTCGTCAGGACCAATGGCCGCAATTGAACATTATGCGAGGACCGTCGGGTTGATGGTTTTGGAGTACGCGGAAGAGACCTTGACGGAGGATGGAAAGCATAGGTAATAAAGAGGGCAAGTGATTGGTGCACTTCTGTGTTATAGTTGCACTTCACGAGACTCTTGACCGTACTTATGAAAAAGGGCAATACACTTTCTGATAGAGGCTCTGATTTAACGGCGTCGAGGAGTCTCTTTACAATTCCTGGAGGAATTATGTTAGCATAAATCGGGATACTTACCTAGAACTCGAAAAACTCACGCATTCGAAGCAGCCTGCGATTATTGTATTGGTGATACTTGCTCATAACGGCAAAATCCACAAATTGTCTGTAATAGAGCTCTTGAACGATAGGGCCGCATTTTCTCCAGCCATCAAAGTCGACAAGGAGAATGCGATACGCTAAAGGATTTACGATGACTGAGTCAAGAGGATTCCGATGTTTGTATCCAACAAAACCTAAGACGAGGCTAAGGAGTTGAAAACATAACTTGTTCCTGTCAGAATCAGAAAGCGACAGCTTCTCTGTCACAGTTTCACTTGCAGAACTGCCATAGCCAAGTTTGGCTTTTAGTAGAATTCCCAATATCGCATATCCTCCATCTTTCTCCATAGCCTCGCTATTTCGCCAACTTGAGTTAATGCATAAGAACACCATCTCAACAGCACGTACTAGTGTTTCGGCTGAAGAAGCACGTTCGATCAGCTTCAACGCAAGTGGTGTGAAACCCGCGAGTTGCCAAAGGGCATCGTCGAAAAACTGGGGCGTTGAAACAATAGGGTTCCCGGTTAATACTGCGACACCGTTTGAGCGAAGAAGAGCATCGTTTATCGAGGGCAATGCGGTATTTATAGCTATGCCCGTGCCATTCTTAAGGACCATCTGTACAAGAGTATGAGCAGGCCCACGGGATAAAGCACGAAAAAGCTGTGACTCTCCGAAGTGCTCCTTTTCCCGAAATACAGAGGACGGCAACACGCTAAGAAGGATTTTATGCTCCGGTACCACATGGCTTGCTTTATCTCTAATAACTTTCATGATATCGGAATCTTCTTTTCCAGTACTAACGAGATCGTTACGAAGTCCCAAAGCAGCAGATGCCGTGTAAGTCTGGAAACCACCGAGACAATCTTGAAAATTCCCTTGGTAGTGAACGCCCAGTCGACTAGGTACTGACAGGAAATCGTCGCTTAGTACCTCATCAAAAAGATGAGCCGTACCAAGAGACCATTTGGAGAATATTAACCCGGCACCTATATGAGAGGAGAGCTCTCTCGGGGTTCCTAAGAATGCTTGGACGGGCATTGACTTGTTGCTTGATGAGGTGAAAGAAGCAAAACTTTCTGTGCTGCCGCTCGACATTGGCGGAGATGCAGGATAAGAAGCACGTATTTGTTCAACGAATTCGCCATTGACATATAGAGAAGCCTTGCTGGGTGTCATTGTCTTAGGTCGTCGGTGGACCACTGTGATATGATACCATCGCCTTTCCTTAAAGGTGAAGGTTCTAAATCTGACACTGGGTCGTTGCGACGTTACTGATGTCTGTAAAATGAAGTTGTGCGTATCTTTTTCAAGATACGCGAGAACAAAACAAGTCTGGGTCGAGTCAAAGGCACCGAATATTGTAGTATGCGATTTTGGATCAAATTGGTCAATCCGTATCCAAGCAGCAAATGTGTATCCGGCAGACGACTGAGGGGGGAACGGACGGCCTATACTAGGTAGTTCGATAGATGAATGTCCATATTGGGATAAGTCGAATTGTATAAACGGAGGACCGCTATATTTGTGCATGACCTCCAAGCAAAAATCGGATGAGTTCAATGAGGGGCTGAGTAGAAGTTCTTGTGCATCAACAAGTCTGTTCACACCAAAGGGCATGAGAGATCGACACAGGGTTAGAACTGTTTCCCGCTCGGCATCATTGAGGGGTGAAGCCTCATCGAAAGCGAGCTTCAGAAACCGAGATAAGACACCAGTCTCATGAACAAGACACAAGTTAATGTTGGAAGCATCTATGGTGGCTGCCAATATCTTGAGCACGAGCAACGATGCCGTATTCTCCGGACTTTTCTTATCGCGGGGTAATGATTCCCAGAAATCCACGATCGATCGGACGACCTCTGAGTTATGTAAAGTCGACTTAGGACTAATGGTCTTTTTTATAGCCGCTTCGATCGATGCCATTTGAGCATCTAAGCGCGCAATCTCGTGATCCTCGCTCTTCGTGCTATCTTCACTAGTACCGGATTCATTCGGCGCTATCAAGACCCAGGGCGTAGTGTCGTCTAGCACTGCAGAGCAACATAGTTGATCTAAAGCAGGATCGTTGAGTGCCAAAGAGAAAAGCTTCCCAAACAACTGGCAGCTAGTCCAAAGATCTGAGTCGCTTCCTCCAAGGCCAATGCTTGCTATGATTTGCTCCAAAGCTTCCCATCCACCCCCTTCGACCCGTGTGCGAAAATACCGTCGGTTGCCAGGATGGCCACGGAAAGCTGAAGCTAATACCCCGAAGACAGCATTGAGGAGGTCGAAGAAGCTTTTCTTCTCGTCGTCGCTTCGCTTCTGCAAGTTATAAAAGCCGGAAAAGGACCTGAGCACGTCAAACAACCTATGAAAGCCGCGAAGGTGCCTGAAATCATCTTGAACGGAGCTTGGCGGGGAAGTCGCGGACAGATGTTGCTGGACCTGATGTATCTGGGCTAATAATGGATCGAATGTAGGGTACCCATTGCTGGAGGTAGTCGAAAGGGAAGAAGATATAGCATCGAGGAGGGACTGAAGAACTTCGGTAGCTTTAGATATGGCCGGCTGAGTAGAAGTGGAAGTGGACGAGCGATAACGACTTGGCCGCAAGGACATCTTGACGTTGATGGCGATTGCGACTAAGGGCTAAGAACTGAGATTGAGCGAGAAATCAAATTCATTCTTCTTTCATATTATACAGCTTGAACGTGCTAGCACCCAGCAGTTGGGTTCTAGGCTGCCGTTTACGGTAGAGAGCATCGAATAGTTGGCGGATCAGCTCTCGCGACGGAGTTCGGAACGAAGCAAAGGGCTGTGACGGTAGAGCGTTTGCAAGGGAAGCCTTGGGAGATCTCCAGATCTCTAGATCTCGAATTGAATCGTAGATTAGGAGTTGGCAATTCGAAGCCACTTCATAGAACCCCTCCCAAATCCTACGAATGAGACTGAGGGTTGTTGTCCTATGGATCCGAAGCTCTTTCAACTAACAAATCCGACGTCAGTCAGTTTTGGAAGTTGTCAGCCTTAGGACTTGTACCTGGGTACATCAGCTAACGCGCGTTGTGGCTTGGGCATTTAGCTCCTTTAGTTGACGCCTAGCGGCGTAGCACAACCTTAGAACTGCATAACCCGGATATCTATAAAATTCCTATCTATTTATAGTGGCTATGCATCAAAGCCGATATGGATGTCTATTATCCTAACGCATCTAATCAGATCTCAATGAAGCAAGCTCTAACTCAATACACAATAGCACAGGCAAAGGTTTTGTTAACATCCAAGGAATCCAATCTTTGAAATCTTCACATTCTACTGAACGTAGCAAGGCTGTATGTATAAATAGGATCGAAACAGGCTTAGAGCCTAAGTGTTATGTCGTATCATACCTGCGCCCTGCCAGACATGTAGGTCAAGGAACCACCAATCACATCGATTGAGAGCCGCATAGGCAAACATGACTTACATCTTATACCCGTTCAGAACCTTAGATCAGTATAATCTATTTGTAATGCAATAGATTAAATGAGTCGGGTATTTGTCTTTAGGTATCTTATAACATGCCTAGGTACCTATTAAAGAGGTGGTAGTGAAATGATTCCGTTAACGCAGCCAAAAATTGTAGCCACTAACAAAGTCACCTAATTAAGGAAAAAGGGAAGGCAATTCATCTTTCCTCAAGGTTCTATAAGATAAATGATCATCAACACATCTTTTCCTTCTATCGTAATAGCTTTTGAATGACCTTTCATTCTTCATAACATCTTAAATAACTTATACGCTCTCATAAGCTCTTTGAAAAGGGCTTCAAAAGCCTCAAAGGCTGCGAAATCTTAGCTCGCTCTAAGGGCATCATCCAACGATAGATTTTCCAAAACTACCTTATGTGGCGGAAGAGCTTCTTAAGTCTAGTATCCTCATCCACGATCACGCAATAAGCTTCAGCTTAAAGTATCAATGGTTATAATGGATATAAATAAAGATAATGCATACAAGACGAAAGCTCTTAGTCTCACAATAGGCAAGTGATATATTCGATCTTCTAGCGTTACACAATCCAGGCTTCACCCTCGAACTGGGTTGAAAGGATACCCCGTAATCTTTCCGGGACGACTGGCGTCAAACTCATGGTCATCGGAGTTAAGTTATGGAGTTTAGGTCTGCCTTGACTCATCTCGAAAGCGTCAGTATCACACACATGTACCTACATATATCTCCGCAACTTAGGCTTCGGGGAAATGCGAATGTCAATTCGACAAACAGGACTCACGGGCAATGTTGTTCAACTAGGTACCACCATTGGCTACCGTTTGTGTTTAGCCAAACGGAGCTGCGCAACTTATCCCGGGGTAGATTCCTTGTTTAGTACTTAACACGAGTTTGAAATGACTTACTTCATGGTCGGTAGCAACGAACCTGGCTTCAAAAACGCCACTCAAGTCGTTTGTAGGTATCTATTTAGAAAAAGATGAACTTGATCTACATGTTATGTCAATAGTTCGTTCTGTCGACTCTTCGAGAAGTACGCCTACGCCAAGAAGAAACCGCCACTACGGATACGCACCAAGCCAATGCGGATCCTATGCGTGGGGTTTCCACATTGCGGAGCCATGAATCTCTGGAATGATTGACCAGAGCTAGACCGCGATCATACTCACGATGGATCCGACGAGGGTCTTAAGGATATGGACGAATTCCCACACCAGGTCCAGCGGTGTCGCAAGGAGCGAGTCCCGCTCAAGTTCACCGACATATTTACCCCTAGCTGCCCTAGGTCAGGTACCATAGTCTCACCGTAGTTTTGTAGATGATTCGGGGAGCCGGACGGCTAGCGCCGGCCCCTGCGCTCCGAACGCCGAGTCCGTACTCGACTACACGATCGCCGTCTTATCTATCATCGGCACGGTCTTAGCGGCCGATTTCATCGTCGTGCATCCCGAAGCCAAAGTCATGCTTACCTATCACCAGGACATACAATACTCGATTGTAGGTCCGAAGGAGCCCTAGAAAATGTGGTTGAAGCCGTGCCTTTCCTCTAACTGATTTCAGGTGTGCTCACCACATATATACTTCACATACCTTGGTTAATTACAAGCGTAATGCGGATTTGCTGCGTTGAGTATGTAGAATACGCCTAGCCTTACCTTGCATATCTGAATGCTTCCATGGTGTTGTAGATTAATACATCCTAGCGTACGTCTGCTGACATGTAGAGTTCAAAGCGTAATGACACAGTTCGTGATGCCTCCCTCTTCGTGCCGTCACAAGATACCTTAGGTACAATCGGCTTATAGTCGAATACGCAATGCTCTATTGACTTTGAAATAAACCGAAAATAAAAGCTCCGGTCTATCTGATATGTTAAAATTAAGAATAAATTATCATAATGCCTTGATAGACAATATGACGGGAGCATGAGCATGAGTGAGACATTCGGATTCGTCGTAAGTCAGGTGAGCTGCCATCCATGTCTTTGGGTCATTTGCGAAGTTTGGTGGGTGTATTGTTCCCTAGTTCTGGTATTAGATAGCAAATTCAACTGTAGTTCGAAAGACATCGGAAGTATTTGGCACTGTAACATATGCATCTAGCTTATGAATATGAAGATGATGTGTTGTTAATGTTAATTAAATTGATGAAAAAGGAAAAGGGGAAAGAGTTGTTGAGTCGAGGCTGTCGAGACTCGAGCCGAATTGAGTTGGACCGGAGTTGGACAAGTAAGAGAGCACGTGTCGTTGCGCCAAGAATGGGTTTCGAGTCAAGTAGGGTGCAGCTGATTCCGGGTCACTAATTTGAGCTTGCAGGGCAGTCAGGGCTAGCGGAAGGTTGAGTGGATAACAGAGCTCCGAGGGAGCTGCGAGGTTGGATATGGTGGGATTCGTTTGGAAAGCAGGTCCTAATCCAATCAAGCTCCTATCTTAATCCTAGCTCGATTGTGTCATACCATCGTTATCTGAGGTGAGCTTCCAACTGTCGCAAGATCAACTTTGGAAGATGCCTTGCTTATGAATACGGCATAAATATCTGTCTCAGTAAATGTCTTCGTAAATTAACACAAAAGAAACTAAAACACATTAACTGATTTAATTGATTTGTTTGATAGGGTGCACTATCTAGCAAGACTCCGAACAATAGAGTCCTTTGCACCGGTGGCAACAACCTGTAGCATCTGATTCTCAGGGTCCAAAGGCTGCATGCATTGTAGGCAGCTCATACACGTATGAGGTATGTTGATAGGCTGTTCAGTACCAAGGTTGATAAGATAGGTCCCGAGTGATGGGTGGCGTCCTTATCAATGTCCAATTGCCTCCGGGACTCAACAGATTCAAAAGTTGACCATACTTATTTAGGTGTTCATCGGCAACCGCGTGAACCGGAACCGATTAGGATGACCTTAGTGCTGTCTAGCTGCCTCCATTCTCCATCAATGGACAATCCATTTGTATCGTACCTATACTGTACACACGTCCTGTACGGAATACCTATCTCGTAATACCCTTTCCGGTCATCTTACCTCTTCGTCCCTGGATTTCAGAATGCTTAATGCCTCTTGTGAGACAACATTGATTGGCAAAGTTGTATTTAGTACGTACGAAAACGCCTTGGCGCGATTAGAGGAAACATCCCACGTCATGAACGGACTAAAACGAGGGCATGTGAAACGCAATATGCTCAATAAAGCAAAGTAAAGCATGACTGATTGATTGCCGTCTTTTAAGGTACACAAGGGTACACAAAGTTCGGGGGGTTACCACCAACATCAATACTCATCTAACTGGCTTAGGCTAGTGGAATGGTCAGCCTGTCACGCTAGTCCTGGTGGGTCTTAGCATTTCCGTCCTTATCTGGTTGGCCCGGCGGCTGTGTGCGTCACCTGCGCTTGCTCCACGCTGGGGAAGGCAGCCATTGAACCATAATGTACCCTGCGTACCTTAATGTACATCCCTAGCCGGCTAGAATCTGGTACAGTCATCTTGTACCTGTAAACTCCACTATGAGCTCGGTGCATTGCTGTGGCAGCCACCCTTTATCTCTTCCCGCTTTCGCTCTCATCGAGCTTTCTTCTCTTCTTCCTCTTCCTTCCTCATCTCTTGATCATCCCAATCCTCCATCATCAATCACAAAGTAATTATCAACTTTGTGGCCTATTCACTCTGAGGCATCATTCGCTTGATTCCTCGGGTTTTTCCCTTTCTTCGGTGATTTCCTCCATTCCCTTTTCGAGTCGCAGGTAGACTTATCTTTCCCTCGTGCGAACCTCAAGTGTACTATCCTGTTATCGGGTCGTTACCATCTAACACTCATCAACATCCATCAATATGAGGGGCTTTATCGCTCTTCTCTCGCTGGCGGCTGCTGCCGCTGCGGCGCCATCGTTCAGTTACGAGACCATCCATCACGGAGCCGCTCCCGTCATTTCCTCTACCACTGCTGAAGAGGTTCCCAACTCATACATCGTCAAGTTCAAGAGCCATGTATCCGAAGCATCTGCAGCGGATCATCACTCTTGGGTTCAGAAGATCCACGGTGATCGCGAGGATGAGCGATTAGAGCTTCGAAAGCGAGGCCAGATCCCTCTCATCGGCGATGTCGTTGACAGCTACAAGGGTCTGAAGCACACCCTCAAGATCGGCACCGAATTCCTCGGCTACGCCGGTCACTTCGATGACTCCGTCATTGAAGAGGTCCGAAGACATCCTGATGTAAGCATCTAATTTCATCACCATTCTTACACGTTCATCGTATCTCGGGGATATTTATTGTGCCGATCTATTCTGAGTTATAACTAAATGCGCATTTACTAATATCATCAATCACAGGTCGAGTTCATCGAGAAGGATTCCGTCGTCCACGCCCTCGGAGATGAGGAGCCGGACCTAGAGAAGAACGCCCCTTGGGGTTTGGCCCGAATTTCTCACCGCAAGCAACTCTCCTTCGGCACCTACAACAAGTACCTGTATGCCGCCGAGGGTGGTGAGGGTGTTGATGTGTACGTCATCGACACCGGTACCAACATCGAGCACGTTGATTTCGAGGGACGTGCATCTTGGGGCAAGACCATCCCTACTGGGGATGAGGATGTTGATGGCAACGGCCACGGTACTCACTGCTCTGGCACTATCGCTGGTAAGAAGTACGGTGTTGCCAAGAAGGCCCACGTCAAGGCCGTCAAGGTCCTCCGATCTAACGGCTCTGGCTCTATGTCCGATGTCATGAAGGGTGTTGAGTGGGCTGCTGAGCAGCACTTGGAGCAGGTCGCCAAGGCTAAGAAGGGCACGCGCAAGGGCTTCAAGGGTTCCGCCGCCAACATGTCTTTGGGTGGTGGCAAGTCTCCCTCTTTGGACCAGGCTGTTAACGCTGCTGTTTCTGCTGGTCTTCACTTTGCCGTTGCCGCCGGTAACGATAACGCTGATGCCTGCAAGTACTCTCCCGCTGCTGCTGACAAGGCCATCACCGTCGGTGCTAGTGCTCTTGATGACAGCCGTGCGTACTTCTCCAACTGGGGCAAGTGCGTTGATATCTTCGGCCCTGGTCTGAGCATCCAGTCGACCTGGATTGGCAGCAAGACCGCTATCAACACCATCTCTGGTACCTCCATGGCTTCCCCCCACATTGCTGGTCTCACCGCCTATTTCCTCTCCCTACAGCCCGCCTCGGACTCCGAGTACGGTCTAGCCCAGATCACCCCTGAGAAGCTGAAGACCAACATGGTCACCATCGCCACCAAGGGTGCTCTCTCTGACATCCCCAGCGACACCCCCAACCTGCTCGCCTGGAACGGTGGTGGTTTCTCTAACTACAGCCAAATCGTGTCTGAGGGTGGCTACGTTGCCGAGACCCCTGCTGAAGGTTCTCTCTCCATTGAGGAGCTTGAGAAGGCTATTGAGCACGACTTCAACGTTGTCTCTGGCACTGTCGTCAAGGGTGTCTCTTCCCTCTCTGGCAAGGCCGAGAAGCTCTCCAGCAAGATCCACGAGATCGTCGACGAGGAGCTTAAGGAGTTTTTCGAGGAGCTCCGTATGTAAGGTGGCATAGATTGGCAATCCTGTCTAGCATGTAGTATTTTTTTTAGACCTGGGATATTGGCAAGTTTCCAATCGAGCATAGGTCATGAAGCGGTGTTTATTGGGCAATCGGCCATTTGGCCTATCTATACTTGTACACGATGCAATGGTCTTTCGGTAGCATGGTAACGTTTATTAGACCTCTCAGATAGTAATGGGTCGTATTGCAATCTTTTCTTTGCCATAAGCGCTTAATGACTACTTCTGCTCAGTGATATGGTGTGTTATATGTCCGTGTTCTTGTTGAATTTTTTATTTTATGATATCGTTGTCGTTAGTCGTTAGGGAGCGGTCTAGTAGCTCGGCTTTCCCCCAGTGTGCGTTTGATAGTAATATTTACGTAGAGCGTATATGTATAATGCCATTTGTAGTTGACGCCTATCGTGGATTGTCTAGATAATTATAATACTAGTGATTATGAAGTAACTTAGCTAGAAGGAGCAACCCTCCCGCCTTTTCGTCACCTTCCATCTATTGAACATGATGCCAGCCATAATGTGGCAAAATTGTAGAAAGTACGATGCTCTCGCATATATACCTTCCTCAGGAACACATGGTGTTTCCATCTACTTGAGCCATGTTCTATATAGGGAAGTTGTCTTCTATCGCGACTTCCAACTTAACATGCCCTCTTACTCCCTATCTGAGTTGGGCGAGGACATCCTGGATGAATTCCGCCACGTAACATACCTTGACCTTCATCTTCACATATTCCATCTTATCACATACATTCATCGTGATTCAGCCCTATCATTTCCAATCAGGATCTTTGGGCGCTGAAGAGCGGTGGCTTTTGGTTAGATTATATTTGACATGAGCTTCTGAGGTGGCCCATCTTAATCTTTGGATTCTTCAGTCCCTTGGTTTCCCTCGTAGACTTCATCGGCTGTCTCTTGGTTTTCTTTTTATTCCCATCATATCCATATTATCCAATCGAACCCGAATCATCATGTATCATCGAAATAGTACAAAATTCAAATGCATCGACCGTCGAAAGTCGACTTCGACGAAAAGCGTCTATCTCGAGCATATTCGCCCTGAGACGGCTGAACATCATGCTCAAGCTGCGGCTATGCAAGCATTTACAAGGGCCAAAGAACGTTCTTCTATTGAGACAACGCTGTGGCCACCACCACGGAACAACGACTTGAATGACGCGAATAGCTATGACGGCACTCCTGGTAGGGGACGTACCGGCTCTGTCATCAGACGTCAACAAAGTGTTCGCTTCGTGCGGGACAGAGCTCCGCGGAGCATGGAAGGCCACGCAACAGCCGATAATACGACGCTCGATTCCAATACGAATAGCATGAAGTCAAGAAACGCTATGGATAGTATCGAGCCTCGACCGATTACTAGTGCCTCCGCTGTCGGAATGGTCTCTGCTGCCAAAGGTACAGCTGGCGATTACATCAACGCTCTTTTCATAGGAGAGGAGTATTATACACCTGAGGATGACTTTGCCTCAGCTCCTTCATCATATCGAAAGATTCGGAAGTCTAGGTCAATGTTTACTTGCTCAGAAGTGAGCATGACCTCTAGAAACCACGTTCGGACTCCAACTTCAACGACGATGAATCAAATACCTCCATCATCTGCGGCCTCGGTGAACATGGATGGAGAGGGAAGCATGCGCTCAATCAAACTCAAAGCACCGAAATCTATGTCGTTCTTGAGAGGACGTCGTGATCAACCAATGCTGTCTTTCAAGCGTCGTGGTAGCGCCCCTATTCCGCCGCACATGGATGGAAATGCTGGATCTCCAGGCAATAAGGATAAGCTTACGAAATCTCTGCCACCGTCTTTCCTTCGCTCGAGGTCTGGTAACACGGACAAATTCATCAGAAAGAGCATGAGAGACGTCAGCAATGACACCATACTAATCAACGGAAAAATACCAAAAGATGGTAGCTTGAGAAACCGAGCTCGGAAAGTCTCGCATAACTTTAAACACAAATTGAAGAGTCTCTTTAGTTTGGTCAAGGGGGATTCTGATAAGGAGGTGTTTCCTCCTCAGCAAATTGAGGCGTCAAAGTCACACGTCACTGACGATGATTACATGAGGATCAATGAGTTCCAATTCGACTCCAGAAGCGATGAAGCTGCCATTTCTCGTGTTCCATCTGGTGTTCCATCCTTGCACGCAGTTCCTTCGCATCAGCAACTTCGCTCGCGACAAGGGAGTGTCGAGAGCCTCCGAAGCGAAAGACGAGCCTCGGATGAGCGATCTCGGGTAACAAGCTGGTCGAATTCGGACACCAACACCATCAATACTTTGAGCAGTCGTAAGGGAGAATGGGAACGGCAGCGCCTATCTGTCATAAAAGAAAACGGGATGCACGTCTCTTCATCGTCGGCAAGATACCCCGGTGTTGCGGCCCATGTCACGAACACGAATAACAGTCCCCACTCCATACCGCCGCCGATACCGATACAACCAGCAACGGTTAACAGCCAAAGAATCTATTCGGCACTTATGAAGAGGCTAAGCGATACCAGCAAACATTCGAAAGGGAACGAGTTGAAGAGAAAAAAGACTGTTGACAACTTAATCACCGCAGCTGCCGTACCCCCAAGAGGTAGCTCACAGCACCACGAAGGCAGAGGACCCAACTCGCCAGCAACCATTCGCTACGTCGTTTCCGATGGTCTATCTAACACATCGTCAACGAGAACGATTGAGAGAAAGCCCGTTGCAAATAGTAGAAGAGTTAAGGCGGAGCCAAGTGAATCTCCCTCTCCTGTTGGGACATCTTCAACTAAACCGGGAATCCCGTCCTCGGCGTCGATGCTGTTGGGAGACGAAGCGAGTAAGTCGCTGAATACCGATGGTTGGAAATCTCCTATACCGCGTATTGAAGAGCCTACACCTCCAGCAAGAGCACTATCGACTCGAAGTTCGGCCTTCTTTGCTAGCCCAACGTGCCATCTCTTCCGCACGCGGAGTCCGTATAGACGTGCACTCCAAGATTCGATCAAAGCGGAGTCTCAAAACACGCACCTTAGGTCTCCCGAATGCAACCCTTGGATGCGTTCCCTAACTAGTTTACCCATCCGATGCCCGAGTACATGCGATACGGAGCTAGACATGAAGATGCAATACGCCGAAAGCGTGTATTCCTCCACCGACGACCTGGGAACTGGATCTTCGACCGACCCATCAAATGTCGCCGACAAGTTCCCAAAGCCGCCAAATAACGTCCACGGAGATGCCACCATATTCCTCAGTCCCCCCGTCTACCGCCCCACACCACCCTCCCTAGCCAAGCACAGGGTCACTTCTTCCACAAGCTCCGTAGAATGGAAAACATGGCTATCGGCCAATGTCTCTAAGCTCGAAGGCACAGGCACACCTGACCGCACTGAATCCGGCGTCCTTGAGTATACTATCCCGAGAACTGCACCCACTCGGCCCTCAGGCCACATCCGGGAAAAGGCCCAAATCAACGACACTGACGACGACGACGACGACGATGAGGAGCAGCCGCCCCTGCCCTTCCCCTGCCTCTCCAACATAGAAGTCTACAAGCCCACGCGCCCGGAACCAGACACGGCGCTCGCACCCATCGAGCAAAACGCAATCCCGGTATCTACGCCGCAGACCCAAACCCAATTTTGGAGGCCGGCAATGAAGAGAAAGAGCACGTCTCCCGCCCCACACGACGGCAACGGCAACGGCAATGGCAAAGAGAACGAAGTCCCCGAGCGCTTCACCATGACGCAAGTTAGGAACGCGTTGCGCGCCACGCCATCGCTAGCCAGCATGCAGTCCACCAACCCCGCATCCGAGCCGACCACAAAAGGGCCTTTCGACTCCACTCGTCGTAAATCGCTCGCGCACAGAGCGTCTGTTAACACGCTCGCGGGAAACGGAAACAATACCACGGTTTCGGCGCCGACATCGACGCTGCGATTGGTCAAGCGACAGCAGGGTTCCGGTGGGGCCAATAAGAATAAATTCGTCACGCCGACGCCGAGTCCCGGGCCGAAGGCCTCGGCTGAGAAGCTGGGCGGCTCGACGAGTTCAAGGCGTAGGTTCGCGCTGGTGAATGCGAAAAAGGCGGAGAATGTTAGCCCGAAGGATGTCGAGGGTGAGAATCTGCCGTATGGTGTGAAGGGAGCTGGAGCTGGTGGGCTGAGTCCGGAGACGGATTTAGGGCCGAGTTCCGCTCAGACTTTGGGGAGTAAGAAGATGGTCGATTTATTTCTGAGTAGCAGGCGTAGGCGCATGGCGAGTGATGAGGAGGGCAGTGTGTTTATGTGATTTTTTTTTTTTGGTCTGTTACTGAGTATTGGCTTGTTTTGGTTCGTTTTGGGTTGGTTTGACTCAAGGGAGTTGGTAAAGAGTGAATTAAACTTGGGCTAGATGTGATGTTTGGGTGGCTGTGAGTTGTATGGAGTAGAGTACGTTATGGATAGGATAGGAAGTTCAATGGCATCGAGGGAAAAGGGGTCGTTAGGGGCTGTTAAGTTAATTCACTATCGTTTAGTATTAATGAGAAGGAATGGCTACCCGAAGCTTTGCGCTGGGGTAGACGTATAATTGTAATGAAAATAGTTTTATGTTGAGAGAACTTGGAAACGTGTTAAAATTGGATTATCGTAATAATGGAATGCTTCATATTAATATCGTGTATAATAAACAGGCGCATAGGTGCTATCCCCTGATTTTTATCTGCTTAGACAAATATAGCATCCATATCCTTATAAACACCCTGCACTCTTTTCCACTTCAACTCCTTCGACTTCACCAACTGTAGCCTCATCTTGTCCTGAGGCTTCTTCCACCGTTGTTGATCCTGCAGTCGATTGATATCATCGCAGACCAGATGCTCCTGGGCTTCGCTCCCCTGGTGCTCGACCACCTTGAGCTCTGTCCCACGCCGAGCGTCTAGACATACCAACGCATGACCGCGAGGGGTAACGACCTTGAGCATGATCAATCCGCTTAGCAGTAACGTTGTCATGTGTAGGGGACAATCAATCGAGAAACCCTCGTCCGAGCCGTGTTGCAGAAAGACTTTATTATACGGCCCTCGAGTCTTCAACACGCCACCGCCGCGCTCATCGTGCAGGAGCTTGGCTATGATGAACTGCTCGTTGATACCGGAGATGGCGTGCAGCTCCGACACGGATCGGCAACGTACGCGAAAATGCAAAAAGTCGCTCCACGGCCAGTCTTGGACGAACCGGCTCTTGCACACTAGCAGATAAAAACCAGCTACGACCCAGAGATACGTCGATAGATTGGAAGGGTCCACGGCGGTGATGCGGTCGCCCGCTGCGATGACCGATAGCCCGCCAGCGGCTATTAGGAACGCGACGAGGACGATATAGCAGACCTGGAACTTGCAATTAACGGTGATACCTTTCTCGTCAATCACCCAGCCGTCCATCTCCCGCGACATCTCGGTCATCTTTCGGGCTATCTTTTTGGAGCTTTTGGAAGTATCTCCGCCGGAGGCCAGATTGTAGCGAGAGAAGACTTTGGCCTTAACTGCGTCAGACAGACGCATGACGTCCCACGCTTTGCTATCGACCTCGAATTTGTCTGTGTACATACGGAAGAAGGCGTTGTAGTCCTTTTCCTTGAATGGCTGGACGACGTCCTTAGCGTCGCTGGTTAGCGCCATCATCGTACGGTACTTGGTAAGGTTAGAGACGGCGACAGGGCTGGTGAGGATTAGAGGAACCATCACGGTGACTATGTCTCCCATTGAGTCCATAACGGCTGTGCGCATCTTATACTGTGACAAATCGCACATCGAATATTCCGCTGAGAGATTACTTCGTGGCGTCTTATCTTCGGCTTCACAATGTCCCCATTCAACCGTTGTCTGCAGGCGACCAGGAGGTTTGCGGGGAGCGTCCTGTTTAACGTGTTTCAAGGCCTGGTATAAGATTTTGAATGCCGAGTGAGCAGTATTGATAGTGTCCTGGTCTGAAGAGGCCGAATACTCCAAGTCTCTGTCTTGGAAGAGGAGAGCCTTGAAATCCTCAAATCCAGTTGCGTAAACCATACCGCAGATCTCAAATGATGTACCGTGTAGTCCAGATCGATTCTGGAATCTGAGCGAGAGGAGTAGGTAGCGAAATATTGTATCTATTCCGGAACGGTTCCGGTTCTGATCAACGCAGTACCGGGCGACTTCTGCGTTCGCTGTGGTGGTGAGGCCTTCCTTGGTTTCGGTGTCGATCATACGGAGAACTTCTTCGCATTCTTCTTCATCAAGGATTCCATTTGAGAGCTTACTAGATAGGCCGGTCCTATCGAGAGCTGCCTCGCCTGCTTGGCAAGAGATCAGCGTGTTGGCATTCATGTCAAGCAGCAACACTTTTAGCTTAGTCACACGCTTCGTGAGCACAGCTAGCACGTTGCCGCACCAAAAATTCCCAGTCGCTGATTGAGAGATCAATCTGGCCAAGATAGCGGAGATATAGTCGATCAACGAGAATATGGCGTCCGAGGTTTTCTTTTTTGCCTGGTCTCCTTCTCTGTTCTCCTCCCACTCGCCATTCGTCTGGCTCACTTGCGCCTGCTGAAGGAGCTTTTTGAGGCGGTCCCTGTTGGCAAGGGCCTTGCAAGATTCGACATTAATGCATTCGTTGTCCATCAGGCAAAGTGAAAAGGCAGAGAATACGATCTCCGCCAGCCTACCAAGGTCCTGGTACCCTTCTTCACCATCTCCGCTGAAGAAGCCTTTAGGGTTGAAGACCAGACTTGGGTCGTGGCTTTCCACTATTCCCTTTAGTCTAGTAGCCTCGTCCTTCCAGAGCTCTGTGGCACTAAGGCCTGCGGGGAGATATGCACGGAGATCATCGAATTCAGGTAATTTGACTGTTTTCGAACGATCCGAAGAGGATCGGACGCACTGCCCTCCTGATGAAATCAATTCCATAATGGTGTCCAGATCACATCTGATCGGCACGGCGTCTCGGTCCATCGGCTCGCCATCATTCTGTCGCGAAGATGTATTTGAAGTTTGATGAAAGTTCGCTCTTTTCAAACGTTGCATGCGGCGGGTGAACTTGTTCTTCTGGTTTCTGGTAGCACTGCAGAACGTCGCGCGGCGCGAGAGCATCGAGTTTACACGATTTGGCCCAGGGTAGACATGCTCCTGAGGCTTCTCATGGCCGTCTCTGGTCTCTGCCTGCGAAACGCGGCTATCCATGGAAACATCGCGCGTCGAGGAACTGCTGTTGACATTGAGCTTGTCTTGTTCAGTCGACATGGTGGTTTTGCTTGTGTACGAGTAGGAATTTTTGGCTTGTACGAGAAACGAGAGGAAAGGGGACGCTTGCGTTCTAAGGTATCTATAGAGCAACACGCCTACGACCTACTGGGGTCTATGAGGTTGTACACCATCTCGGTGTAGGCCTCATTCGCATATTGCATAACCCTGCTTAGGTATTCAGTGTTCACCTAAATGTAAACATAGAAAATGTTTTGCCACCGCGGCGGTCGATGCCCGACTGAATGCCTAATGGAATGACTGCATAAGTGAGGCTAAATAAGGTAGGCTGTACAAAATATTGAAATGAGGCAATGTGTGGTTGCAGCCTACCTAGGTAGAAATGGGCGCGGTCTGCAACTTGCAAGCTGAAAAACGACTTAAGAGGCCTCCTGATCGAAATATAGACATGATATATCAGCCCATTTTTATGTAGCTTCAGTGCCTTCATGTTGTGAACAACACATTCTGCACACATTCATCATGACCTTAGATATAGCCAGTGCAATTAACGCCTGTAGCGTTGATCGCTACCGGAGCGTCATTCAGCAATCATATTCACAAGAACAGGCTGATGCTTCGGTGACGCCGCAACAAGCTCTTAAACATGGCATCAACCATAAACTCGACACTCCTACTAAGAGCACTGACAAGGTCCAAGAAAGCCCCATGGGGAAGTTGAAAGTGTCTCTGGGGGAACAAGAGAAGATAGAAGAACAAAGGTATCTCTACCTCTCGGACAGTAGCTCCGCAGAGACGCCGCACTCTTCCAGTGGTCGAAAGAAGAATTGCTCCCGGAAGAAGGCTGCATCTCGGTCATGCAAGTTGACAGCCAATCAATGCCGGAGAACGGGTCAGCTTGGTTTGTGCGACAGCGAGGAAGAGTGCAATGCATCGGATACGTCCGCTAGCAGTTTGGACTCTGAACCTAACACTGACGATCCCGGCAAACGAACACACGAGCAGAAAATGAAGAAGTGGAAAAAATTAGCCCGAGGGAAGTTCGAGGAGATGTTGCTTGAGTGTATTGTCAACACAGGTGAGTAACTTCACTCCCTCGACGGATGTTGTATCGCTATAGTTATTGATTCATTTTGACTGCGTTAGACAATATTCCCCCAGATTATGAAAACATCTTCCTTGACCGTGAGGTGATTGAGAAAGTAGAGAAAGCAACGGCACTTGGTCTTAAGAGACCCAAGGCCTTCAGCCACGGCGTCCTCAAGAATAACAAGGTGACCGGAGCGATTCTATACGGACCTCCGGGTACGGGAAAGACTCTTCTCGCGAGAGGAGTAGCGAAGCAATCTGGATTCAACATGCTCTCGATCTCAACGTCCGAGGTATGGCAGAAATGTCACGGTGACGACGAAAAGATGATCCAAGCCGTCTTTTCCATGGCGCGCAAGATGTATCCGACCATTGTCTTCATAGACGAAGCAGACGGCCTATTGGGGGAACGAAAGGCGGGCGAGAAACGCCACTTACGAGCGATGCTCAACAAGTTCCTTATGGAATGGGACGGGATTATGAGTGGGACTGATTCGCCATTCATCCTCCTGGCGACCAATCGGCCTAACGACTTGGATCCTGCAGTAATGCGACGTGCCCCCGTGCGTATCCATTTCAATCTACCGACCAAACAGGAGCGGCTCGGTATCCTAGGTCTGCTTCTCAAAGATGAGACGCTGGGCCCAGACATCACTCAAGCAACTCTGGCAAATCTCACGCCACAGTACACCGGATCTGATCTCAAGAACCTCTGCGTGACTGCTGCAACGGAGTGCATCTCGGAGCAAGCCGAAGACAGCGACAGGAGAGTGCTCGGACGTCGCCATTTCATGGCCGCTATGCGAACCATTAAGGCTACATCGATTAGCAAGACGAGAGAGCAGGATCTTCAGAATTTCCAGAATAACCGACAAGAGCAGGCTGACGAGTAGGAAATTCTTTTTTTGGTAGAAGGGCTCAGGCACTGTCGGCTGTAGTGAAACAAGTAATTCTCTTCATAGGTAACCTTAGATACTGTTACGTTCAAATTGAGTCCGTATTTATCCCCACGCCTATAGAGGAGTCTCAAATGTTGTGGAGATGAAGATAATTGATTAGTGTACGAAGTATTGATCTTGTATGTGGAGAAATTAGCTCCAAATAAGCCACAACTATAACCCCACGTCCCCACCACCCCAACCTGCCCAGCCTCACGAGGTATTCATGTACCTACCCCTGAGTCCAAAACGTCGACAAACGGGAATATTTAATTAAAAAGATTAGATACAAGTCTTTACCTGAGCTACACTTAGTGACTTTTTACATACTGTCCTTAACTTCTCTCAAAGGATTCAGTGCCGAAGAAGAAAATGGCAAAAAAAAACAGGTATAAATTCCCTGCTGTACTACTATTTACGGTTCTTACGGCCCTATGGAAAAGCTTAATACGCGTTGCAATCTACTGTATGCGGGGAATTGGTGGTTGCTGATATGATTGGCAGGAATCGATATGATCTACGCCAATCGTAACAGTAGTTGGGTGCACAGCTGGGAATAAATTCCTGCAGGCTCGCACTTCACAGCAAAGTGCCGGCTTGCCCTGGTCCAATGAACGCATCGTCGCTTCCATAAGCACTCAAACTAGGACAAGGTAGCCCAGGCAGGGCTGAGAGTTGCCTTACTTTTTATTTTGAAGTAGCATGGAAACTTGCGAAGGCTGATACCAATATTGGCTCTGCGGTGGCAAATATGCAATCAGTCATCAGCCTCGATGTGTTGTGTACTCGGCATGACCGCCGACGAAGCCTAACTAGAATGACAACTACTCAAGTTTGCAAATATGCCTTGGGCCCCAACCGTCTTTCGGGGAGGCTCAGGTTCGGACTTCTCCTGTAGAACTCTCTTTGTCAGAAGCACGGATTGGAGGCCTGATGAGCAGGTAGACCAAGGCAACAACTGCTAGGCGGCGTGCATATCCGGCGTTTGGTTCAATCGCTTTCGGCTTTTGCTCTATGCTGCCTAGACACTATACACTCGAACTTTCGACTGGACGCGATGACTTGCCTACGCTTGCTCTCAGCCTCGTCAAGAGAAAGAGCGGCCAGACAACGGCCTCCAACCTAACTCATGCCCGGTCACTTGTCTCACCATGACAAACCCTTCCCTTAACTTATTACATTCCGGCCGGCTATTTCATATCGTATCTGGTTCATTGACTGTCAAAAAAGAATATTCATTTCCGTACCCAAATCGACTTCAAGATTGGAGGATATCGTGTTTATATCATGGCCCCGTTCCTGAAACCTGATGTCGATAACGACGAGGATGATTCCCAAAGCTGCACCAGTGGTGATTGCAGCATATACTCGTCATCAATCTCTTCGTCTCCATCGATATGTGTTAGTATGGATTCTGCTTCCACTCTGAAGCCCTCTAACTCCACACAGTTCAATACTAAACCTCAGCCTCTCAAAGAGAAGAATGAGGGCACTGGAACGCAAAACACGCATGGCGACTGCACGAAAGATGTCACTTCGACCATTTCCGACACTACCAAACAGATAGAATGTGACATGGTTCGCCCCCGATTCCACTATCGGTCTCGATCTGCGCCCGGCTTTCCCCATTCTATCCCTCCAGATGGTCCTACAACTATGATCGACGAAGTTAACGACTTGAAGTCTTTCTATCAGACCTGGAAGAAATACGCCGTGACAGAGGATCCAGAACCAGACGCCATCAAAGACGAGAAGGATGAACTGGAAACTTTTCCTACCGACGACGCCTTCGTTTTCCCATTTTTCCATTTGGATTCTTCGAACTTTGGATTCCACAAATACCCTTTTCGATTCCCCTTCTTCCACCTAGACCCCTCGATCTTCGACGCACGCCGACGGCGAATAATATTCCCGTTTTCTCACTTGGCGCCATCTCTCTTCGAATGCGAACCAAGGTCTATGAGAAAGCCAGGTTCACCTCTTGAGAAGCTCATGAAGATGATCGGGCTAGAAGAAGTCAAAAAGGAATTCCTTTCCGTTCGGGATCGAGTCAAGGCAGCTAAAGCTCGCAAGGAGATGCCTCCATCAAGGAGTTTGAAATTAGACCTAATAATAACAGGAAATTCCGGCACGGGCAGATCAACCATTGCCAATATTTACAGAGATTATCTTTATTTTCTAGGTATTGGGCCGGTGTGTACCTCGATGGACGGTAGACAAAATGACAGTTATCGACAAATGGTTAGTATCCATAGCGACACTACCTAGAATATGTAGCTGTTTGACTGATTAAACTGTTCTAGGAACGCATGATGCGTCATCCCATGTCTTCTTTTCTAGTCCGTGGCTTACCAGACGACCTTAGTGACTACAGCTACGACCCGTACCGGATAAACGGGCGTAATGACCAGGATTCTATCCTCGTAGTTGATACCGACAACGAAAAGCTCAAAGGAATATTCAGCCAGCCAGAAGCTCATGGTCGCTTTTCTCGACGGCTTAACCTCAAAGATTACACCGACGACGAGCTACTCGCAATCCTGATCTGTTTGTTGAAGAAGGATTCCTTGAAGGTCAAAGGTGGATTCGACGCGCCGTTCCTCCGCATGTTTGCTAGAAAGGTTGGACACGGACGAGGCCAAAATAATTATAAGAACGTCAACACGCTCAAAGACGAGATAAAGAAAGTGCTTCACCGGCGCGCTGAGCGTTTAGAGAAGGCAACGCAAGGGGAGACCAACATGATTGTGGGCATTCATAACCGATCCTACGACTTGACGGAATCGGACTTTTTCGGAAACCCTCCGATAGACATCTACAAGGAAAGCGAGGCATGGAAGAAGCTTGAGAAGATGGCTGGCATGGAGAAGATAAAGAATACCATAAAGGGGCTGATTTCTCGACGAAATATGAATTATACTCACGAAAGGGCCGGAGAAAAACCCTTGAAAACTTCGCACAACTACGTTTTCCTAGGACCGCCCGGAACGGGGAAAACAACCGTAGCGGCACTCTTCGGTCAGATAATCGCGGAGCTTGGATTTATCGACAGCAGTGAAGTGGTCCTGAAGACGCCATCGAACTTTCTCGGGAAGTATGTTGGACACTCGGAAGACGAGACGCGAAAAATCCTGGAGGAAACGGAAGGCAAGACTCTTATTATCGACGAAGCACACATGTTCTACCATGGCTCGGAGTATGGCACAGACAAATCGGACATATTCCGAAAAGGCATCGTGGATACCATCGTCGCTCACGTCGACAACGAACCTGGGAACAACCGATGCATCATCCTAGCGGGATACCCGGACCGAATGAAAGAGTTCTACCGCAACACCAACCCCGGATTTCAAAGAAGATTCCCCCTAGAGGATGCCTTTGTGTTCGAAAACTACGACGTCAAAACTCTAAGCAACATTCTCGACATCATGCTTGGCCAAGATGGCATCATGGCTACCGACGAAGCGAAATCCGTCGCGATGGAAATCCTCCAAAGAGAACGCGAGCTGCCGAACTTTGGCAACGGAGGCGCGGTCCGCAACCTAATCAGCCGGGCACTAGCCTTATATAACAACCGAACGTCGTCGATTTCAAGAGAACACCAAGACGCAGACAGCGAAACGAGCCGCATCGTCCTAGAACCCCGCGATTTCGACCCGGAGTACGACCGCGGACTTCGGAACCAGAAGGATTACCGCTCGCTGTTCAAGGACCTGGTCGGCTTTCAGGACATCATTTCGGTCTTCCAGGGCTACCAGACGATGACGGCGAACATGCTCCAGTACGGCCTCGATCCGCGCGAGGAAGTCCCGTTCAGCTTCGTCTTCAAAGGGCCGCCAGGTACAGGAAAAACCACGACTGCGCGGGCCCTAGGCCAGATTTACTATAGCATGGGGCTCCTCTCCACCACGGAAGTCATGGACTGTTCGGTGACCGACCTCGTGGGGACCGGGACCGGGCTCACGGGGCCCAAGGTGCAGAACCTCCTAGAGCGGGCCCTGGGCAAAGTCCTGTTCGTCGACGAGGCGTACCGCATGGGGCAGACGGACCTCGCGGGCGTCTTCATCAACCGGTTCGCGCAGGAAGCCGTCGGCGAGCTCGTGGACTGCATGACGAAGGAGCGGTTCGCGCACAAGCTCGTCATCGTGCTCGCCGGCTACGAGGCGGACATGGACAAGCTCATGGCCACGAACGAGGGCCTGCGCGGCCGCTTCACCGAGATGGTGTTCCCGAACATGCGGCCCAAGGACTGTCTTCGCCTCCTCCAGAAGAAGCTGGAGAATAAGAAGATCAGGATCCTCGGCCCGAGGAAACAGGGGTCGCTGGATAAGGTCGTGGACCTCTTCGAGAGCCTGAGCGGGACGGAGGCGTGGGCGAATGCGCGCGATGTGGAGACCATTTCTAAGCGTATTATTCGCTTGGTTTTCATGAAGAAGTTGCCCGCTGGGGAGCATGCGGAGTTCGCGCTGGAAGAGGTTGCTGCTGTATTGAAGCAGCTGCTTCGGGAACGGGGTGGTTAGATGGGTCTATCGAGCTGTGGGGGTCTTCTCATAGTGTCCTTTTACCCTCTATGCCCACCCTGATTCTTTTCCTTATCATACATACCTAGGTGTATAGCCTACATGGTATACTCGGTTCCACCGGCGCTAAGGCGGGTCTACCCCTTAACTGGCAGATGGTTATACCCCTTGTAAGTGGGATAATGTACGTAGAAACTTGGCTAGATCGCGCTATACCAGAGTGGCCAATTGTGTTTCACGATTTCTGATGCTACCTGCATGGTAAGTCGATAATTACATAACCTAGTAGGAAACTAGGAAACTAGGTATTCTCCATAATAATGAACGATAACGTGCTATGTCGATGATCTGTGGACATCTACCAGCCGAGAAGATATAAGCTCGCGCACTTGCGCCGGGTTTAAACTAGCATCTCAGGCGGCTAACATACACTAGATGGTGCGTTTTGATAAGCGCCAGTGAGACTAGGGACTGACGAACAGGTATGCTAAACTTAAAATTGACATGGTCCGGATAGAAGCATTGTTCTTTGAATCCTTCGTGGATAGGTCCAACGCTATGATCTCGAAGGATTCCTGGTGGCGAACCCTTGTGGTAACAGCTCAAGAGTCAGGACAAAGAGAGCAAGGTGAATGCTATATCGGGCAGGTGGCTCAATTCAGCACGTTGGACCCTGAAACTCGTGAGTCTTGAGATTGATTAAAAGTGGATGGATCAAATTCAATGCCAGCGTTATTGACGATGGTCTCTTTTCGATGTACAGTAGGCATAGGTAAGTAGTAGATGGCCTGCCTGTAAACCCTTTCATATAGCAGATTTCTAGACAACTCAACTAGTTGAATCCTTCATTCGGAGTTTTTGTCCCACTATTTAGATGTTCGAAAAAGCGCCTATTGTGGCCCGTGCTGAAAGCCATCAAGGTTAGTGACGTTCAAGATATCGACGGCTCCTCTTCTAATAGCTAAAACGATTCCTTCAATATCAACTTCCAGGTTCCAAGGTCACGAAGCTATTAGACGAGGTAATCTAGCAACTCGAGGACATTCGATCCTTCTTTAATCATTTTCTACTTGCCTCTATCGAGCGTCGACGTCTCACTTAAACTCGTTTGAGGAATGGCTCAATGCGACCTTGCGTACCTGCTAGATACGTCGTAAAGGTGGTATGTATTAATACTCTTATCGTCCGATGCACGGATATATCTACGTGCAGCGCAAGTTTCAGAATTCTCGCTGCCTATCCGAAAGAGCCAATCTCGAGATGGTTTGAGGGGAGGGTATCGAATCCCCCAAAAAGAAACAACATCTCGATAGGATTCCGTGATGGACCTCGGCGGCGCTATTGGCCCGTTTAGCTTATCCATCCCACACGTGGTTACATCAACGAAAGCTGCAGGCAATACCCCTTGCGTGCGAATTAGGTTAGATCGTCGGAGATCTTCGCGTGGAACCAAGATTTCTTCCTCGAGACACCCACCACCAGCTCCGCCTTGCCCTGACCGGTGGGATGTAACCCGTCTGTCTGCACCGTTCAGCCAGCCCGATCGATGAGCCACGTTCTCGCCGTTGACATGGATGTGCCTGGCTGTAATCACGTCACATAGCCGATTTCAATAGATTCGACTAAGCTTCAAGCGCAACTCTGTGCCGCACGTCGACGTCTCCCTTGCAGGTCTCGGCTTTCAGCTTCGTCGTCGCACCGCCGCTGCTTTTTTGACTAAGAAGTTATTTTAGCACATGAACCAACCCATGTCACCGTCCTTGGCCGCATTGGGAATTTTCTTTCGATGAGGATTCCGTAGTGTTACCTTTCGGAAACAAATTGAGATGAGTGGCGGCCGCCAGGGGTCGGCTGGAGGTGGAAAGGGGACAGACATGTGCTGCGGGATTTCCTCTCCCCCATATATGATGTGCATTGCTCCCCCCCTTCTGGCATGTCTATGGACTTGGCTCTAGATTTTGCTTTCTGGTCCCCATTCTGCTTAATCCTGCGTAGGATCATGGACGAGACGACGAGGTGCTTATGCAATAAACCTACGTAGAATCATATACGCCTATGACTAGGAAGGCTCCTCCTACCTAAGAGCCTCGATGGAAGACGATTCGAGTTTCCGGTACCGCGTGAACTACAGCGAGAACATTGCGCCCAAGTACCCGGCCGGGTATCCCGATGGCCTTGAGGTCGTCCCACATGCCACGCCGGTGTACCCCTTACCGGCGCACCCCCCGAGCCATGTGATTGGGAATAGTCCGGATGCAGAGGAGAAGTGGTCTCCGAGTTCAAGAGGGTGGCCCGATGTGCCTGGATCGGCGGCTACGGCGTTACCGCAGTCACCGTCATCCGATGTAGAAAGTCATAAGGGAAAGGAGAAGAGACGGGTGCTGGGACTCACCGTTCCGCTGTTTTGGACGCTGGTCGTGATCGTTTTTATCATCCTCGCAGCAGCCCTAGGCGGCGGTATAGGGGGTGGACTGAAGGCACAGCAGCAGCAGAAGCTCACTAACAATGCCTCAAGGTTCGTGCTATTCTGTGATGCTTGTAATGTCTTGTGGACATATTTTCGGTTACTAAGAAATCCAGCAGCGATCCTGTAACGAACGGGACATCATCATCTTCTTCATCAGCAGGTGGCGCGACACCTACATCTTCGCAACCTGCAGCGACGACGACGGTGACATCAACGGGTCCTATACCCTCAGATAGCGGGTGCCCGTTAATCAATGGCCAGACGTACACACCTTACGCCGTAGACGGGAGTGACTTCCCGCTGCAGTCTGGGAAGGAGGGGCAGCAATTCAAGCAGCAGTGCTACACGAACTACGTCTCTTCCGCGGCAGCGCAGACACACGATATTCTGAAGATATATATGCCGACGCTGGAGAACTGCATTATGGCTTGCGCCGCGGTGAGTTTTCTTCACCAAAATCCCCCTGCTTTGAGACTATCGTTCTGAAATTTAGCTCGTACCTCGGGACATGAGGAACAGGTTACTAACGCCGGCTCTTATAGTACAACGAAGCGTACGCCTCGAATTTGGCGAATAACACGGGTGTTGGTGGCGGCTACTGCGTGGCCGTAACGTTGAATAAAATCAACGCTGGATTTTGTTATTTAAAGAATGGCACTACTACTAATGACACGATGGGACATCCGGACTTATATTCTAGCGCTGTGCTGCTTAACCTCGATACTTCCTAGGCGTCTAAGTTTATTTTGTGGGTGGTGAGATTTGACGGCAGGGATTGATAAGGCGTATACGATGAGATATCCGGAGCCTTGTATCATAAGATCCTTGTATAAAAAATTCGAATTTCTGATAAATTTTGATAAATTACAGGGCCGATGAGTTGCAAACTTGAATTGATTCTACATCTTGTCTTTGGGCTACGCTGATTTATTCGTTCTGATCAATTGCCCGCTACTTCGGGGGAAACATCGCATTAGAAGAACAAAAGCTTTTTTCTTCCTTTTCGGTGAGTGAATGTCTATGTCACCAAAGTCAAAGAGCGGCTAAGCAGGCTAATTGTACAGAGACATGAGGTATGATTTTTGACCTTCCATCGTGAGCCGTGTCCACTTGCCCCATCTAATCCTCTATTGCTATCGTACAAGCCACCATATCATCCTCACAAGCGGTCAGGCATCGCAGATGGGTTGAAATTCATCTCCCTACGATATCATGAACGCACCATCATGAACTTAAGATTGGTTCTGACCCTGACTCTTGCTCAACTCACTCTGAGCCGTCGAGGTGGGTCCTCCCTTGACGCGTTCACCGCCGGTGACCAGCTTCTCACCCTCGGTGATGTCATGCAGGGTCTGGGAGTTGATTGGCTCGCCGGCGTGGCTCTGGGCTTGTGCCGTGGGGCCGCCTTTCACGGGCTCAGCTTTACCCGTGATTGCCGCCTCCGCGGACGAAATCGCCGAGATGGTCTCCGAGTCTAGACGGCCTGTGTGCGAGGATACCGGGTTGGTCTTCTGTGACGGGAAATGTTAGAAAAGCTAGTTAACTATTCGACCGATGGAAGACGAGGAGAAGAGTTAGCACTTACGGATGTAGCAATGCTCTGAGCGAGAGCGGCGGGACCACCGTGGACGGGCACATTACGGCTAGTAACGTGCTTTTCGCCCTGGGTGATGTCGGAGATAACTTTTCCTGTGACAGGCTCGTTGGCGTGCTTCTGAGCTTGAGCCGTGGGACCACTAGCCACAGGTTTGCTCTCGCTCGTGAGCTCCTTCTCTCGAGCGGTGATCTCGGAGATGACTTCCGAGGTGACGGTTCGGTCACCCATGATGGAAAGCCTCTGAAGAGCAGGTCGTTGAGATGAGATGAGTGGGTTGACGTTGGGTAGTCTAAAAACCTTGATGAGTATGGATCGAGACATGATTTCACGTTCTATGTTTGCGAGATAGTAGAGATAATAGTAGAAAGCTCACTTACAGAGTCGAAGCAGATCTGGGAGTTGTGCCCTTTTATTCGGATGAATTGAGGGTCTTTTTCAAACCTAACTGAGAGAGGTTAAAAGTTCTGAAGATCAGACTGGAATGATTGGTGATTTTATAATCTATGATGGTTTGCATATTAAGTTTGTGGAAGCAACAACTCAATCTCTGACCTCATCGATTTCAATCGGTGCTGTTGCTACCCGCTTGTACCTGCAGTAGCGCCCCGGAACAAAGTGAAGACTAGGTAGGTAATTTGCTCTACTTTTGATGGCAGCTTCTATATTTGATAGTATTACCGGAATATCATCGCGGATTGATCTCTCTGGAGTTTATACATATTCCATAAAGAAAGTGTTATTTCCCTGCTAAGATTGTTTTTGTTTATGGATCCTTCTAAGTTCCGTCGTTACACACATATTAGATTAAAGTCTTTGTTGGGATATTGATTACGTAAGGTAGTCACGTGTGGAGGGGTTGGCCACAAAGTGGCCAATTAGGTAGGTAGCTAGCTTATTCGTACACACACTTAACAAGAACAACACCAAGAATCATCGCGAACCTTGTTTTACCTGTGCTATTTAGCAAACCACCCACCCATGGCCATACCAACAGTCTTAGCAAATTCTTATACTAGTAGGTATAGCTTGGTTGGCATTTATTAGAACAATCATTAATTTGTTATCATTATAAAATTTCTAGGTTTCTAACTGACAAGTTTTCTAAGAAAATACTCTTGTGCTTGTGCCTGAATTTTTATTTTATTTTACCTAGGTTATTGTAGCACCTTTCTTTTCTAGGAATTCCATGTCCCGATTATGAAATCACCGTTTACTTCTCCTGTGTGGTTTAAGCAAACTGGCAGACCAGAAAGCGGTAAGTAACCTCCAATGCATGTACTGTAGATTACCTAAGCAGTTGTTCATTGGCATAAATTGTGGGTTGATACTTAAGGTCAGAGGGGTAGAGGGAAGGGGAGAGCGGTTTTTTGGTTTTTGGTTTTTTGGTTTTCGATTTTTTGGTTTTTTGGTTTTCGGTTTTTTTGGTTTTCGATTTTTTGGTTTTCGATTTTCGGTTTTTGGTTTTTGGCCCTTGTTATTTCAGCCGGTACCTAGGTAGCTTTCAATGAAATTTCACTTTGTAGGCATTTGCTGATGATCCTTACCCGATTTCAGTCACATTCCTGTTGTGTAATCCCACTTGACATTTGATTGGATACATCTACCTCTTCGTAAACGTGGCACACATGAATGTGGCATCGAGACAACCGAGTGCATTTGACATTTTGAATCAAAGCTGTCTCCGCAGTCAAGTCACGAATTATGTACCTATTCATTGTCACAACAAAATCAATCATGGCAACATAGGTAAATAAGGCCCTGGTACGAAGGCCTTCAAGTATAACTTCAAGTCAAAACCATCAAGACAAGCCAGGTCTGCTCTAAGACATCAAATCATACGCCATGATGGAGTTCATTGCTAATTTGTTCAAGTCTCTCTTAAACCACCTCCCCGCTAAGGTTCAAACCGACCACGATGTTATTTGGCCGACACGGCTCGAGTCATTCGCTCTCCGTCAAGTCCAGGGCGGAAGTCTCATCTTTTTGAACGGGACACACCTACCACGCCATCTAGAGATTGATGGACGAGAACCTCAAGCAATTGTGTTCAGACAACCACTCCCGTCTGACCATGAAGAGGCTTTGCTTGGCATGAACCTTAGGAAAGTCAACCCAGCTGTCGACGTTCTAAATGACGGGCCTTGTAGCGGTATGTAGCTCCAGCCTAGTTTATCTGGACATGACTAATGTTTTCAAGGGATTGTGAGAGTGCTTGCGACTTTCATAGACTGTTTTGGACAGCACTGGCTCGGCAATGGATCAGGAGTGGTCATTGACAGTGAACATGTCATGACTGTTGGTCATACTATCTGGCATCGGGAATACGGGCTTGCCGTGTCAATTACCATTTGTCGGGATAGTCGTGCCGGCCCAGATATCTACCATGTAGATGCCGGGGCTGTTCATTTCCAGTGGGCCGAGGCATCTTCGGCGAAGAATGACTTCGCCATTCTTCGTACTTCAAACCGTTTTCAGAGTGGGATTAAACCCATGCGCTACACAAGGTCACCAACTGCTCTAGCCACTACCAATGTCAACGTCTATGGTTTCTCTACCGACATGCCCATGGACCAAAATGGTTACTGGCATCCTCATCTTAGTTACAGCTACGCCACGGTTGAGTGCGTGCCTGATACCTATGGCCTACTTGGTCACAATGGAGATACATACCAGGGTACGCAACAGAATATAACTCTCTTAATATGTGGTTGCTGACTATGTTGGCTTATCATAGGTGCCTCTGGTGGCCCTGCCGTCGACAATTCGGGAGTAGTAATTGCCCTTCATAGGGGAAGCTACAGCTCAGGTAACGACACGAGTAACAGGGCAGTTGCCGTCAATCAACTTGGGAATGATATCGAAAAATTCAAGGAGGCGCTTGCAGTTATGACCGAGGGGACACCGGTAGGAGTATCGAGGATCACGCAGGGTGCTAAGTTCGGGCTCCGTGGCTGGATTGGGGCTTGTTTTCGTTGGGAGTAAACCGAAGAACAAGCAATGGGTACTGGGCCAACTATTGGTCGTAGTTGACGATGCTTATGAGAACTATGATGCGAAGGGATAGGAGCACGGGTGTGGATCGGTTGGGTTTGGGTGAGCGTTCATGAGGTACCTAGGTACGTATAAGCAATTAGGCGCCTAGGTATGTATTTAGAGATACAACTGAGAAAACATTATCTTTTATTAGCTAGGTAGATAGTTGAAACATGAGTGGGATTCCTACAATAGACTCAGAGCTGCTTACTTGACGTGCAGTATGTTACTTGCTATCGTACCTATGGTAGGTCTTAAGGTTCTGCTTTAACAGATCATCCAATCTCACTTCTACATCAATTCCAAGAGAATCTCTAGGCTAAATACCTAGCGTAGCCTCAACTGAGAGCCTGTTGACTTCAACCTCAGTACCTATATTTATAACATAGATTAAAAGACTTAGCCCCGCATTACTAATACTGTTTACATATTGAAGTCGTATTTAAGGACATTTTCCATCTTACCCGAGGTGTTCTAGATTATATACGGGTATGTATATATATAATAAACGTATGGAAGCGGCCCCCATACATCTATATTACAGTAAAAGTCCAGAATTGTGGTCGTTCTTGAGCGAAAATGGCTTATGGAATTCTTTTGAGCGTCATCGCGCTCTTCGCCGTGAAAGGGACAATCGCCAGGGACTTTCCAAACTGCCAATCCGGACCTGTGAGTATATGAAAAGGATCCCATAGCCCCTTATCATATATCCCTAGCTCACAATAAGACAGCTTGCTTCGAACCAAGTATGCAACACCACACTTGACCCATGGTCTAGGGCGGCGGCGGTAAGAACATGACTACCACCTTAATACAAGATAACCAGTTGTTCTAATCTCATTATTCAGCTCGTTTCCCAATTCAGCAGTAGCGAGAAGATGTCCAATTCCTGGGATAACTCGCCGGGTGTCTCGCGTCTAGGTCTCCCATCTTACGAATGGTGGAATGAGGGTATCTGAATCCCTTCCCCCACTTCTTCTTAAAAAGGGGTAAATACCTCCGAGCTAACAGATATCATCAAGCTCTCCACGGAATCGCCCGCTCCCGCGGCGTCGAATTCGCGAACTCCGGAAACTTCAGCTACGCAACGTCGTTCCCGCAGCCCATCACCATGGGCGCCGCCTTCGACATGCCCTTGATCCGCTCCGTCGCCGAGACCACCAGCACCGAGGCGCGAGCCTTCAGCAACGCCGGGCGCTGCGGTCTGAACTTCTGGACGCCGAACATCAATCCCTTCCGCGACCCGCGCTGGGGGCGCGGCCAGGAAGTGCCGTCGGAAGACCCGTACCACATGAGCCAGTACGTGATGCAGCTGATCCCGGGGCTCCAGGGCGGGTTGAGCGCAGACCCGTATTACAAGCTCGCGGCGACGTGCAAGCATTACGCGGGGTACGACATGGAGAATTGGAAGGGGAATCGGCGGTACGCGTTTGACGCGAAGATTAGCAGTCAGGACCTGCAGGATTATTACCTCCAGCCGTTCCGCGCGTGCATACGCGACGCTAATGCGCAGTCCGCCATGTGCAGCTACAATGCCGTCAATGGTGTGCCGACCTGCGCCGACCCCTGGTTGCTGCAAGATGTATTGCGCGGGCTGTACGGCTTTACCAGCGAAGACCGCTGGGTCACGGCCGACTGCGACGCGCTCCAGAACGTATGGACGGACCACCACTACGGATCTTCGGCGGCGGGCGCCGCAGCCGCGAGTATTAACGCCGGGACCGATCTGGATTGCGGGCAATTCTGGCCTCAGAACCTGCCTTCGGCATATAATTCCAAGCTCTTCAACGACACCGTGCTAGACAACTCGCTAATCAGGCGCTACGCATCCATGGTCCGACTCGGCTGGTTCGATCCCCCGGCCCAACAACCGTACCGCCAACTCGGCTGGGATGCTGTCGCGAAGCCCGAGGCCAAGGAATTGGCGCTTCGCGCTGCGCAGGAGGGCCTCGTGCTCTTGAAGAATAACGGCAGCGCGCTGCCTCTGACCGAGTCGATCAAGAAAGTCGCCGTCATCGGACCTCTAGGTACCGCCACTACACAAATGCAGGGGAACTACTACGGTATCGCGCAGAGCATTTCGACGGTGGTCTCGGCGTTCAAGGCGGCCGGTTACGACGTGACCAATGCTCAGGGGTGCGCCATCACGGGCTCGTCAAATTCGGGATTCTCCGCTGCCTTGAGCGCAGCGCAGGCTGCAGACGCAGTGGTTTTCGTCGGGGGTATTGATACAAGTATCGAGGCGGAGGACCGCGATCGCGAGCAGATTACTTGGCCGGGGCAGCAGATACCCCTTATTAAGCAGATAGCGGCGGCAAAGGGCACGAAACCCCTCGTGGTGGTGCAAATGGGAACTATGATCGATAGTTCGGAGGTTGTCGCTGAGCCCGGCGTCGACTCATTATTGTGGGCTGGCTATCCGGGACAAGACGGCGGTGCGGCGGTGGTAAGTATTCTGACTGGCGAAACGGCGCCCGCCGGTCGACTGCCTGTGACACAATACCCGGGAGACTATGTGAACCAGGTCCAGATGACGGACATGAACTTGCAGTCCGGTACTGGGAACACCGGGTAAGTAAATCCCCTTATTTTCCTTTTCTTCCGTGGGGGTTTCGGAGAATTTGACTAATGGGGCTCATAGCCGAACGTATAAATGGTACACCAAGGAGCCCGTATTTCCCTTCGGCCACGGTCTGCACTATACGAGTTTCAACGTATCGTTTCCCGAAGACCTCCCCACTACGTTCTCAACAGCAGACCTCACGTCGAATATTTCATTCACGGATATTGGTCCCGTAGCCTCGGGCAACTACCCTGATCTAGCACCATTCATTTCAATCCCCGTGTCAGTAGTAAACACAGGGAATGTGACGTCCGACTATGTCGTGTTGGCATTCCTAAAGGGAGAGTATGGGCCTGAGCCCTATCCAATCAAGAGCTTAGTAGCGTTTGATAGGATCCATGATATCAAACCAGGTGAAGCTGGAACGTCAACATTAGATGTTAAGCTAGGTGCTATTTCGCGCAGTGACACGGAGGGTGCCTTGACTTTATGGCCTGGGAAGTACACGTTGGTGTTGGATATCGATGACCGTGCGGCGTGGGACTTTGAGATCACGGGAGACCAGGTGGTTCTGGAGAAATTGCCGCCCAAGAAGTAAGCGTGAATATGCCTTTCACAATAACATGGACATTATATATGCGTGCCGCAATGTGCTATTAAACTGCGAAATTCGTCATGTTATCTTGGTTGTTGGTAAGCCTACTAAAGTCTAGGGAGGCTCGGATTGATATTGCAGATGCTCATCGCGTTCAAGATGGAGGTATGAGATCGGTTAGGACCGCACGGAGTATATGGGTTAGGAAGATAGGTGTCATTATGGAGGACGCCATAGGTTCTCCATCCTGTGATGACGGCTGAACACTAGTAGTCGTTATATGCGGATTATCCGGAATGACAGAAAGTTCTTGCAGGAGCTTCTCGGAGAAGTTTTCATCTGATTGACTCCCTGGGCCGGAACCAGATGTCGGAATATATGATTTTGTACCTCCCTGGGAACTGCTGCCCGCTTTCCGCCTCTTATTTCCCTGAGAAGGCATTGCCGTGAGCAGAGATAGAAATGAGTGTAGATAGGAGCCGAAAATGGCCTATCATAGTTAGCAAGAATAGAGATTACTTCCTCGGTAACAATGCTAAATCATGGGGAGGATAGGGTATCATAAACTGAGCTACGAAGTAAGGCAACACGGCGCAAGATTGAAGCGAACGTCATATACCACCATGACTGATATGGCATGAGGAATGTCGATCTTTCAAGGTGCGGCAGCAGGTTCCATTGTGGCTCAGCCACTTTCGGATCTGAGCTTCTGATTCGCTCGCTTTATGTCCCGCATTCGTATTCCTCGTTTAGACAAACTTACCTAAATAGGTAAGGTGAATGATCATTTCGCATATATTAGTAGTATCCTCACCTGGACCGGAGTAATTATCATCTTCTAACAGGGCTCTAATAATGCCTCCAAGTGTCATTTTGAAGAAGAGAAGAAGATGAAATTCCACAATGGCTACCTACCTATATATTTAGAAAAAGGTATCAAGTGCCCCAGAAGAATGTGCCTAGAACTCACCACATCAGAGCTAGTAGATGCCGAGGAGATGGTCTAACGCTAATGAACCCCACGGCTTCGAGAACCACCTTTCTCAATTTCAAGCAAATAAGCCTAGAGGTCTCGATAGAACTCTGCGATAGAACTCTGCGCAGGGGGACGACACATTAAGAATTTGAATAACCAATGGGAAATTTCGTGACTTTATTCACGCTCAAGTGACCCGGAGGATGGGCTTCACTACTCGTCCTAGTCCAAGTTGCAATTTTCATTCGGAAGCCTACCTTCAACTCTACCTAGGTAAGTATGCGTTTTACTTGATATTCATACAAATCTAAGTGGTTTGATTAACCGCCAGCCCAGTTTATTTTCTCATTTGTGATGGAAATGAAGAGAACAGCTTATCGTGCGATCGGTAAGTTAGGTAGCCATAGGTAAGTTACGGCAAAGTTGCACATTAGCTGTTCGAGTCACACAGGCAGAGGACAATATGCTGTCAGCAATCCTCCTGCGGGATCTGCGTGTTAACCATCAGCGTGTTATCGCGACATTGCGCAAAATGTACTTATTGGTTCGAAGTACCTAGTCAGCGAGTCTCAATCCACTGTCACGTTTCATTATATTACCTAGAGGATAGCCTTCCCTTCTATATAGGTAGGATGATTGCGTATATCGCAACTTTTCCATACCTCGACTTTTCTCTCCATTTCTAAATCATCAAAATCATGTCACCGTCGAAAGTCTTCGTCACGACCGCCACCGGAGTCCAAGGGGGAGGAGTCGTACGATATTGTCTTCGTGATGGGCATATCGTCTACGCTCTTGTCCGAAATCCCTCATCGCAGGCTGCCAAATCGCTCTCAGATCTAGGCGCAAAGCTGGTCGAGGGATCCTTAGAAGATGTAGAATCTCTAATCAAAGGGATGCAGAACACGGACGCCGCGTTCCTTAACCTTCCCGGTAGCGGACCTCAAGGGATGCCACCCAATGTCGAGTACACGAAGAACTTTATCAAAGCCGCTCACGCGGCCTCTGTACCCTGGATTTTCTGCTCTACAGTCGTGAACGCTGGCCAGCACGAGTCCATTCCCGGATGGGGCCCGGACAATCTAATGTATAAGTACTGGCTCGTCAAAGACGCGGTCGAGAATCTCGTGCGGAGCTCCGGCCTTCAACGCTGGACTATCCTTAGGCCAGCCACATTCATGCAAAACCTTCAACCACCGTCTAGTCAATTCCTTTTCCCGGGTTTCGATGAGCGAAGGGTCTTGAGGACGGCTTACGATCCCGAAGCGAAAGTGGGCTGGATTGACGGCGCGGACGTAGGAAAAGCGGTTGCGAAGGCTCTGTTGGACCCGGATAAGTACTCGGGCAGGGAGATCGATCTCGCAGCCGAGAATTTGACGATCGGAGAGCTGGCTGAGGAGATAGGAAAAGGTCTTGGGAAACCGGTTACTATAGAGCCGTATACAGACGATGAACTTGCGAAGATGGGACCTAGCGTTCAAATCACGGCTCAGAGATGGGCAAGCGATGTGCCTACCGGTCTTTCTGCCGAGACGGCTGCTGTTGAGTTTGGGTTGACTTCGGTGAAGGAGTTCTTTGTTCGAGATGGTCAGTTTTGAAAAGTTCTAGGCTCGACCGGGGCGTAGCATTTCAGTGGTATTACAACACATCTCAGGATCACCTTCGGTTCTCGGGGAGATAAGTTGGGCCTGACTCCGATGTTATATGAACGTCAAACTAGGTACCCTAATCTCATTTCCGGTCTAAGCGGTTCGTTTACTTGTAGGATAAAGTGTAGTCTGGGTAACTTCGAAGCTAAACACCCATTCGCCAGACCATCAAGCTAACAAGAATTACGCCACTGTTCTAGAGTCGCAGCATCTTAGTGAAGTCCCATGCCGTTATATTGATCATACGGGCCATAGCCCGACTTATCTAGGCGGCAGTGTTATAGCTGTTTATGACTATGAACCTAATCCGGCTCACCGAAGCGATAGCGAGCCGCGGCTGGATGCAACTTTGCGGCGTAGTCGCGAGAGTTTAGAGACATTTTAAGATCATAAATCCTTCCCTGCCAGGTTTTAAATTACTTCATTATATTCCGGATAGAAGCCTACCTAAATCGCGTGTAGGTATCAACTTCAAAGAATGCGCTTACTACCGGACCGTAGCGTTAGCTTTCGAGAGCTTATTGCTTATAAATAAGGAGCTATAATGTCTCCCGTTCCCTTGACCTGATTATGTGATACCCGGGTCTATGGGAAGGAAACATGCTATCTGGATTACCCCTTTTCTCGTCACGTGATACCCCTTAAAAAGTCGGCCTGCCGTTCGCTGACGTAGAATGGGCCATGCGTACTCTTTCTACAAGAAAATAAGACATATTGATCGGTAGTGTGACGAGGTAGATATGGAGTATATCCCATTCGACCAAATTGATCCTAATGGCTACAATTCTTGTTGTAATCACATATACCCAGTATGGGTCAGAACTCCAATGCCTGAAGAGAGTATCTTATTGATGTATGTTGGCTCTATCCATTTGAGCCTTGGGATTTCTCTTTTTACGGTCACCAGTTAAAGCGTTAAATGCAGCTGCAATTAGTGAGTCCTGTTATGCATCACACGCCCGGATAAACTGATCATCATCCATATCATCCAATAGGTGTTCGTCTAAATATCTGATTGCCTTCTCAATGTCTGACGACCCAGGTTTGCGACTCATCACACGCAAATGCTCATCAAACGCTAGCTCGAGCTCCGTTGTATTCAATGCTTTATTTGTTCTTTTAACGCTACGATTAGTCATTGCCTGGCGTATTAGATCCTGTTGTATGACCTTCCTTTTTATAGGAGGGGCTGAATCAGTATCAGTATCAGAATCGTCAGAAATCTTGTCAATTAGGTCGGGATCGTATTGCTGGCTGTGACGTTTGTGTTTAGGTCGACTAGGTGTATCCGACCCGTAGGGGCTAGAACGTTGACGGCTCCCTAGGGTGAGATCTCCTTCTTCCCCAGCCTGCCTGATGTAATTTCCAGTCGATATATCTATAGAGAATGTTTGAGCGTAGAGCTTCTCGTTGCCCCGGGGGGTTTTCCTGAGCCATTTAGCACCAGGATGCTGTTTTATGAATCTCTTCCATTGTTGATCAGATAAAATAGAGCACCCATTTTCGCTCACGTCGGCACCGTTACTGTAGTCACTGTTGATCAATGCTTGGTATTCTAACCACTATTTCTTTTCAGACTTGCGCTTCATCCTCATTGATTCGATGGGCCAGGGTTTAGTGGGCGAAAACTTATTTAATTCGTCAAGAAGGCGGAACCATGCAGGCCGCCAGATAGTCCAATGATCGGAATCGAATAGACCCTCGTTGGTGAGTGATGCCAAGTGTTCCATGTAGACTGCAGTTTCTTCTCTTGTCCACCTTGCTGTAGATGTAGGAGACGCAGCAGTCGATTTTATAGGAGCTCGGGAATGGTTGTCGTTAAGTGGTGGTATATGAGGTGTTTGTGAATCGTCAGGTTGATCCGCGGATTTCTCGTCTAGTTCCCTAGATAATCGATCAGCATTAGGGGAGGCAAAGTCCCTCCCCCTATTAGTAGGGCCATGCACAGCAGCCGAATTGGAGACTCGGCCCCCCAATTCACATTTAAAAGACCACTGGAAAGACATTGTAGTTGACAGTTTAGAGGATCAAAAACGGTTTAAATTCAAAATTCGTGAAATTAAAATCCCAAAGTAGAATACCCATTGGGCTTAGTTCCGTGGATACAGGGGAAAGAACGGTACACGCGGAGTATACCCACTTTGTATGGGTGGAATAGGTATCATAATCTGCCAAGATCTCGATTTAGCAATGCTCCAACCCCACCAATATGCACCAAGATACTTTTTCCATTAGAGGTAACGAAGGTAGAGAGATAGATCAAACCAAAAGCATAAAAATTAGCAAAACGTACAACACCGGGGATTTGCTGGTCGTCACCGACCCAACTACTGATCCGGCGATATTCAGTTTATCCAAGGGAGAGCGGACGGGATCCCGAGCTTTCTAAATCCTATGGTCGTACGTGACAAATTTAGTGATTAAAGGTATATATATCCCACTACCACAACTTAAAGCATGTATTACATAATCAAGTACCCACCCCCTAACCCCTTTTTTTTCCAAAAAAAAGGGGGCGGGGATGACATTTTGCTTAACAGCATCACACTGTCGCAGAAGCCATTCAAGATGCACATCGATTTGATTTGACTTGACTCAATTACCAATAGGGTTTACGTCTAAGTGGGATGCAATGTTTTTCAATTATCCAACTGATTTGCTTAATTTACTTAGACATTTCAGCGCAGCATGTCCGGCTTCAGACCCGTCACATTGCGTACTCAGGTTATCGCAAGCTCAATCTCCAGATCATAGGAGGATCAGTGATGTTAGCCATAGCTCTAGCGTGATGAAAGACAATATGAACACGCCCACAGCAAGCAAGCAAGCAAGCAAGCAATGGAGGGCGTGCAATGCGCCTTCTTGGCCTCTAGCCCCTAACCCGCACACAACGGGCCGACCAACAAACACGGCTGTCGTCATATCTGCTCCAGTGTGGATGTTGCTGTCAAACAACACTTCAATCCGAGTTCCGACCGCAAGCGTAACCTCGTGTAGAGCCTCTAGCGAGCCTTGGACCCCATCGTACTGCCGACCTCCGTGATTCGAAACAATAGTTCCGTCGACACCGGCCTATGCGGCAAGCTCAGCGTCGGTGGCGTCCTAGATGCCTTTCACTAGAATTTTCCATTCCATTCCATTCCCCACGGAGCCATTATGATTCATGTCAAGAATGCGCCATATCCAGCTCTCAAGTTAGGCAACCCCCTTTCTAAACAGTCTTAGCCCTATTAAAGTTGGAGGAAGGAGTAATAGGGAAATATTTCAAAAGTCGAGGTAGCATATGAATAACAAGGCGTATACCTAAGCAAATGGTATTTTCTCACTCCAGAGCACCATTCAACACGTCTTCGATACTATTTACTATGATGACGGCACCCACAATAAACATAAAGCCCTTTGGTTGCTAGAAATTTCGTAAGCCTTTGAGAAGTTTAGTGTTCTATTGGAAGGGGTTGACGTACTGTTGACCATGCGTTAGGGCTAGTTTGATTCGCCGCTGGGACAGGCTGAGACTCGAACGAACTAGCCATCATTTTCGACAATCACAACATCCATTGTAGGAATAGCATAGAGGAATTAAGATCCAGGGAGAATAGTATTAGATACCTAGGTATGGCGCCCTTGACCAACCTGTAGCAATAGTAACTAGATAACAGGCAGGTAGATAGACTATTAGAACTGAACGACTGCTGCAAATATCCTACCTTCTTAGTACCTATCAATGCAATTAGGTCCAAAAGGCGCTCGTCTAGAGTGGGTTCCACTTAAATAGTGTGGGCACCCGGGACACTTGACATTTCAGTTCACTTGGAGACGTCAGAATATTGGTGCGGCACACTTTCGTACTATCCGGACCATTCTGGAAAGGCTTTCGTCGATTTGACAAGATAATTCGGAAAGCTCGCGTAAAATCTCAATATGACATCTATCAACTGGAAATTTATCTATAATTTTTTTCCCCCGAGTCTTAAAGAACTAACGTTTTTAAGACACATTGGAGACGATAACAAGGTCTACGATAACTCTGCCAGGAGCATCAATATGCAAGGTAAGGGGTTGTGGTTCTTTTCAAGAGAGTTGCATCCTAATTTACTTGTCAATCCACGTCTATTAGACCGTGATTGGTGTCAGCAGCGGGGGACCTAGTGATTTCTAGAAAGCTATTGCATGAAGAGAGGGGATATGATTCCAGAGCAAGCCAAGACTTTGAAACCCTCCTTTGAAAAGTAAATACTACCTATGTATTCGGTAAAGGGAACTTTTATCAAGTTTGTGTCACGAGGAAAATTACGAGCAAGGGTCTAATGGCAAGTTTTACGTCTTGACCCTAATAGGGAAGAGTAAGAATAACCGACCCCGGGTCCCATGTGCTTGGGCTGAGACCCCGGACTCTTACGTGCGGTTCATTCCTCCATGATCGACAAGTCTAACCTCAATGGGAACTCCGAAGGGGTATGCCGCTTTTCTAATATACCTGGACATGTATATATGTAGGACTAGTACTACGTAAAACTTCAAAACTTTCGGTAGTGGGGATGATAACCGATGTAGGTGTGCCCTAGGAACGAGAGCCAACACGGTTATTCGCTTTATTAAGCATTTGGGTTCTACTATGTAGTAAAGCAGCATCCGGCTACCTAGGCAGGGGTAGTTGAACACATAGGGATCCAATATCAAATATGATACCATTATGCCGCCATCGTCAAGTTAGATGGTAGAATATGACGAGCCCATCATAGGCGGAGAATCTGACATAAACATTTATCACCTATGTAGATACCTAGATAAGCGAAAAGCGTCAGGACAAACGGAGCATGTATGAATGACAGTCCCATAGACTGCGTAGCCAGTCGTTCCATGTATCACCCCACACCACGTGTGGTAGGTATCTATATCCCTACCTAGACAACCCAGAGGCGCAAGACATTGAAACCCACACATGCTTACAATCTTCCGAAAATGTGCTTATGCAAGAATCTCGTCATCTACTTAGCCACGTAGTCGATCCTTGTTGAAAATTTATAGCTAGAGCCCTATCGACATCCGACAAGATACTTACCGATGTAAGGACGAAATGCACATATAATCGTATCCGGTAGTTGATCAAACTAGCCCCCATGTCACATCACACATTCTGGGCCACCTGCCATTCTAATCCTTCTGAGCTACAAAGCGGAGTCGAATGTAGTTGACAGTAAACGCCCCATCGTGCTGACGTCTCCCAACTCCCTCCAGTACTTCGATAACTTCTCTCACTGCAGCTTCGCGCTGGTCATCGGAGGGTAGAAGGGCGAGAAAGTCCGCGCCAAACAGACGAACCCTGCATATTTTCTGGTCAGCCGGTGCATGATTTTGCTTTTTCGTGGCGCGGAGATAAACGAAAAGCACGTTCTCACCATCCTCCAATCCCGCCACCTTCGTGGTTCGTAAGCACCGTCTGTCGAAGTTCGACTTCACCTTTGATCCACCGAAACCCTTGCCCCTCAACCAAAGTTCTCATAGCTTCAAGGCTTGGAAACCACCATGGAGATGCCTTTCTTGCTACATCAACCAGGATACCTCGATGAACTAGGGATCCAATGATGGCTGCGTGGACCTCCGCAATGTTACCAAGGCCTCCCAACTCGCTGACAAAAATACCGCCGGACTTGAGCGCATCATAGCAGCCCTTAATGGCGTTTGCTCGGGTACTCTCATCACGGAGAATCCAGTGTAGAGCAGCGTTGGAGAATATCTTCGTGAAAGAACCATTACACAGCCTTGCGTCTCTGTCAAGGTATCGACAGTCTACAACACGAGCATCGATGTCAGGGAATGTCTTGTTGAATGACTCGATCATATTAGGTGAACCATCAACTCCGACGATGCGTTTCACATGTGGCGCAAGCCTTGCTGTCAGGACGCCTTCCCCGCAGCCAACGTCGAGGATTTCATCTGCAAGGGAAGGTAAGGAAGTCAGTCGAGGTCGTATGCCGCGATCCCTGGATCCTAGAAGCCTACCTTGCGGCTGAGGGTCCAACCACTCTACAACCTTGCTCGTCAAAGCTGCCACGAAGGGAGCAACCGTTGTCCCGTATGTGTTAGCTGACCATATGTCTTTCTTTTCCGAAGCTTCCGAGACCATTTTCTCGGTAAAGTTAATATTATTAGGTACAATAATGTAAGTAAGGGTATGTAACTATAGGTGGTTTATTAGATGTGATACGCGGGTGCCTCGCTTTAATAATGAGTTTCGACGACCGAAAACATCCAATCCCGCGGGGACCGTTACACTGAACCAGTTGCTTGTCAAAATCAATCCATCCGTTCTGCAGAATGCGGAGAAGCCTGTCTGTTTCGAATTACGTAAAAAGGATATTGTCTACATCCCCCCCTTTTCTAAGCCTCATTCTGTTTACGAACAGGTCCTATTACCATCAACGCGGGCTGGCTGCTGACATGGAATGTGTTCATCGAAACCTGCCAGAATGTATGTACTCGGTCTTGATCTTCGTCAATTGGCCATACAGATGCGCCAACCCAAAAGCAATGTGAATCGGATACTGAGCAGCCAATGGCGAAGCCCAATGTGCAGAACCTTTTGCTAATTTATGCCGAAAATGTTTTCACGCGTCCTTGATTCCAATCTATGCCAAGTTCTGTCACTTCTTCAAGTTGTCTCAAAATATGCAACTAGCCTGGTAGCACCACATGGGCCTCAATATGGAGACACTATATGTCACCTGTCCTTCCTAATTAGACAGTCGAGTGGGATACGAGACTCACGAGCGGTATTCTAACGGTCAGTTAGGGTGTATGTACGCTTGAATACAAGTGAAGCAACAAACTTTGTTGGATCTTTGACCATATTGAGATTCAGCACATTTCTATAATCCTACCTACCTAAGGTATGTGACGCCGAATCCTTGAAGCTCTCACCATAAGCCCCATATTTTCGTGTCTCCCTGTCTGTAGGGTTTCAGGTAAGCTTTTAGTAAAAAGAATATGATACTTATCACTCATGAACACCTGCTCAGGCGTATATAACGTGTCTGTGTAGCCATATCTTAGCTTCTGGAGATATACAACAAAAGCTCATGTTCTACGAAAGATTCATCAGAAAGGTTCATTTTCTATTAAGGTATAAATTGGATATTTCCTGAGGACCACACGTTCTTAGTTATTTGGTTAAACCTCAATAACATCCGTACATTATGATTGAAGCCATATACGACACGTTCTCTACCTCCGGGTCAGTATGGGTTCTCCTATTGGCTCCTCTGTTTCTGGCGCTGCGGTATGTCTTAAGAGCCTTCAACAAGCCTCAGCATGGGAAACACTTTGAGAAACAGGACATAGAGCAAGAAATCGAGCCTTTGGAAATTTTCGATTTCCGCAAGGAAGCCCCTATCAAATATCAACCATATAAGACACAAGGCCATGTTACAATGGGTAAGCAGGATTCCATATATGCCACTTTTTGATTCTCGAGGCTAACCAACATACAAGGAATCCAAAAGCGCACTCGTTCAGAGTGGATTCGAATGGATCGTGGCTACTTAGACCGAATTAATGAGCGTTTGCCTTTAATTCGAGGGAAGCCTGAGTTCACCATTGGGACGGGCGAGAAGGTCAACCCGGCTATCGAGGAACTATACGAAGAAATTATGATCAAACACCTACCCGCCAGGTTCCCGACTATGTTCAAGGCTCGTGGAAAGACAGTCAAGAACTTAGCCACTGGTACCACTTACCCGCTCACGACTGCCGGAATAACCCACGCGCAAATGCTTGCATACATGGGAGAGAACGTTGAAGTGAGTAGCTATCATTTGAACTATTTGAAGTTCTAGGCCTTGACTTCGGGGATCTGCCTTCCCGGAGCTTGGGTGGTAGGAGGGATAGAGACGCTAGTTGCTAATCACCTCGTAATTATCAGGAAGACTTTTACTTCATGTGCCCCGACCATGACGGACAATACCGCTTGCAGGGCTACATCGCTTGTTTCCCTGGTGGTTTTTTGAGTCCAGCCCGAGTTGGTGAGTCTGTGCGGGAGATCCACAAGCCAGTTCCAGGCTATGAAAGGAAGCTTGGGCTTAGTGTGGATCGGTATTTTGGTCGGATGATACCTGGGGACTTCATTGGACGTATGAATGTAAGATAACCCTATCATGTTCTTCAAATTGCCTTTTATGCTAACTAATCGAACTAAAGTGGTCGTTACAAGTCGATGGAGCTGACTTGTTCCGGACGGACGGAAACAACTACTACCCCGGAACGGAGCAGGTAGTCTCGGAGTACAAGGAGGATCCGTCCCTCGACGAATGCTACTTGCGCGTGGAACACCAGACGCTCACAAAGCTACCACGGACAAGCGCAGTCATATTTACGGTGCGGTCTTACATGACCCCACTACACCAAGTGAAAGCTGAGGGAGATGGAAAAGAGTTAGCAGCAGCCATTCAGTCCATGCCTGAAGGGCTTGGCTATTACAAGATGCGCCAGTACTGGGGCAGAAAGGTACTTCCGTGGCTGATGGAAGATATCTAGTTTTTCTATGTTGCCAGTGGCAATGAAAGACGTGGAACTTTGCCCATCTATAAGAATCTTGATTCTTAGAGTGGGGTTAAAGCCGAACCTTTGCTAGTTAGTCAGGAAACATTACGGGAGCAAGTAAAAAGAAAATAAAAAATAAGAAAAACATATAAATTAGGTAGGCGTTCATTGGAGTGCTGGATAATAAAGCATTGTAACTTAGCGTAATTGTTGTTTGAGGTATGCCCCTTGACCATTAGCGTCCCCATTGAGCCATCGTTATACTAGACCCTTCATAATCCTCTTTAAAGCATCCAGGAGTCTCATCCTATGTTGTGTAAAACTACGAGTTATTGGAAATTACGTTACCATCAAGAATAGTCTAGTTCTTATTGTAGGTAGCGCTCCGCGGACAATATGAAAGCTCTGTGTGGTTAGGGTTAAAAGTGGGTCGGTAAAAAAGGGGTAAACATCAATAGGCTAAGAACGAAGTAGTTAGGTACTTACGTCTCAACCTTCACTAACACACCAGGCGGTCCCCAGGAAATAGTCACTTGAGAATTTCCAAGTGAAAGATGATTTCCAAGATCAGTTCACCAAAGTCTAAAATAGTCACCAAATCCCACCTTGACGCCCTAGTGTTGTATATCCCCCACACCCACGATATCGACATACTCCTCCGCATCCCCTAATCCCATCATGTCAACCCCCTGCTCCATACACACACCTGCGTCTCCATCCGTAGCCCATCCCATCGTCATCGTCGCCCACAAATCATGAAAAACAGTCGGCTTCGCAAGCCCATCCGCGGATCCCAGTCCAGCCGCCGAGCCAGCCAGATTCGCCGCCGCCGCCGCCGAACCCCCGTTCAGCGACGACGTCGCGTACGATGAACCGGCGAAGTTCATGTTACTCTGCTGCCCTTCCCATAGGGGTATATACTGATCCAGACTCCCATCGAACATAGGACACTGACGCGCTCTCCTGCTCTCCTCCGCCGCGGCCGCCGCAGCCTCCAGGTCCGCGCTCTTCTTCTCGAACTTGGCCCTGAGGGATCCTAGGACGACCTTAAAAGCGGTGACGACATCGACTTTCTTAGAGTTCTTATCAGTAATAGCGTCTTTTCCGTCGCCGTCGTTGTTGTCGATGGTAGACAGTTTAGCCAGGACGGCGCCGAAATCGAGTGTTTTCCTGCCCTGGACGTAGTCGTAGCTCGGACACGACGGAATGGGGAAGGAGAGCCGGTATGCGAGGATGATGATTAGGATGAGCCGGCCGATGTCAACGCTGCTGAAATAGCCCATTTGCTCTGCGGAAATAGTCACGGTGTAGTCGAGGAAGGCTCGCGTCGTGTATGTGGCGGCCTGCAGCTTGGCGGCGTCGATTAAGGGGTTCTCGGCGTCGCTTGAACGAGGATGGAAAATCTGCATTAGCGGCGCTGCGAGGATGTAAGTATCGGCTGCGAGTGACGACATTAGAATATTCGCTACGTTATATCTCTGTTAGTGGCTAAATGAAATATAATGATAAGGAGGGATCCCACGTGTAGTCGAGAGGTGGCTAGGGATCCTGCTCTGGAAATCCCGTAGCTGTGTCTCGAGGCCAATGCGGACGAAGGTGCGTTGGTGTTCATTCTGGTCAGAGGAGCTGGGCTTCTTATAGCTTCTATGTAATCCTTCGTATTCGTTGAGTATGTGTTGCAGACGGACAAGCCAAGTAAGGATATGATCCTGTTGTAGGTCACTATTTTGCTCAAGTAAATCGCAACATTTGGTCATCCATGACGTGTATGTTAAACTGTAGGGTTTTGACCATGTCCATGAAGAACTGCACTAGCGTTAGACCTGAAGGAGGGGAGGCTGAGGGGGAGTTGGCGATAACTTGAACTGACAATGAGACATTGTAAAAGCATGCAAGGTATGCCCTGATACCCTGAAGTTTCATTTCTCTTCGCTCGGGTGAAAGCGCCGCAAGGTTCATATCTTTCTCCTCGTCTAACTCTAGGTCATGAACTATGTCAACAGCCATGCGCAGGTATTGCACTAATTGTCTGTTCTTTGGGCGTAGATGAAACGGGTACCTGTTTCGTATGACTCACTCATTAGAATGGCCAACCTCGTGTTGTATAGGACTCAAACGAGGCCAAGTCAGCTTACCAAGAACAGTAGATAATTAGACCTTGTAGTAGCTCAACGGATCTTTCACCTCCGGCGACGAATTTCAAAGCTAGAATCTTACGAAATTCATCGTCGTAGAGACTGTGACCCTGTAGGCTCGTAGAGCAACTCGTCACGGCGAGGATAGCTAAAATCACGAATGGCGTGTTGCGGGCCATAGATCGAACGTCAGCGTCATCGGGCAGCACGATGCACGGACAGTACGGGAGCGTAGACCGGAATGATTCGAGCAGCTTTGCCGCCGAGTCGAGGTTGAACTGCGGCTTAATAGCCAAGCTACTCACCGGCCGCGAGTTCGTCGACGTCGTGCTTCCCGTCGTCAACGACGGCGTTGGCATCGAGAGGTCGTTAAAACTGAACATCTGTCCGGCCGACGGTGACATTATCGCCGAATCATCTCCCAGCTCTTCGTCTTCGCTAGACGGCACGAGGCTGTCGATGAAGCGTTCGTGCTTCTCCCTAAGATCGTCGAAATTATCGCGCAGGTCATCATCCGCCGGCATGGTGAAGTCGATGCTGAAGGTCTTGCTTGGACCAGGCGGAGGAGGAAGAGCCTCTGCGTCTCTGATACAATTAATATCACAGTCGACTTCATCCAGATACTGAGCCCAGGTTGAATCAACCAATGGGGTCCCCTTAATGACGGATACAAGGGGGGAAAGGACATAGTACTCACGGCCGTGTCGAGAGCTTGGGCCTCCTGGTTCGCGGACCGGTTCTAAACACGCATTCCCGCTTGAACTCGGAGCAACTGTATAGCACGAAGTCACATGTCTTAGCCTTCAACTAGCACCTTTGACGACCAATGAACTAGTAATGATGGCGCCATACCGCTTGCATATCCCTGGTTGCGAGCTAGGTTGGCATTTAACCTTGGAAATCCGACATGCCTCGCAGGCGTAATTCATTTTGCTAGGCTTCGGCAGGGCCCGCGCTTGCGGGTTATTTGATTGCTCCATTGGAATAAAAGATCTTGTTGAAGATTGTGATGGCGACACGATTAGCTACGAAGTAATGATAGCTAGACTAGATCCTATGTATACAGTTGGAAGACAGGAATGAAGTTGACGTCGTTAGGGTGAGATGAAGGAACACTATCGAATCTGTTAGTAATCGAGAATTTCCCATAGGATTAAAGATCAATAGTAAGCTGAGTAGGTAGGTACCTAGCTGAGAAGTCTGCATTGGACTATAGACTCCAATTCAAGATGGATGGTCAGCCTCAGCATTTTTGCGTTGTCGGAGGGAAGGAGAATCCGACGGCAGCCAAAGTCCGGGTGCGGTCGGCGTTAGATTTTAGTGGCGGACCCCACCCGGGGTTGCATCTTCCCGAACGGGATATTGCGGATCGGACCTTTGTAGGATGCACCTGCTTCGACGAATGCCAGCAGTCTTTGCTAGGTTTAGCTCCCGTTGACCAAATCCTTAGCGTCTGCCGCTAAATCCATCCCCCCTATTCTGGAGCAAACCTGCGAATGATTGGCGGATGATCAACTTCAATCTTTCCTCCGCCTCTTGTCGTCGCTTTTTGATCCCTAGATCGACATCACGTAGAATAGCGAAATACATCTCAGATAGGTGGAGGTATTATATTCCGAGGTATAACTTACATCAGCTCGTCGTGAGACGAGTCCCAAGAAGGTGTGCGCGCACACGGTGTCTATCTTACCCAAGGCCCATCGCGTGCAGCCTCGTTGGCTAGGTATGTACATATAATATAATTGTATACTTACACGCAAACAAACGCACACCTACCTCATCGCACATACATCTACCTCACCTTCCATTCTTTTTCTTTTCTTTTATAAGGTGTATCATAATGTTTCGTAAAACCCCTCTTTTGTTGCGTGAGGGGGTCGTCAAGACTATAACGCCGCTGAACCTGTCACCGCGAGATATACCCCGACGGCAACCCCTGCGATGATCATCATTAAGGCTGCGCCAGCGGCCCCCACGGCCGCCATCATGATCTTCCTCTTCTTCCGCTTGGGGGCCGTCTGCCACGCCGTGGTCCCTCCTTCCAAGCAACTGCGCTTCTTCTTCTTTTTCCTATCGCCCTCCGGCTCCGGGCTGCGAGGAGGAGTGCCAAGAGGATCTGTCGGGTTGTAAACTAGCGGCGTCGTTGAATCCACGCGCGAATTTGGTATGCTGCTGGTATTGCTGTATCGTTCTGGAGTGCGCATTCCCGGTGAATACGGAGGCGGCAGCGATGATGGGGGAGGAGAGAGTGGTGCATCTGGGTCTACTACCGATTCTCTGAATCCTCTAGAATCAACTGTATAGGAGCGTTGTCGCCCTCGGGGAGGCGTCATGGGTGTCTCCAGTGGATTTGACGGGACCAGTTCAGGCGCTTCTATGGGGGGATCCTTGACTTTGGCACCTGCAGGCACTTGGACACTCTCAAGGCCGTTTGTAGCGGCGATGAGGCTGGCCAACTTCATCTGAGTGGGAGTTGGTGGCAGAGGCGTGGTAGGAGGCGGTGACGGAGGGGAGAACCACGAGTTGACCGATTTTACCGACCGCGACGTTCGCGGCGGTGAATCTAAGCACGGGGTTGAGGAGTGTGAGGTTGTCGGCGGTGTGTTGCCGGGTGGCAGCGGAAAAAGTGACGGTGAAAGTGAGACAACACTGTTACATCTGGATGATGCTGAGATTTCCGAACACGTTGAGACGCCGTCTCCACTTTGGTACTGGAAATCGACGGTAAGTGCATGAGGTCCGGCGAGAAAACTATTCGATGCACCATTAGTGCGATTTTGAGATGGCACGGTCAACCTCGGGAGCGCGGACAATTCGAGGCTCTTCGTCTTTCCCTTCGTCTCCTCGCCCGATATCTCCTCACCCGACATCTTTGCGGACAACGGGTAACTCTATGATCGGTTCTCCAGTATCACTCGATGAGTGTAAATTCGTTGATTCGAATTAAAATATATATATTATTAGGTATGTTTGCACCAATCTCGTTTGTTCGAGACAGTGACAAGTCGGATTCGTAAGGAGGGTTAGGGTTTCGGTTATCAAGCTGTTGTGTAGCAGGTGTGTGTATATATACGACGTTCTAGACAATCGTTTCTCGTAGATTCAGACCAGATATAATGAAAGGCAGATCCAAACAGTTCGTAAAACTCAATTCAAAGGAAGGACGATATGACCATATTCATCATTATATCATCATCATAAACATAATCATTTAAAAGAAGGGACGTAACGGTTGAGCGCGGGCGAGGACAGAAGTATCATGATCTTTCTTTCTCGCGTTGTTTCCTCTTTTGCTCAGAACCGTTCAGCTGTAAAAGGGTGCCATATTGCCGGGAAGGAGGGCTTAAGATATAAAAGTCGATGAGATATGTGAGTCCTGACAGATCGACCCGTGCGACCGCCTCGCTTCATGCAAGGCACAGGGGAAAGCGGATCGTAAAGGAAAAAGAAAGAGAGCAGAAAAAAAAAGTTACTGGCAAAAAGGAACGGTGAGGTTTCTTCGCACGGAATCCCTCATCCTTCCCAGCTTTTTTTCTTAGCCTTCTTTTTTTCTCTAACGGCTCTCACATCATCAATACTACCTACGGCACAGTACAAAAAAAGGAAAGGAGACCTAGGTACTAAACTGAAGAAGAAAAAAACGCCAATGCGGTCATCAATAGGCAAAGGGCTCCGCGTACAGAGTTACCATGCTGCCATGTAGCCCCGGCAGTTGGACACTAGATCGCTTCAGCTTAGGCTGCCCAGCCCACGCGGTCCACAGGCCCTACCCCTGCGGCCAGCCCAGACCCCTGGCTGGCTGGGTCGAGAGATCATTCAATCACAAATCGTAAAAGCCCCCAGAGTTCCGGACCGACAGGCATTACACCGCATCTCCTCAGCCCTCCAGGCCTTTCATTTTTCGACCTGTCGACCTCTTCAAGGTTTCTTCAGGCCGTAACACGCCACCCGATTGGGCCCCGTAAGCCTCGTAAGCAGCCCTGGACTGCCCTGACTTGCCCTGGCTGCCCTGGACAGCGCCCTGGGAGAGAAACTTCTGTAGTCCCCCAACCCCGATGGATATTTGGCGGATTGGTAACCTAGAACTGGTTTTCCGATGATGAACTACCGTGGCTGCTACGACAGCCGCTGGCTGCCTACATGCGTACTGCATGTACTTGAATGAGACTCACATATCCGTATGTCTAGGACATTACATCCCATATGGATCATATGGATACCTTCATCCATGATGTCTTAGCACTGGCCTCGCATTGGATATCTACAGCAAGTTTTTTTTTCCAGCACGTCTCTAGCACGTCTCCTAGCACGCCTCTAGCATTGTCCCCAACATGTCCCCCAGCGAAAATGTGGTGTATGCGCGCCTATCGTACTGCCCGTACCGCCTAACTTTTGGCTCGTACCTTACATACGAACCCACCAGCCTGCCTATGACTCCCTCGATACCTAACACAACCCACCGCACGGTTCAACTAACCACCCAGCCATTCCCGCAGGATCTCCCCCGTTCCGGTGCGTCTTGCGCGTGTGAAAGGTTGTGCGCGTGTGAGGTTCAGCACTGTACCTGCATCTAACCCTCTTAAATTTTTTTTCTCTCAAGGGAAAGAAGAAAAAGAAACCAATTAGACTACACTATCCTTCTCAGGTCCCCATCGTACATCCCTCCCACATTATCTCGCAAACCGCGAGCAAATTAATATTCAGTTAAGTAAACCTGGGACCGCCCCCCCCCCCATGAAATCAGCCCAGCCCCAGCCCCGACCCAACCTCCACGAATCGCCATCGCGATCACAGCAGCAAAGCCCCCAGTCCCCGGGCACGTACCTAAAACGTGCATGCCGCATCTCGCTCGCGAAGCAAAGCAAGATACGAAAAATATCCATAAAGACACATATGTAAGCATGTAAGCCTACATATGTAGGATGTACATAGTGTGTATCTGTGTATCTCTATCCATCTATCCCCATAATGGAGACTGGAAAAAACGTGATATTGTACGACCAACTGCGTCATCGTCGTCGAATGGGGGAAAAGACGGGGCGGCGAAATTCGTGAGGCTTTTCAATAATTTCCGTCTTTGGAACCTCTTTCGACATTTCAGCGCAGCCGCATCAATGCCGACTATACCTGGGCCAATATTTCAGGCCAACCTTCCCATCCGCTCGGAATAGCTTTTATTCACTAGCATTGTACATACGTACCTAATACGGGCAATGCAAAAGTTCTGCACAAAATGCGAAGTGATTGTGCACATACCAGTCTGTACGCTGTACTCCTTCGTATCTGATCACAAGCGGAGCTTGTGGTCCACATTATACTAACTCTGCGCAGCGGATCTGACTAAATAAGTCTACCTAGGTACGCTATGAGCTTTCTCGCGCCGCATGCCTGTTATACATACATAAATATGCACTGTGCTACTGCACTTGCCATGCCGAGTACCTCCACCTAACCTTGCCTCAAGTCAGGACGGGCGGACCACCAACAAGCTTGGAAATGCTGCAGTAAGCACGGAAGTCATCAGACCATTTTGAATTCAATTCGATTAAACATTGCCTCGAAAGATTGATCGAGCTATTTACGAGTTATCCCCTATCTACGCCGGCGCTAAAAACGTCATTCCTTAAACATGCAATTGGTCTTTCGGCGCTGCTCATGCGTGAAAGTCGATAAAATATTTGTACAGGAAGGCCGAACCTTCGGGCGGTCTTCGTTTGAGAAAATAATAGAATAGTCATCCGTTCAGCACTCATGGGATCCATAGATCGGTCTATGGCGTAATGCGTATCGCAAGATTGCTTGCTTGTTCATGCTGTTCATACCGCGCCGTGCGGTTGGAACTTTTTTTTTTATCGTTCGGTCGTCCGGAAAATTGTTCGGAAAATAGGAATATGAAAAGTCGGCGAAGTCCGCTCAGCCGGTACGGCCACCGACTCTTCCGGCGCCTACGTCGACGAATAGATTCACGAAATCAATCGTGTTCCCCCCACCGACGGTGACGTTCGTTGCTTGATTGGTCGTTACGTATGAAGTTGTATTCCGATCGCTCTCAACGCTACTGAAGAAGCTTTGAACTGAGGTCTGAGCGGTCGATGCATCGGCTAGGGTCTTTTCCTGAAAGATATACAGGACTGCTACGCGAGCAAAGTCGGCAATTTCTTCAGTCACCTTGAAGGTGGAGGTCGGCATGGCCGTCGTACTTGGGCTGATTGAACTGGTCGTTAGTTCCGATGTGATGGCCGGGGCCGACGTCGGAACCGGAGTAGGAGATGATCGTTTGGAGTTGCTACTACCTGATATGGTTGTAGCAAAGATCGTAGAACCGGAAATTGTAGTTGGCGCTGTTAAGGTTGTCACTATAAAGCTCCCAGAAAATCCACCGGTGCCTTCCGGATTGTCAATTGTCAACGTGATGTCGATATCCGGAGACACGCTAAGGGTAATTGGCACGGCAGCCGCGACTACAGCAGCCTGTGCGAGTTCTGAATCCGAGCTCAGATCAGATACCTCGGCCGAGGCGTCCTGAGTTCGAAGTGACTGTCCATCGAAGGTGACCAATGCATTTTCCGTGTTGCAGGAAAGATTTTCTTTGTTGAATTTCGATTGTATTACGGTGGCGATGAGAGGGACTGAAAAGTTAGTCTGAGCGTTTTGGATGAGACGAGGTATTGCCTGGCCGATGGTAACGTTGTTGATATTGGAACCTGACGTGCTGATTGATGTTGTAGTGCAGCCTTGCGAAGTAGGAATCGTGCAGGTTGCGCCGGTAAATCCGTTCGAACATATGCACGAGCAGACGCCCTGTAGGTCAATGTTCGTGCCGCCGTTGGCACAAGTTAATTGCGCCTCGCAATCTGAGATGTCCGGCTGTGCTGTGCTCTTCGCCGCCGACTTGTCGATGACGAGGAGTTTGACCGGGATCACAACTGCAGCTGCTATTATCACCAACAAGATGATGAGTAATACGAAACAAGTCCAAAATGGCAACCCGCAACAACGACGCTTCTTCTTCTTTTTCGACCCCGTCTCTGAATCCACGGTTTGCTCTGTTGATGCAGGGGGGCCACGGAAGGACCTTCGTCCTAACGGCCAAGCCGTTGATGCTCTGCTTTGGCGTTTTCCATTTCGACTTGCAGGGGGCGGAAATGCTGCTAGCATATCAGACAAGCCGGACTGGTGCCTCGTTTCATCTACGGAATTAGTTAGCATTAAGAATATGTAGGAAAGTGAGTTATACGAACAAGAAGGGTCCTTGTCAGCTTCATTACCGTAGACCTCTTCTGGGAAGTCGAGTTCGTCAAAACGACTCGCTGGTCTACGGCCCCTCTCCATCAACGCCGCCAGTCTTGTTGCCCGTCGAATTAAATCTGGTAGACTCGTCAAGCTCCCTCTAGCCTCAGCTGCTCTCACTGCATCCATATCCAAGCGCGGCGGTCGTCGAATAGCGGAAAACCTAGCCGGCCTTGGCGAAGGAGTAGCTCTTCGTATTGACGAAGGATCCATGGCACTGGCACCCTCGAAAGCACTCAACATATTATCCGCAGTCAACGCGGTACCAACGGCTTCTCTTGAAACATTTCCAGATGAACTTGATGAGCCATCGATATATCCAGTGCCATCTCGGAATGGCCCACCTTGGATAGGCATCGGCGCCGGTCGCGACGTCGAATCCCTCTTCTCCGCACTTCCTGTAGTTACTAGAGCCGGTCTTCCTCTTTTTCCTATGCTTGCACTACTCACTAGACGGCTGTCATCTGCGTCATCACTAATGACAGACTCTTCTGCAATCGTACTATCGATAGACGCCGCGTTCGGACTGTACACTACCGGTGATAAACTACCAAAGCTTTCCGGTATTGCCGCACTGGATGCGTAGGACGTATGTGACCGTGTTCTAGGACTCTCTTCTGGGATTGGCGATACGAACGACGCGGTCGAATAAAACGATGAAGCTCCTCGTCTTGAAGACGGTGGCGGGCCCAGATTCACGCTTCTTCTAGATGGTGGCGGCAGCGGAGGCGCAGCAACCGGTAATGGAAAATCCGGGATGGTTCCAACCGAAGAGTTAGTTGATTGCCTCGAGGACGTGCTTTGTATCGTATCGGGTGCTGACAGCTCTGATTCTCTAGCGTTCTGAGGTATGGACTGGAAGATGGGCGTGGGTTCTTGTAAATGAGAGCCGTCCAAAATCGAAGGTACTCTGCTAGGCCGTGGAGGGCGTTGAGGTGGTTGTGATCTTCCGGGTGGCGGTCGGTATGGCTCCGAATCGGCAGCAGGCGGTGCTGATATAGGTCCACCCAGCGGCCACTGCGGAAGTGGTGTCGGTCTCGATATCGCCATTCCAATCTGACCCTGTCCATCCCTAAACTGCATCCCAGGTGGCGCCTGAGGCCGTCTTATCGGAGGCTCTGGAAAAGCTGATATATTCCTCCTCGGCGCACCCGCTTCAGCTAACTCCCTCGCTCTTTTGACGGATCCCCCCATGCCGGGTGGTCGACCGTTATTTCGTCCATTTTGGGATTGACTCATTTAAACAAACACTTTGGGAGGCACAAGACCCGAACCAGATCTTCGTTCCACTCTCCCACTTTTTCTTCCCAGTTCCTTCACGGCCTCTGCCGTCTATATGAACCGCATACGCGAGTCTAAGATCCACCATACAACTCCGAGTTCGTACAATGCCGGTAACCGATGGCCCGCCGGCAGGTGGATCGAGAGTCAAACGAAAACGAGCTCGGGAACTACTGGCCTCGTGTTCACCCCGGTGACACGGGAAATAACCTCGGTGTAAATGAAATAAGGGTGTCGCAAACGGAGAATTGGTTCAGCTCGCTCGACGGTCGTGGAACCAAATTGTCGTTTTCACTCTATCCAGAACAACGGTGAGGGAACCAAACGCGGTGCCGATCCTACTTTTTACCAAAACGAGTGGCGAGAATGAAAATACCTGCAGTGCTAAGCCGGCCGGTAACTTAAAATTAAAAACACAAACCAGTCACTTCAAAGTGAAGAGGATTGTTGGTTGAAGCTAAAATTGGCTTGTTAGCCTACACAGAACAGAGAATGGAATTGGTTGAAGTGGGATGTGAGGCGAAAGTACATGGGAATGAAAGAACCATAGGTTAAAAGATGACAAATTAGAACCTCAAGATACGAGGCCATCCGGCTCCAGAGCCAAGAGAACGTTACAAGTACCAATCGGAAACTACCACAGTGTGGTTTTGGTGTACTCAATCCCACAGCCAGCAGCAGTAATAGCCGGCGAGGTATATTTTGGCGGAAAAGTTGAATGGATATGGTGTAGAATAGGGGGTCACGTACGTTTGACGTTTCGAGAGATACTAGCCCTTCCTTGTATCAACCCGATTTGGACCGGGGGTGCTTCAACAATGAATTGACTTAGTCCCAGACCGTGAGGCAACCCTCAAGATTGATACTATTCAAACAAACCGAATCCTAAGGCAGTTTCCGAAGTCTTCCAAGAAAAGCCAAGTTCCATACACACGGCCGAACATGCGATATTTGCCGACGGGATGGTGAATACAATGACGAAGCTGCTGTAGTCGTCGCACAAGACGTCTCCTAATTGGGCGAGAGTGGGGTGGTATGGCGAACCAGATTATGCGACCCTGAAGCCTTAGATACTGTTCGCGTTTCAGATTCGTGGACGGAACAGGGTCAAAAAGGTCGGAATGACGAGAAGACAGCAGAGAGCCCAAGGCAAAAAAGGCTTGTGCAATGTCTAGAAAACGGCGATCAAAAGACAATCAGGCGAGAGACTGCCGTTTGCGCACTTTCTAGTATAAGCTAATTGGCAATGTCCGACGGGACTTCGGGACCTCGGGAGTCTGTTTGGAAGACGACAACAAGGTCGATGATTTTGAATAACGAGAGACGCGCAGGAAACCTTGTGTCATCAAGACAGGATGAGATGTCCTGCGATTAGAATATTAAAAAAATGAGAGTAGAAAAAAAGAAAAGAGAAAAGAGCGGTAAAAAGGCAAGGGCAACAACTGCAGCGATGTGAGACCAGACGACACTCGGTCGTGAAGTGAGATATATCGTGAGGTTGGCCGAACAGAGGTTGAAGTTGGCAAGTTCTGAAATTCTGTCAACCCAATCAAGGCGGACAGAAATCCCGAGCAAACAAGTTCCACAAGGAAAGAGAACTCGAAAGGAAAGAAGCAAGAGTAACGACAACAATAGAGAAAAGAGGAAACAACACAACGAGGTAGCAACTACCCAATCTTCCGGGCGTGACCCCGTCTGATTTACTATGCAGTACGTACTTCGGGGGTTCAGTCGTGCCTGGCATTAGCTTATGTCGTCTACGGGAAAATGTGGGGAAAAGGGGGGCACGGGCTTAAACTGGCAGACCGTTAAAGCTTCAAGATGGCCAAAATGGCCAGAATAGCCAGAATGGCACCGAACCAGGCATGGACACCCTGGCAATCATCGCCAAAATCTGAAAACTTCATTCCAAATCCCTACCCCCTCGAGGCCGATTTTGAACAAACTCATGCGCAAGCCATACACACGGACCCCAAATTAAAGTATTCCTTGGGCATCGTCAAGGCGACTTACAATCATGACTGTACGAGTCGCATAGATCTTATTTAAGATGCTGAAGACGGGATAGTCCCCTTCCACCAGCTGGGCCGTGGCTGCGCTCTGGTTAGATTTTAGCCAAAAGACACACCTAGCGGCATGAATTCATGGGATTCGTGGACGGCAAGATTCAAACACGACGGCCAGCGAAACCCCTCTATACCCCTGTTCGTGTCTAGAACCCCTGCAACCACCAGAATTTATAGCGAATCAGCAAGTGAGGATGAGTGAGCTTCACCATTTAGAAACACTAGCGTCGTTACTTGCAGACGGGTCAACGCTCGTCATCCTAGACAGAACCCACCCCTTCTAGCCAATCCTGGTACGTATCATAGATTCTCGTCACGAACTGAATTGGTCCGGCGGACAAGCGAGCGAGTCGGTCAAGAGCGGAGATATTTCAATTGTTGGCTAAGAAATGAAATTTGAGCCCGAAAACTGATAAGAAGGTAGGCACCTAGACAGAAATATATTGATTTGTTTTTAGGAAGAGACCTCAAACAAAAGTGATTTATCATGTATTTAGTATTACCGATTCCCCTTTCATTTCGATAAGTAGCACGTTCTGTCATACGAGCCGACAGATTGGGATGACAGCGGCTTTTTCTTCTGTTTGCAAAATATTAGATTAATAAGTACCTACTAGAGCAGCTATCTATAAATGGATATGTCGGTCAAGTTAGACAGATAAAGTAATATGTATCTGTCGAGATGTAACGATGGATTATTATTCTCCACAGTGAAAAGTGAAAATATCAATGTGATACAGAGGGCTGATGACCCGGGTAATTTAGTTCTTCCACGTTGTCACCAAATTCAAGTTCGAGGTCCTCTTCGGTCGGGCGATAATATGTATTAACTTGCTTGCTTGCCTTTCGGAAAGTTCCAGTGGTAAGGCTACTGTATTCGCGACCCGTGCCTTTGCATCGATATTATGTACAACGATGACCCAGTTAGTCGGACGATGATGTGGTACTTATGGTGACGTTGAGACCATATGCTGTGACCTGCGACTGCGATCGTCATTACTAGTCTATTCAGGGGTTGTAAAATCGCCTATTGGTCCTCCGCCCACCACTCTTGAATAATCTCGTCGCGCCCATTCTTCAACGCGTATGTCTGTACGTCTGCAAGGCGCTTGTTTGTCCAGTTGATTTATCAGTTTGCTTAGAATAAATCGAACCTCGCCGCTAAGGAATAAAATGCACGACTAATAATAATCTTCGAAAATCCTTCGAATTGTTTCGAGATAATTAGCCTCCCTTGACTCACATTACACTTACCAAGTACGTACCAAGCTCTGCTGCTTCTTCTGCAAGCCACCCCATATTCTGCACCTCTTGCAGAAAATAATCCCGAGACGCTGGACTCCAAAAGACAAGTTCCGAATTGGTTCCAGCCTTTTCTTATAACGGACAAATTCGTCCATTTGGTTTCAGGTCTGTCAAATCTTGTTCACTTGTTCCATACGACGCGGTTTCACTTGTAATCCACCTTCACCTGCCGGTTCAACCTTCCTCCGTCAGCCGAAAATCGAGTGGAGGTGAACCCGGCCTTCCTTTTCACGCCCTGACATCGTGAACTAAACATTCAGGACTCAGGAGTCCCACTCGGACTAAACTCCGGATGAACAACTAGACATCGACAATATACATATTACAACGTACAACCTTGCAACACAAGGCTGAATACTGAGTACATAACCTAAGAATTTTCATGATCTTACTGGCTTCGAGCGTACTTGAATTTCAATGTAGGTACAAACATGATCTCCATCTTAGACAACAAAATCATGCTTTGCTTAAATTATGTCGATCACCCAAGAATCGGAAGATACCGTCGGTATGGCAATCAATCGAGTTTGCTTCTTTCGCCCGAGCGGAATCATGACAAAATAAAGGTAGGTAGGTAATCAAACTGGTCCTCCCTGCGTCCCATCGTCATGCAGACAGATAACTTATGTCCGTCGGCCGTCGCTTGATTCCCGAGTTAATCACCGTCCTCCGCCTTCCAACAGGCCTTGCCCATGAAGGGAGATGATATCGCGGGGTGTCCTGCGCTGGGTTGTTTTCCGAAGTAACCGTACCCCATGTAACCGTTTTCTTGAGCGGTTCGCGATGCCTGCGCTCGCTTTTATCGTACATGAGCGTGAGAATGCGATCCTCGATCGTGTCACCCTTGTATCCGTAGAAGAACGCGAGCGCGAGCACGACAAACGTGACCGGCAGAGCGACGGTCCAAAAAAATCGTTGGTCGTAATCTGTATCCCTGATATCGGTCGTGTTCATCCCGAAGAAACTCGAAACGAAGGACCTATCAAGTTGACGTTAGGCTTGTGCTGCTTAGGGTCTTCATGAGATGAATGGCGTAAGAAGACTTACAAGGGCAGAAAGAAAACGGTCACAATAGTAAACACCCGGATAGCCTTCCCATGGTTCTCCTCGAGGATCTCGATGGTTTGCTTGACTTGCTCCTTGAGGAATCCCATCCTTTCACGCTGAACCCGAATCTCCATGCTCTGATCTTGAAGCTTGTCAATCTGAGAATCGATATATCGAGATTCGATCCGAAACAGTCCTTCGCGGGACGTATCCGTCACTCGAAACGAAGTTGGAGAGAGAAGCCTCTTATAGTTATCGAGTACCTGGATTTGCGATAGGACGACATTGTGCAGTGCTTCTAAGTCTTCTTGTAGTCTGTGGATTTCTAGAAATACCCGTCTTCTTGGTCGACGATACGTTTGATATCGGAGTTTTGCAGTGTATTCATGATACACTTGAAGCACTTCCGTACCAGTATCTGGAAGCAGCGGCCTATTTTGGAGGTTGATTGCCAGAGCAGCCGCGAGAAAATGGGGACCAACGGATTCTATTCCAAGAGTATCAGGGCTCTGTTGGGCAGTCCCGGAGAGTAAGATATCTTCCTTTGAATTTTCAAGAAGTTCACAAGCCTTGATGAAAGAAGCCTGTGCGTCGGACTCCAATGACCTGATCTTGCGCCAGTAAGGCCCCGCTTGCCGCTTTTCAAAGCTGGATTGGAGAAGATCGAGCCCGTTTATGTACGAAAGTTGCCTTGAAGTGAGCAAGTACATGCTTAGAATTTCTTGGAAAGCGTAGAAGACATTAGTAGGGAGATATGGCCGGAACTCGGGCTCTCCGCTTTGATGAGATGTTGTAGCGACAAGATAATGAAGTTCCATCGCTAGATCCTTAACATTTGCCAAAAGTTCAATGAATTGATTAACCGCAATGATGATGTTCTTATTCTGTGCCCGGTTGATTTGAGAATCACCGGATCGCCTTAACCAAACGAAACAGGGGTCATCATACGGTCGTTTGCTGTTTCCAATACTCGTGCATGTTAAATGCTCAGAATGCAGATGGTCAAGAGCCTCTACATGAGAAGCATAAATCTTTCTCCCATTACAGTCCTCGCAGTCTGCGAAAGTCTTCTTGTTGGTTGGGGCTCTGGGCAGGGCCTTAGAAAGCGTTGAGTTAGGGGTAAAGTTATGTATCACCCATTGAGTTTGGTCTGACCCATTCCCTAGGGACCATATTATATGCTATTAGATGTAAGAAGCAGTCATCCATATCGTATTGTAGTAATGATACTTACTCGAAATATCTCGTCTAGCGAACCCCAGAACCGCTTACATACCCGTTGAAGGGGTGCACTACCTTCTTTTGGGAGGAATGTTCCAAGAAGTTCTTGGGATAATTCTAAAAGACTTTCCATGGCGGCTTGATCGGTACCTGGCAGCCAAACAGGCTCCTTTTCCTCCTCAGCTTGGATATCTTCTTGCACACCTGGGGTCAGACTACTTGGTAGCGTCGCTCGAATGCCTGGGGTCTCGTTGTCTGGAGCTTCGTCGGCACGTGCAACTCCTTCCGCATTGAAATCAGTTGCTATAGGCGCAGATCCGTCTTTGTCATTTGCTTGCGTGTTGCCAGATGGGGGTTTTTGATCGTGTGTAAGTGCTTCAAGGGGTGACTTGGTCACTTTGATGTAACCGGCATGCCTGTATAAAAGATCATCTAAAGTGCAAGCATAGACTCTATTATAAAGCTTGTCGGAGCGGAGCAGTTGGTCAGACTTCGCTAACATATCAACAAGAACAATATCGGCATTGGTGGATACAATATCAGAGTCGTTTTTCGGTCCAACTTTCCAATGGAAGAACGGCAAGAGCCTGATTTTGGGCGATGTACTAGACTCGGGGATTCGGACAGCAGAGCCCCTAGACCTGCTCCTGGATTGAGACGAGTCAGACCCGGGATGCTCGAAGCGAACATTCGACTCCTCTGTTCTAGTTTCCGCTATGAAAATTTTAGTAGCTGCCCATCATAGTCGACTTTTCAACAAAGTAGAACATACCAGTTTTGTACTCCTCACTTAGCCGTAACAGTTCATCAATTAGTGGGTGATTTAACGCTGTTTGAAGCACAATCATATCACCCTACCATGTCTTAGTGGTCTCTTGAGAAAAAAATAAAAGGGTTGAGCAACTTACCTCATGGACAAATGGGTAACCAAGATCAATTACTGCTCGAATGGAGACGAGCTTCGCAGGTATCTTCGTCTTGCCTTTTCTTGGGTATCTTTCAGTTGAAGCTATACTGCTGGCATCTGTATCTGATGATCCCGCATCAGATGGCTCTGAGAAGCTTCTTGAAGAATTCCCATCTCCCTGTCTCCACACTCCATCCGACGCTTTATACCATCCTTGCCTTTGAGAAGGCGTCGACAATCTGCGCCCTCGGTTAATTCCTGTATTGTAGTTATTCGGCGAAATAGAGCGTGGTATGTCGGGTTCTGAATTATCAGACTCCGTATCCTATCTTGTTGTTAGGTAACTAAGTTTCATAATTTCTCTTCAGTGTTTGTCTAGACTTACTAAAGAGACTGAAGAGGATCTCCGACTCTGTTCACCGTCTGATAAGTCCCCAAGGCTTAAGAGATTTGGCACCATGACATTATACGCAGTATCGTTGATAACGATGTTGGGTCCCTGAGGAGGGGATCGTTGACGTTGTTCCTGAGATATGTACCGAGAATTCGGTTGATGCCTTCGTTGTATCATTGCACTATCAGATCTAGTTCGCCTACGAAGGTTAGGCATATGTGGCAGAGGAGAGAAATATTTATAGGGTGAATCCCGCTGTGATCGTGATAATAGTGAATTCCCAGAATCCCTTCGTTTATACACAGGAGTGTCGATCATTCCGCTAGCAGTTCTTGTGTATGTATTGGCTCTTCGCAAAGCGACTTGCATATCTTCAGCTGCATACGGCTTATGTTGAGAGGTGGATCTTGTCCGCTTAGGCCTAAGCAAATCGTCGTTAATATCAACCCCTCTAAATTTATACACAACATACCATCTGTTTGGTTCCTCATCGGCCTCATCATTTTCTTTGTCGACTTGATCTTTCCAGGTAATCAACTTTCTTCCAGTGTCATTTCCCCTTGATGCTTCATTTAGGTTTTTAGAATTGTCCCCCAAAGGATTTTGTTGGTACTTAACGAGAGCCCATTTCTCGGGATCATAACCTGACCTAGGCTCAGGCGATGTCGTTCTATTTTCCGTTATCCACTCACGACTAGAAGCAGCTGGACGTTGAATCATCTCATTCATGACGACTCTAGATCTGGATCTAGATCTCTTGGTCACAAGAGATCTCCTGCCTCTATTAATTGTTAGAGGGTCGTTGTAGGATATGTCCTGTTGCAGTTTTCTAAGCTGTGACCGTGATCGTGATCGACTGTGGCTTTCACGTAATTGTCGTTGCTGCAATTGAAACCTTGGCACGATATAAAATATTGTATCTTGAAGCCTTCCCTGTTGAATTAACGTGAGCCATTCTTGTGGAGTAACCAGGTCACGATTCTCATTGAGCAGTTCATAATCCGTCACACAGGTTCCTGTTCCCTCTTTAGCTAAAGCGAAGATGTGCCTTAGAAAGTCCTTCGTACAAAAAACAGTCAGTAAAATAAATATAGGAGGGTCCATTGGTCATACCACGTAATTGCAATCTGCATCAATTACAACGCTATGAGGTCGTCTATATTGATCTAACACCCTCACAGTGAGTGGTCTTCGTAGACTGGACATTCTCTGGTCTATTTCGATGAGATCTTTGGTCAAACTTTGTACTGGTAGTTCAGAAAAAGTGATGAGAACATCTATATGAGGTGAGACGCTTGCATTTGCCGAGGGAAAACATCATTGGAGATTGGCGAATCTTACCATTCCCTACTAAGAGACACCATATTTGGGGAACATGCAACGTGCCTTTTGATGGGTCAAAGTTCATTCTCTTCATGAGCCCAGTATCTTGCCTGTCGCTCTCAACATCGTATCCATATAAGCTTTCAAGCAGACTAAACATGCGTTGTCCTTTGTCGGCATCTGCGAGAGATGGTTTTTGGTTAAGTAAAAGGTAGGGACTCGAAAGAAAGATAACTGGTTGGTTTTGTGAGTTCTTGCTGGCACTGTAATCGCTGGTGCCACGTAAGATCGAACCAGACTCGACATAAGAGCCTCCGACTAGCTTGCGAGATGCTTTGTTTTTGACCTCACTCAAGACATTCAAGGCCACTATCCTCAGGTCGTTCGAAATGTAAGGCGAATTTATAACTAGTTTCTGGACTTTGTTTAGCCTTTTACTACCTTATTAATAATTGTATTTACATACGTTTAAATCATCGAGTCGTAAGAATGGTCTTTGTATATGCCTGTGTAATACTTGGTTTAGCTATGTCGAACGTCACTCTTTCCTCAAGGACACTCACAGCCATCTAAATTGCACCCCTGATGGGCTTGGTTCCGCAGGAGGAGGTCGATCGGGGCACATGAGTCGAATCTTTTGCCTTCCATCTTTATTTAAACTATATTCTGATGCGTGTACGGCAAATAGGGTTGAAAGTCCATCCTCAAAGGGAGCTTCTGGCTGGTTCCACTCCAGGTGCGCCGTGTTTGCGTAAATATTCAATGGTAAACTGGTATCTCGCGGGGATTTAGGAACGATGAAAGTCTTTGACAGCCCTTCATTTTCGACTTCCTGGAAAGTCAATACAGGATTTTCTTCGATGAGGCTTGCGGTTTCAACACCGCTTTTGTAATCGTCCTCATTGTCATCCCAGTCATAATAAGTGCTTCTACTAGCTGGTCTCGTTACCCCTGGACGTACTGGAGGTGGTGATGGGCTAGAATAATACCGCGCTGTGCGGGGTCCGGCTTCATATGTGTAACTATCATCACTGTCCCAATCATATGCGCTCTGTCGTCGCCTGGGTGCGGAATAAAAGGATCGACGTCTATCGGGACTAAAGTTGTAAGTCTCCATAACGATCCGGAGGACGCGTGGAATAAATATCAGCCATGTAGGGACCTAATTGTAAATTTGAAATATCTGCTTATGTTTGACAGAAATCAAAAAGAGTTTATGTAGATTGATTTATGTAGATTGATTTATGTAGATTGATTTATGTAGATTGAGATCGAATTTTAGAGCTGAGAAGGGTTGAGGTCAGCTAGGGTTACATTCAATTCCATAACTGTATTAGCATAATATTTGGGGGCCATTCCTAACAAGCCACCCAACCACCCTTCCTCGATGGTGAGTATCATCTTCCATATGACATCAATAAGCCTCAAGTGATCACCTAACTAATACAGTACAAACCCATCCACACCTAGCCGTTGACCTGAAAATCAGCCAATCAAAATGAGACCGCCAATTCGACTTCTCCAGACTTCATCTGTCGCTAGGTACTGTCAGATGGTACCATTTCCAGGACAGGTGGTTCGTGTGCTGAATCTATCTGGCCTGAATGGTTGACTATGCCGTCCGCCGTCTCTTCTCCATTTGATGCCGTGTTGGCGGGAGGCGTCACCAAACTTGGTACTGAGACAAGTCCGCAGCGTCCTGACATGTCTATAACCAACCTTTCCCCAAAAACAACAGACGCGCTAGGAGAAGCCGTGTTTATCAACTCAGTCAGAACCTGGTTTCGTTGTCCATATCCCTTAACAATCTCCTGCAGTCTATCGCACCCTCGGCCCCCACACGGAGTGTGTGGAAAGTGTACATCACATTCCCAATGGTATTTCCGAGAAAGCCTGACCGGATCTCTCCCGTACATGGTGGCTAACGGCTGAAGGCAATGCACAGCAGCGACTAAATAGTCCCGACCCGCCGGCGGAGGGAACCAGGCGTTGCATGTCTCGTTGGTGGTAGGCACTAGTGGCTGCGAAGTGAGCGATAAGAGACTACTGCAGAATAGAGTCACTGTCCTAGACGGGTCGTCCACCGTCGGATCAGTCCAGTTGCTCTCTAGCATATGTTGCCATTTACCACTATGTGTCGTGTTAATGTCACGTTTGATGATCGAGTAATTCCTAGGCATGTGTACTAGTTTGGCGAAATCTACACCTGCCAAGTACCTCTGCGTCGGCCTCAAGCTTTCGTTGTGCTGCATCGCATATAACATCTTCATAAATTGAAAGAAAGTCTCTTTCAGTTTGAGGCCGTCCGGGGTAGCCTGCGTGAGAAACTCCTCAAAATTCCAGTCGTTCCGGATTATATCCTCAAATGCTGGGTAGTTTATCCGTGCATTACGATGCATTCCCCTTATCCGGCTCTGAACCAAGTACATCACGACGCTAACCATAGGTAACATCCATGCAGTACTAGCACTAAAGTCGTATAGAATAACAGAGTCTCTCTTAGCAGTGTGAAGCATCTGGCTGTCGGTTTGAACTTGATCAAATCTGAACCGACGTTCCTGCGCTTCTCGGATTCGGATACCGGTTGAAAATCCAATCGAAACAATGCCAAACATCGGAATTTCGATTGAGCCACTGATGCTTCTATTCCATTGTATGAGTGAGCGGAAACGGGTTTCACGTAGATGACCTGAGATACGCGAGATATTGCCCGAGACGGATTCGTTCGTGCCAATGCGTATCCTGGAGAATTCATACAAGCCTAAGAAGTGACGCTTAATTTGCTGAACCGCCTCCCAAAATCTGTCTGAAGGAACTTCGTCTGAAGGAACTTTGTTTGAAGGAACTTTGTCTGAAGGAACTTCGTCGCTAGGAACTTCGTCGCTAGGAATTTTCGTCGCTATAGGATGTAGATCTTTCGCCCTCCTTTCAACTTCTATCATATACAGCCGGTTCTTTTCGCTTGTGAAGAGATGCCATTGTATAGCAGACGGAGTTCCAGACAGATCTGACTCTGAATCAGTGTGGATCGGAAACAATGCGTTTTCCCACCCCTTAAGCACATATCCGCTTTTGTATTCGATGGGGTATTCGACTCGAGCGAAGGAAATCATCACGGATAATGGCAACTCTAACCCACACATTTTTTCGGGGCGAGGTGGAATAGGGAAGCCGACAGCAACATTGAAGCCCGAGAAAAGTGAATACCAGCATGTACCGCGGTTCCCTTCACGGCTTCGAGCTGGTGTATCGTCCCTATGGCATATCTTGAAGCCTACGCGATCTTCGATCTCAACCCAATCTATGTCGGCTCCAGTGAATGATATACCTTCTTGTGTTGAGGGTTGGTGAAAGACTGCCGTGATCCACGCGAGTTCTGATGCGATATCTGCAACTAGACGATGATAGTTTGTCATCGTGCCTTGAAGCCATTGAATATGAATCGGGGTGTATGTACGACTTCCATGTAATTCGATTCCCTTGGCACTTTTCAACTCTATTTCGGCATAGCAGTTGTCATCCTTACCACTGATAGGTACTAGAGCAGTTGTTCTAACATCAGTATATACTTATCCCAAGGCACGTTCCAGAGGAAGATAGAACTCACGTTTCAGGTTCGTTAGGCACAGAGAAGTAGCAATCAACGACACCCAAGACAAGATTTCGACTCCTCTTTGGCCCCAACACCATCTGACATAGCGAGACGCTGTATCCGCAAATGTATTTTGATGCAGGTGTGATCCTGTCATGGTTAAGAACGAGTGGATCTCATCATCAAGCAAGGCGGACAATCCATTTAAGTCGACCCAAATCGTGACGCTCCACATTTGGAGTATGGTTTCAAGTTCTTTCTTGAACAGTTCACATTCGGCGCTCATGTTCCTTATACTTGGATTCGAATGGTTTTGAAAGATTTCGAGGACTTTCCAAGCGACCGTCAAGATTTCAGGAAACATTTGATCCAGCTCGGAAGCCATCTCCTTGTATCCCTCGTGCCCCGAAACCTGATCAATTTGCTTGTAGAGCATGGTTGCTTCAGCTTTTTCATTGCTGGTCCCAAAAACACCCAAGAGATTCCGAAATATTTTCGCACTGCGATATATAGAGTTGAGCCCTGCCCGAAGCCTTGTTTCGAATTTTGTGGACCGTTCAAACCATTGCTGTTTGCTTGAAGTAAGACGGAGTTCTACCTCCTCGACTAGGAGACATGAGGCCGTATCACCAGAACCACTAAAGTTTCCCGAGGTGTTTCCTAGGGTTTCGACGTCTTGGTGGAATTTTGGCCGATACGCTTTAGCCAATAGTTGAACCCATTCAGGGCGTGCTTTATGGCTTTGTATCAAGTCCTTCAATAGCCCAATTGCAGCCTTACTCCGTCCTTCCTCAACACACGCCCTTGCTAGATCAGATTTCAGTACACTTCGATCTTTACCTTCTTTCAATGTCTGTTCCACGTCCCGAACATGTTTTAATATCTCGAGCGCTTCTCCTGTCCGTCCTTTACTTAGGCAACTACTTGCATGCATGTACCGTAGTTCCAGCACTTGACGCTGTTCCTCGGCTGACATGTTCTTGAATAAATGCTGGACGCGTTCAAGAATTTTGGTCGCTTCTCCATTCCGTTCAACTTTGAAATATGCTTCTGCCAGGTAGAGTTCTGACATGAGTCGAAGACCATCCCCAATCTTCATCTCGTGTTCATTCACGACCCATTCGAATAAGCTGATAGCGTCTTCACTCCTTCCAAATTCCATGTACGCCTTTGCCAACTGATGTTTCGATTCTGGCAAATTGAAGTCATCGTACGCTGGCGTCTTCTCTGCTGCTGCTATAAGATGTTCCAACATCTGAATTCCTTCCTCTGTCCGCCTCCTTTTCAGGAATGCAGTCGCCAGTACCTTCTCTACCCGTAGTTGATATATGTTGTCTTGTGGAAGATCTCTCTCCCGTCCTATATTGTAGGCCTTTTCCATAATACGTTGGGCTTCATCGAACCTTAGACTTGCGTGCAAATAGGATCCAAGTTGGCATTGTAAATGATACGTGTCTTCACTTATTTGGATCTCTTCAGACACACGTAATGCATGCGGGAAGCACTCTCTCTGTAGCTTGCGGTTATTTGTGTCGTTAGATAGGAAAATGGATCCTATGGCTGTTATGTGGCTAAGAGCGCCTGTCGTTATGTCTTGTCTGCGACCAGACTCTTCGACCCAAACACACGTTGCCCTGTGCACCGCATCGTGCATATCATACATATTCTCGCACTTTGTTAGGAAAGCATATCCACAGAGCATGCGAATTGCATGCTCCGTTCTTTCGGATTGTATATCCGGGAAAATAAATTCCGGTATAGCCTTTGGGCGGATGCAGGACAAGAATTCTAGTAAAGATGTTGCAACGCTATCAGATTTGCTGATCTGGTTCAGAGACACAATCAAGGTTCTTGCGAGTGAATTTCCGGACATATAGTGGCCACGCTGAAATCGCCAAGTCATCGAATCAGCAAGTTCCTGGTCCGTCGCCTGCAGAAGACCGAGATACTCCGCGGTCTGTATCTGGTTCTGATTGATATATGCAGCGGCTTGAATGATGGCTAATGGAAGACACTCAAGTTCTTTGAGTAGCTCCATGGTCATTTCTTCATCAATGGATGGCTGTCCGGCCAGGGCGGTAAAAAGCGTGGTCGCTTCTTCCGGAGTCATTACACCTAACTCAGTTATTCTCTCTTGAGGTTCGACATCACGTTGTAAAATATGATGTATATCCGATGGTGTTGTAGTAATAATGGTCAGTCCTTGCTCGCTGGCGGGTAGACCAATACAGGAGACAGCATCGTCCACTATTAGAAGCCACCTTCCAGCGGCATCTGACTCCAGGTACTCCCGCACCTGCTGCTTGGGATTCTTCTCTGTCCCATCGACCCAAACGCAGAGCAGTTCTGCTATGTTGGCCCAGTCTTTGGAGAAGTCTTTGGAGGAGGCCTTAGGATCTTGCGCGGTCACCCAGAAAATAGAGCATTCGGGGTGCTTGTCTTTTACCAGATATGCAAATTCAAGGGCAACCTGGGTCTTCCCGACTCCACTACGACCAACCAGCGTGTGCACAGAGTGCTCATAGTCGGAATGCTGTTTACTGTGGTTATCCAGCCATTCATTGAGCTCATTTAACACAGTTTCTCGTCCGGTGAATACATCATTCCGAGGAAGGGGGATATAACAATAAGGGAGACGGTCATTCGCTATTACGTTTGTAAGAATTAGTCTTAGAACTTCTATTCATGGCATGGAAGAACTCACTAGAGGGGTCCTTTGAACCAGTTGCCTTCTTGTAGAGTTCTTGAAGCTTGCCTGCTACGAGCTCAAGATTGGCTTGGTCGGTTTGACCTGGTCCAAAATTGCACACGTCGTTATGATTTGCCGTCAACATAACAAGGGTTTCGTGATTATCAGGTAAATCTAGCCGTATGCTATCTTCCTGCCTCATCTAGATAACAATAGAAGTTAGAATATACATGTGCTCTAACACGGTATGTCACTTACGTTGTCCAAGGTACCCCAGAAAGAAATGATATCGTAGCCTGATAGTTGACGGCGCCAATGCTCTTGTGTGAGATCTGAAAAGATGCTGCCTTCTTTGAGCACTTCTACCACACCATCGCCATCTGGGAAGCCCGCGGCGATTGCAAGCTTAGCAGCCAGTTCTTCCACAGTTCTAGATGCCCTGTTGCCACCAAGTGTGTGCACATCACTACGTGGTGTGGCAAAGAACACTAGACCAGAGGTGGCTGCTCTAATTGGCGTGTATTTTGGGGTTTCCTGTGCATTGATCAATGCTTGCTGGATTAGTAACCCCCCCAAGCTATGTCCCAGAAAGATGATCGGTCGTGAGGAGATGTCGTCTCTCTCAAGTTGGATAGCTTCAAGCAGCTCACTCGCCTTACTGGCGAACGTGTCTCGGTCCTTTCCATAAGCCGTGGCGGCATCGTATGCGTATAGGTAGATTCGTGAATCCGGAAGATATCGAGGAAGCTCGTAACGAAGCCACAGATGGCCCTCCGTGGAAGAAGACGTGCCCCAAGTGTCCCAAGCGTGACTCTCGTAATCCTTATTTGGAGGACCCAGGCCATGAACGGCAATGATACTATTCCCATAGAATTAGCCTGAATATGCATTATTAAACGTTGACGGAGCATGTACTCGACTTTTGCTGGTTTCCCAGCCTTGCTCTTTGGATCAGGATATAACTGATATAGCGACTGTATTACCTCGTCAGCCGAAATCAACTCCATCAAAGCTTCTGTCATACCATTTTGTTTCGCGTGCTAGTATACTCAAGGAATCGTTTTCTTCACTAAACGGAAAATTGAAGGGAGAGGGAAAATTACAAGTTAGAAGTGTCGTAGGTAGCTATTAATCATATTCCTGTGGTGGCCATGAAGTGGCCAGCCCCACATGCGCCTCATTGAGCCGGGTCCGAGTAGGTACGTAGCCTCTTATAACTACTGTGCTGGCTGCTTCTGATGAGTTGTGGTCGCTACCTATGTAGCCACCGGATCGTCAACTACATGGACAGTGAAAATACGGCGTACTTACTACCTAGGTAAGTGTATAGTACCTACCGGCGAAATAATGTAAATCATATGTGTTAAGTTTATCATCCTGATATTAATGTCTTCATGAGAACTGGTAATTCGTAACTACCTACCCAGTAATAGAGTCTACACATTAGTACCCTGTAGTTTTGAACTATTGCTCCTTAAACAGGTTAAGGTATCCGGTACCTACCCGGATCCGAAGCACTGTGACACAGCATATAATGCAGTCTCTTTTGCTAGAATCGTCTATGATAGAACTTAACAGTGTAATAGGTGGTTCTTGTCTCTTAAATAATGGGTAAGGGGTATTGTGTTCGAAACTCGTGAAGTGTACCTAACGACCTCCGTATTAACAAAAGTTTCCTAATGAATTTAAAGATGGATGATTTAGTGGGCTATGCAAGAGTATTCCAGAGAGTTACTTATATACCTATGTAAGCGCTGAATAAAAATCTACCTAGTTAAAGGTAGACTTAACCCCAGCCCGTTTTTCTTGAATTCATTTCTCCTTGGGCATTTCTTTAAAACTACCCCTTGGCGTTTTCATCAACATTCGCGGTCTTGTACCTAACGTACTTCCCACGTAGCAGTTCTCGTGAAACATATCCATCTGCCGGCCGAGAGGTGGGATGTTGTCGAAACCGCTGGCATGACTAGGTACTAGTATAAATGCTTAAAACATATTTCGTTAGGTACGTAGGTACTTAAGTCAAATGATCCCCTTATGGAGGGAAACTACTGTGTGTGGGAGGAGGGGCGGGGGGGTGGTGATTCAAATTTAATAGTCTTCGCGAATAGCTTACGCGTGTTGTTTTTTTCTTTCTTTTCGAAACGCCTATTAGCTACAACGATTGTGATAACCGGCACTATCTAGGTAGTGCGCCGGTGATTGCGCCTACCCCACAGTAGGGCACTGACTGAGTCAATAGCAAGACCCCTTGGCTCGACTACGCGGCTCGCTAGACGTAGACCAATACTAATGTCAGAATGCCGATGAAGGCTATGGGATCATCTGGCATTTGTCGGTCATCGTGGCGGTGCATGACGCCACAATCAATATCTTTCCGCCTCTGCACTAGTTCCCGTCTTACAGACTCCACTCCCTACCGTCCTCGGAATTATTCCTCGGATTTAGGATGGAGTCGGATGATCGCTTTCTTTCACGGAGCCGTCGAGGACCCGGATCATCCTCATCTAATCTCCCACAGCTTCCTAACGTGGACGGCCTGCTGGTTACGGCGGACAACCCAGCCCGCGCCGACTTGTTAGGGAACCGGATGGACCACGCACGATGCGCAGCTCTCCACAACCACCTCGTGCGCTACGCCTGGCTCGCCGAAGGCCATGCACCAGCTAGTCTGCAAGGTAACAACACCAACACCTTTTTCACCACCCACGGTGCCACCGCCGAGGCTCTCCGCCCGCGGCTCCACCCCTCGCTAGCAGCCTTCCTCGACGCCGTCATGCTCCCTCCCGCCGATGGACCCGAGCCCGCGCCCTTCTTCTTCTGGGCCAGCGAGCTCTCCGACCCGGACTGCCTTTTCGCCGACCAGACCGCCGACTTGTTCGACCAGCCGGCAGACAGCGTAGTGTGCTTGTACCTGCCCAACGTCGGCCAGGGCGGAGAATCCGGCGGCGGCGTATTCTACCACCAGGGCTACCACCGCGCCGCCGTCTTCATGCACATGGACGACCATGACTATGCCCTGCCCGTCGAGGAGCATCCATCGCTTTGGCATCCCCTCGAGACCGTCCTCTCTAACTGGATCGACCTCATCCGTCTCGGCAAGGTCGTGGCCTCACCTAGGGACGCGCCTGCCCTATTCGGCAGCGAAAAGATCGGGCCCTGGGAGTGGCGGCCCTATGGCGAGGCTCAGGTCGCTGCTTGTGTCTGCGCGTGGGATCGGCTGTGCGACTCTATCGAGGCGCGCGTCATTCCGTTGCTACCAACTAGTGCTACCACCACCGGAGTCGAGCCTAGACCACTGCTCGCACCCTCCGTCTTAGACGCCGCGTCGGTACCCTCCCCTTCCTTCGCACGCGCCTTCCTATCCCGCGCCCGGCGCCCCCGATTCCACCACATCGCTCCAGGCCTCCTTCTACCCCCCGCAGACGCGCGCGAATTCGCAGCGTCGCAACCCTTCACCAGGCTTCCGCGAGGCCCGCAGGCCATACCACCGGTCCGCCTCTTCCCCACCGCAAGAAGCGATCTCGAGGCCGACTTAGCGGGCCGCTCAAGTCCGTCCTGCAGCGACTTCCGCGCGACGTCCCGGGTCCCTGCCGGCGTCTACAGCGAGTCTGTCGAGAGGGACGCGTACGACAACGCCGAGGAGGGCTTCCGGCTGCTGTTGCCGTACGGCCTGGATGGCGACGTCGGAGACGACGACGCGGGTGCGGGCGCGCGGAAGAGCGATGGGTCGTTTGTCGAGACGGGAGCGGTGGCTGAGCTGTTTCAGCATGGATATAAGCCTTTCGGCGGCGACTATTACCGCCCTCAGCGTCTGGAGCGCTTGCTGGATCATTGGCGCGGACTGGTCGAAGAAGGCGTTTGGTCTGTTAGCCCACAGGGGGTAGAGGGCACCATTGATACTTTCAGGCAGGCTGATACGGCGGCGCACTGGAGAGATTATGTCATTTCGCCGACTTGGTAATGAAGGGTGGTGTTCTTTGACTGGAAATCTCGCACCCACCATCCCTAGCCCCGATGCCACACTTCCCCCGGTATACCGCCGACTTAGGGATGATTATGGCCTCCGTCAGACCGGTGCATGGAACCATTGAAGTATGAAATTTCTGATTATGTCTACCGCGTTACCAGGAACAAGACTTACGTTGGCACCCAGTTCAGCGTATGTGACTCCGCGTCCAGCTTCAGCGGGAACTCGAGCGATTGTTGCTCTGGATCTACTAATTGTTACAGCGGCGCCTCTACGTTTTGATGATATTGCGTTGTGGGAAATTATTTGTGTACCCTTTTGCAGTGATACCAATACGTCCTTTCTGACCATCCACCAGAAACTCGTAGTATTGGTTAAGACATTCGATGTTCATATCGGCGATATTTAAGCCTCTGATGCTATGAACATCCAAAGAGTTGGTAATAATACCTATTATATATATTAGGTATCGATTTTTACAACATTCCCTCACGTTTCTGGGCCCCATTCGAACTTACCATAAAACCCACTAGGTCAACTGTGGAGCCTAGCCCCTATTCAACACCCACTATACACGCACCACACCCACAACCCCATCGTACCAAAATCGGCGCAAAAAAGGAACTGCTTACGCAACCACAACAACAACGAAGGCCACGATAGCGCCAAATAGGTAGCCAAAAGGAAAAAAGGGCTTGGCCGGGGATTGAACCCGGGACCTCGCGCAAGCAATGCCATAGGTTTTCCCTAAGCGCGAATCATACCACTAGACCACCAAGCCTTATCCAAGTCTCCCAGGACTGAATGCGAGTGACTGGTTCTTCAATTGTCGAAAAGGCGGCTTGTTGAGCCTTATGTATCAAAGTTTGTATCCACTCTGTTTACGTAGTTTGTACAAGGTCCAATAGACCCATCTGTCGTATGGGGGCAGATGCGAAAGCACCAGGTCAGTGGTTTCTATGTGGACTAAGTGGTCCGTAAGAATGAAGGTTAAAGAGGAGACAAATGCAATGGCTGTATTGGGGATACATTGGCGTTGGTGATTGAGGCAGAATTCAATTCTGAATATTTGCGTTGTATATCATGTGCTCTCTACTTCATGAGTCTTTCATTCCTCACATCTCTCTCATTTATCGTCATAGACTGCGGTTCTTGCATATCTCCTAACTTGCAGACTGGTGTCGCTCTCAAAATTGCTCAATGCTCTGAGGCACAGAAAGATGTTTGAAAGTCATTGTTAGAAGATGATGGTTTTGTTGGCAACTGGAATCGAAGGGGGGCCAGGGGGAGAAAAACGATTTCAGCTTGCATAGTTCCAAAACGATCACCAGGTAAACAGATAGGAATCTCATAACCACTATGGTTTTTATGGTACCGCCTACCTATCTACCATGTATACGCCCAAACACATTTATATCTATATGATGACATCTACTCTTTTTAAATGATATCCATAGAAGTAAACATCAACACACATCGCGAAACGAGACAAGCACCTACGAACTCCAAACCAAACGCTCATGAAGCACCCTCATCACCGACCCAAGGACATGCCACCAACTCTCAACCAGAGCCATAGGTAGGATAACGAACAGTTCCCTAGCCCCTACTCTGCCCACATCAGACATATCCCCCCCACTTCTAGAACACATCATATCACCCATATAGCCGCCTCACGAACACGGTCACCATCACACACCACTGGGAACATCACATAACAGACACAACAGCAACATAAAGTAACTTAGATGCATTTCTCTCTTCTCTCCTCTTCTCTACTCTCCCTCGCTTTCTCCCCTCACCTCATCTACAACTACCTCCACTCGACTTCTCACATCATCCTACACTTATCCACCACCATCACCACCACCTTTCTCCTTCTATACACATCGCATCCCCACATAAACAGGAACGCAACCGCAATCGAAAGAACCCAACCGCCGAACCCAAATCCCATGCCCTGTACCGCTGAACCCCTCTCCCTTAATAAAAGAAAATGCCCAGAGATAGTGATAGAAAAAGGAAAAAGACAAGAGCTCATTCGGGAAACGGCATCGTTTCCCAACCCAGATATCAAACGCGTGATTCGACACGCGCTCCGTGACAAAAGCAAGAACCCAAAGCTCAGCAGATGTATCGTAATCGTGAATGCCGTGTGCCCCGCGATGATATGAGTAAAGTAGCAGATGAGACCAACCAAAAAAAAGGAAAACGTGACTGGTGTTGAGGCTAGGGCCTTCTTGCTCTCCGTTGAGCAAAGGCCGTATGCATAGATAGATAAATAGACAGTTAGATAGGTAGATAACAATGATAGCTCCAATCCCAGATGTTGAAGTCGCGTCGCTAATATTCTCGTTGGTTCGGCTGACACCTAATTACGAACCCCCTCCTATCGATACATGCCGGTAGATAATAATAATAATTGGAAGTGATCCTGTTTGCCCTCGTAGGCTATATTACTTGATCTTCCGGGCGTCGAACAGCGTCAAGCTTAAGCTCGTATCGTTCTCGCCCACATTAGGGGTGGGTTCGTTGAGAATTTCCCATCTCCTGAAGACGAAAGGGGTTAATCTTTCGGGTATCATGCTCATGCCCATTGCCATCGCTCTTCTTTCATGGATACCGGAGGGCTGCTTGTCCCGGTGGGCCAACATGAAATCCTCTGCTGGGTTCGGAGCGAAGCTAAATAGATATTTGAGTCTAGGGTCGGCGGTGGCGTCTTTCACCGCACGCACGCATGATTGGCGCGCGTCTTCGGATAAGCTATCAACGAGTGCGAGTGCGATATCGAATGCCTGCTGGCCAAGATTGGAAGATGGGTGGTTGTCGAGTTCTTGGACAAGGCCGGCAAGAACGATTAAAGCGCGGCCACGGATTTCGCCTCCCTGTAATGCTAATCTCGAGGCGTCTATTGCGCTCGCGGATGGTGAGGTGTAAAGAGTCAGGTAAGAGAAGAGAAGGGGAAGCCAATGCGAAAGCACAGCACTTCTCAATGAGGTATATTCGTTGGCCCGCGAGGCTAGAATATCCCACAGATCGGCGAGCTTGTCCACCAAGGCGCTGGAGAGCGGAGACACCTTTGACCCCGACCCTCCGCGGAAAATTGAGTCGATAACTGTTAATAAATTTTCCGCCATATGAATATCCTTATAACATAAGGTCTCATCTGGGGGATTCTTCAGAGACGGAATAATATCGAGAAAACGTGATTCCGCCCGGTTTCTCATGTGTTGCGTAATGTCAGGGGCAAGAGAAGGTAGCATACCCGTCCACATGATATTATTAGCGTCGATGGCGTTGTCGAGGGCTTTTGACAGCAGCTCGAATTGCGAGTGAACCCTCTCGGATGCTTCCAGACCGCTGGATTCGTCGATTGCAAGGTTTAATGAAAGCTTGACCTGACAGAAGGGCAACGTGAATTCGTTTGCCAACTCCAGAACCTGCTCAAAAGATTTTTGTCCGCCACCTCCATGGGGAACTAGTAGTTTCGTAGTCCACCTTTCAATAAGTGTAGCTAATTTTGGTTCGGGACTTTTCAGCGAAACCACTCGACTGGCAGCACTCGGATCAACAAGCACTAAGTCTCGGAAGAGCTCGAGGAGGCGATCCTTAGTTTGCTCATCCTCAAGCGGTTGTTCGATCATGACTTGCTGATTGCGAGATTCTGAGTATTCCGCTAGTGCATCACGGATTAGAGGCATTAACTCCTTCGCATGGTCGCGCTTGGCGTGATCTTGAATGATACGGAAGCGATAGCAGTCCTCCGAAGTCATGATTGGGCTGGGGCTAAATGGCGTCATCAACATTTGCAGTATTTCCTGCATGTAAATAGAAGCAAACCCCGCGGCCCTCGGAAGCTGGTTGGTTTGGCCACGTGACCTCGTAGCAGTTGAGAATAGGATGGGAAGAGTCAGACAACCCGAACTAAAGAGAGGCGGGAAGAGCTCGGAAACGGGTCGTCGGTTCGGTAGCCTGCGTATATGTTGGACCCAGTCCCTCATGAGCTCCTTAAAATGGTGGATGTCGAATACGCGTAGTCTCATAAGAAGGATACAGCAGAGTCGTTGACGTTCGTCCTTTTTACCCCAGTAAGACTGTAGTCTCTTCGCGATTGCGTAGAATAGATGTTCCATCGTCCGCTTGTCGGCGCTCGAGTAAGTGGCAAGCTTCTCTATCTGCTCGCTTAATTCTGTCTCCACGTCTTGGAGCTGTGTAGCCATATTATCAGACAGCGGAGATGAGGCGTCAGCGGCGCTACTACGGTCTAACCGAACTAAGTCATTGTGCAATTGCGCCGACACGTCCTCGAAACCAGTCAAGCGTGGTGCCAGGTTGGCAAGAGAAGCAAGCAGCGGCCGTGCACCTACGCCTTGCTGCTCTAAGATAACCTTGAGTCGGTCATAAAGAATCTGGAAGAGCGGCTTGGCCGCCCCAGTTGCGGTGAATACCGGTAGATGAAGGTTAATAGTGTCTGTGCAGCATGCGAGAAGTTCAGCATTGGAACATGGTGCAGCCAGCTTCAAGACATTTTCCATCATAGTATAATCCTCGGCGGCTTCAAGCAGCGTCCGTATCGTCTCAAACATTGTTTTAGGCAATTCCATGCCCCCTTTGGCTGACTGTAAATTATGAGCAAAACTGCCGACAAAGTTGTTGCTAAGCCACGAGGAAACGGTCGTTTTGAGCGAACGGCTGCTCAAGTGGATTAGTCTCGATAGCTTCTTTAAGCTCATCGGCTTTCTTTGCAACGGGGCATCATCGGGTCCCAGGGGAATGGAAAGTGTGCCCTTAACACAACTTATTGCCATTGCAATATCCTTTGCCTCGTCCTCTACCGAAAAACATGCCCTTCGTAGTAGGGTCGCCCTTAAGTTTTTCATGGACTCGTTCAAAGAATGGATGGGAATCTCGACGAGAAGTCTAGTAATGCAAGGTCCATCCGGCGCCGTTTGACTAGCATCCAAGAGACCACCACGCGCTATGAGCCATTGTATATATTGCGGGACTAAGAAGTGGCCGGACCGAGCGAGCTCCGATACAACATGATAGACGAGGTGCTTTCGAGCGATTTCTTGGAGCGGGTCGGCGTCTAAAAAGTCTAGGACGGCTCTGGTGACATCGATATCGAAGTCCGTGGACGAACGAAGGAGCGTTGTAGCAATGTACACCTTAGCAACTCCAGGTCGATACAGCGAAGTACACCATTCTAAAATAGTCCTCACTATAGATAATTTATTTTCACTCGTTTTCCAAAGCTGCTTAGGGATCGCATCGTCAAGGGGCGTTCGATGTATGCTGTCAAGTAGCTGTACTACTATACTTCGGAGGGCAGGCTGAGATTTGGCATTGGAGCTCGTTAAATAGTCATTACGCAGGTCGATCGCTTTAAGCGCCCTCGATCTCGATTCGGTATTATTCGCAGCGGAGGCTTCGGCTAAGGAGTCACGAAATTTCAACCAAGTTGCGGGGCACACAAAGTTCTCGGGGCTGGTTAGAAGTAGAGATTCTACTAAAGCTTGTAAGCGTGTAGCAAGAGGGAGCAAGATGTCACGGTCGGGGTGATAATATATCTGTGCGTATGGTTAGCTAGTAAAGTTGAAAAACATGCTTAAGGGGGCATACAGATGAGTGATGTGAGAGAATAGCGTTTACTAATCGTCGGCCATGTCTTCTTAATTTGAGGATATCTTTCCAGTATATCTGGATAATCAGAAGCCACATGGGCAATTTAGCTTGGTTACTATTTTCCAAGCCGGAGACCAGCCAGTCCATATAATGGTCGCGGTCTAAAAGGTGTTCGGCGTAAAGGTGCGTGGCGAGGCGGATGCTGTAGGTAGTTAGCGCCAGTACTACTGAGCCATCACGATGTTGCGGGACAGCACGGGATAACGTTACTACTTACGCATATGTAACCTTCGTCTTCCAATCTTCCTCGCTAAACGCATTGGTGACAGATTCGACGAATTGTTCGACAAACACGGTCCAATCTCTAATCCACTTGGCTTCCCCGCCCATGACGAATGTACCATTTACCCCTTTCCTCTTAAAGGCGCGAATTTCGTTCGCCCCGACGCACTTGGCGAGCCATACAGCACGGTCGGTGGGAACGTTCTTATTCAAGCATTGCTCAAGCAAGATTTTGCCACGAATACCATGAGGTATGGTTCGACTAAGACGCCTGAGGGATATGGCAGGATTGGCGAGGTCTTTCAGCCAAATCTCTCGTTTCGTATCGGTTAACGTGACACGAGGTGGGGGTTTGAAGGTGGAAGCGGACGTGATCTGGCCACTATGTCGCCTTTGATTCAATATGCCAGTGAATAATGATGATAGCGTATGAAGGCCATTTTTATGTTTCATGGCGGGAAACAACGGGGCCTTGGCAGATGCCGGTTCCTGCGTGGACTGCGCCGGTGCCTTGTCGAAGAACCCATGCCTGATGATGCTATCCGTAAACTGGTCTTCGGGATGCTGTCCATTCCAAGGGTAGAAATCAGCGAAACCTGCGCATAGGTCAGTAGACGCACGAGCGGTATCCTTAGTTCTTGTTTTACCGGCCGGCTCTGGCTTGCCCATACTTGGGTAGCGGGGAGCGATCGATGGCGTCTCGAGGACGAATGGTTTCGGACGAGCATCCTTCTTAGGAGGCGTGCTCGTCATCGTACTCGAAGGTTCCGGGCGCTTGGCGGGTACCGCGAGCCGGGTTCGATGAGGAGGCATGGGCAGCGGGACTGAGTCATCATCGGCAGTCTGACACCTCGACGTACGCGGAGTCATATCACCAGCATCGGAAACGTCATTCATCGACATTACTCGCGACGGAGTGAAGACTTTGTTGGCAGAAATAGCATCCAGATTCTGCGGGGATTCGCTGAAGCCCGGATGTTCGATGCCATCGTTGGCGAGCTCAAGTTTGAGCCTCGACCCTCCCCTTCTGGGAAGGGTATTATACCGATTCTGTGCAACATCGCCTAGGTCGGAAGACTGCTCGCTAAAGGTGTCCGACTTTCGTATAGGGGATTGGGGGAGGTATTGCTGTGAGAGGGTTCGTTGGTGGGTAGGGGATTGCGACAACCCCGAGCCGCTCAAAGTTCTCTGAGGCTGTCGCTGAGGGACGGCCATGGGGGGCCTAGAGGTCATCGCGGGCGAGCGATTTGTTGATGCGCCATTTCTTCATGAAGTCGGAATAGGTGTTGGGGAGGTAGTTGGAGGTATTTGGGTTCGGAAGCGAATTCGAGTCTAGGGATGCGATTCCGCGAAGGCTCAAAACGCAACGTGAATTACGACTCGGACAGAGACTAGCAGAAGCGAGGGGAGTAAAGCGAATGCAAGCTAGAGAGGATGAAGAGCAAATCTGAAGTAGATTTCTGGAGTATAGTGAAAATTTGGCATGTGCGTATATGTAAATGTAATGTAAGTATGCAATATGTAAGGTAAGTATGATATGTGATGTGGTAAGATGGTTGATGGCTAGCTAAAAAAAGAGCCCTGGAGGTGTTTCTGTGATTACACACACACTTTCCGCCTCACGCTCACGCCTCACATGGACACTTCCGTTGCGGCGAATACGGTGGTAGCGGCAAAAGGTGATCGGGGTTGCGGTTGCGGTAAGAGTGCGTAGTGGTGCGTAGTGTGCGTAGTGCGCAGTTAAGACCAGTAAGGTAAGTGCCCGTTAAGCCAGTTGAGAGCCAGTTGAGAGCCAGGAAGACCCAGGACTATCGAATTAGCACGGGAAGTGGCCAGTGAGCCGTCAGAACCAATGGAGCCATTGGAGCAATTGACCGCATTCTGGGTCGCTCTTGGGTCTTTGGCTCTTGGGGGTGGTCCTTAAGGTGATCAGTGTCAGGGTGATCCAGGCAAGCAGGGTCTGGGTGAATACTGTAGCAGCAAGCAAGGTTGGGGCTGGTTGCTGGTTGGGTTCTCTGCTGCTTCTGGTTTGGCATGATCTGCACGATTGGGATCGGAACCGCGGGAAAATATGCGAACTGACACCATCGCACCTCCCTACCTGTGAATCTGTCTATCCGTACCCTCTTCTTACACATCAAGTACCTCTACCGCACGTCAACCTGCCATTACCACGCTTAAAATGCGAGAGGAGGTACGGTGCATAACTTGCATTTTATCCATTTATACATGTTGATCCAAGTGGTACGTGACACAGTAATAGCGCAGATTCGCTAGATGAAGTGGGTCCCCTGCCACATTAGAAAAAGACAAAAGCCAAATGTATCCCAGTACCTGGCCTATCCGAACTTGACAACATTTGAATGGGAAACGAAAATATTCAATTTTGGACAATTAATACATAAAACATACATACAACCGACACTTGGCAGCCAACTCAAGGGATTATTATTCTATATTCAGCTTTAATCAAACACACAGCTTTAGCAATGCTCAACGGTTGTTACCAGGCATCAAGGACGTATGTAGGTAGGTGTCCAACGAGTACAGCATGTTGGACGTCTCGTCAATCCTTAATAGGACCTAATAATCCCTAATGACCCCTGATAAGAACCTTACCTCACTTAGGCTGCAAAGGCGCTGTTGTTGTAGGCCTTAGGTATGTTGCTGCGGCTATCGTGGAATTGGAATTCGGGTTATTACACGTATAGTAATCAATCAAGGGCTTCCAGTTTCAGCTGGACGTCCTCGGCTTCCTTCCACGCCGCAGCGATCCAAGCCTCTAGAATACGGGTCTCTCTCGGGGCTTCGGCGGCTGAGCCCGTAAGTGGTTTAAGTCCGTTCGGTAATCTTGGAAAAAAGATCATGTAAGATGGGAAGATTAGGAAGATTAGCAACAAAAAGCTTACGCAGCCCAACCGACGGATTACAACCTCGGATTACACATCGCGGGACATCTACTCTCCTCGTCGACCGGAACTTTACGGTAGCCGGAGTTAAAGAAAAAAGATTAAACGAAACAACGATGAATAAGAGAGAGGAAGGGGCGAAACCGAGGCCCCGGACAACCTAATCTGTTAAGTTCACCGGGTTGGCCGGGCCAGACCATAAGATCCTTTCTCTTGGTAAATATAGTTTGCCTAAAACGTATTAAGGCTAGTCAGTCACAGGTTAGCCAAACAAGAATTGAGGTAATCGGTAATCGGTAATCAGTAACAATCGTCACCTGAATCACACCGTGGGACCTGACTGAGGTCATATCGTAGGCGGGGACAAGATCGGATTGGAGCATCATGAGATGATGGGATGTTTCTACGAATAGTGCCATCCCAACAATGACAGCAGCAGCAGCATAGCATCATCAACAAAAAGAAACAGCAGTTGTTGATAAACTACCTAACAACGATGTCCAAGACGCAAGGAGGAAATCATGAGATCGAGTACCAAATAATCTTCTTTGTGTTATGCGCGCCGAATCATTAAGTTCGGGATATGAAAAGGGAAAAAAGGATTGTAGGATGTTCTGACAACAGCTGCGAGAGAGTAGTAGTAAGGACTAAGCAACTCCACCCCCGTCTCGGATGTCCTATTGGATCACCGCCGAAAATTACGAAATTTACCAACCTTTCCCTCGCTGCTCGAAAATACTAGTAAATGCTTCTAGAGGCACGCAAAAGGTCCAAGGCCTGGTCGACCCTATCAACGGCGGTCCAGGCCAGCCCCAGACGCAGGTCATCAATAACCCGCGTCGACCATTGTATCTCTGACAAATGGTTGACCGAATCTCGTCCGCCCTTCGCAGGCAGACCCCCGCAACCAATTGCCGGAAAAGGAGTGGGATATCGACGGATATCGAAACTTCGCCTAACGCCTATTCGGCCGTGAAGTTAACCTACATAATACTCTCAACTGCTTCACGCATTTTCTCAAATGCAGGATCGATTCCTTATGTGTAACATCTCGACGGATTTCACCTATTCCTATCTTATTACAAGGCATGTACGTCCATCCATCCCACTTCATGTGCATATTTAGATGAACAGTGACGGAAGCAATGAACATATAATAATGCAACCAAAGCCCAGCCTGCCCAGCCTACCTTACCAGTCCTTCCCTATTTAGAAGTTGCCAGTCTGTTGAAACTGCCCAACTCGTGTTGCTGTTGCTCCGTCTCGTTTGTCGGGTATCCTGCAAGGGGAATGGCCGCTCGTCCAATCACGACGGACCGCGAATGGCCCTCACCTAATTCGTCTAATTTGTCATTGCATAATAAGTCGGGCAGTACCCGGATAGGCTAATAGACGAGATATGACGTTGTTCTTGTGCATTCAACTGAGGCCGATTTCCGCCAAGGATCGTCAGTTTACGTTCGACGTGAACGGGTGAACGAGCGACATGTTAGGCGGTAGATAGATTTCGGGATTCTTGCAGTAGAGACATATAGACATATATTTATCCCCTCACGGACTAGTGTTGATCACACAAAAGCCCAATACTAACCTAATTACGAACCGTAAGGATCATCGGAGACGCAAACCCCTCTGCAGTTGTCTCACGACTACCATAGGTAGGCATCTTCCACATCTACCACCGCAATACCTAGGTGGTTAGTAAAGTGGCAATCCTCCGAACCCCTTCTCCTCTTACGGTTATTCCTACTTTATCACTGCATCCCATCGGTGGTATCTGTGCCATAGAAACACATAGACATATAACACTAAAGTAAGCCGCATATATGAATTGCGTTGGAGTCCGTGAACCAGGCTCTTGGCCAAACTGGGCGTGCCCTTCGTAGGGCGACGTTCAACGTCGCACAGCTAGATTGATAGATTGATTGAGAGGACGGTTTGGGGTGTGAGGGCATAGCAGAGTCCCACTCGATACCGATACTATCTATATTGCACGTTAAAACCCTACATATAGATAGGGAATAAAGCCCCATCACACATGGGACATCGAAAGTGCCGGCCGGGCTACAAGGCTACTCCGCCATTTCCCGCCTCTCAGCTGTCGTCGGTATTTGGCTCCCTCGTATGCACGATGCACCATGGGTGACACGGACATCGAGCACAAGTAGGTAACACGTACAATATGACAAAACGTACAATAGTTGAGTAGTGAATAGTGAGCAGTAAGTAAAGTAGTGAGACGAGACGAGACGAGACTAGAACCTCGAGAGTTACCTCGACGAGCTCAATATGTGTCTATTATGTATGGATTGTACGAAGGCGGAAGAAGTAGGAATAAGAACCGGACGTGTAAGAATATGCAAAACCTTGGAACTGCACCGGTGACGTTCCGGGCAGGATCATTCAATGAAATGTGCATGCATTCTGAGAGCCGACTTGAAAGAGGTTTAGGGTAGGTAGGTGTAGGATAGGTACGTTAGTATTTCGTACTTACCATCGCTAAACGCAGATCTGGCTGAACCCCGCCCTCCCCAGCGCCCGTTGCCCGTCGCCCGTGTGGCTTTATCGCAACTGGAAAGGTGGGGAAAGGGGGAGTGGAGAAAATCTACCTACCAAACCAGCTAACCAAGCTGCGCAAGCGCCAGAACCGGCTTAGCGTTCGGGTGGACCCCGTCCGGGCCCTGCAGCAGGCCATCCATGGGAACGCGATCGAAAAGCAACGACATCGCATCTTTGCTCTCTACACTACCTATCAGCCCTTTTCCGAAGCTCGGTCGAAAACAACATACATTTACGTAGCGTCGCACACCGAGTAACGGAGGGACAATCCCGTCGATCTCAGCGACGCCCGGCTTATCCGGCATATTCTCGAGAGAAAACGGTAGAGGAGGAGAAAAAAAAGTTAACTGAGGAAGAAGAATAAATATGGCTTCGACGAAGAAGGACATGCGACGGCAGGACCTGGGTAAGCAGCGTTCTCACCCATGCATCGCGTCGCGTCGGCGACTCACATTGCATTCGAAATCACTAACACGCACCCACTAGTCGTCCCGTACCAGGAGCCCGGGCCGAAGGCAGGCGACAACGCCGAGTTCTCGTCGACGCTATCGTCAACATTACCCATGGCCGCCATCTTCACGCGCAACCGGTACATCGGCTGGGCGTCGGTCGTCATCAGCATCCAGAGCTGGCTAGGCGAGGGCGAGGACGCGAGCAAGAGCAGCAGCGCCACGCCCGGCTACTTCACCGTTGGCATGTCCCGTAAGCTTTCCCTTCTCTTTCCCTTGCATTCCCTTCGCTCCTCCTTTCCAATTATAATATTCTGCTGTATGAGAATAGACGTACCTAACATAGGTAAAACGACAGTAATGGCCCTCGCCGTAACCTACCTCCCTCTCTTCCTCCCCCAGCCACCAGGCCAGCGCGCCACCGGCACCGAAGCCGCAGCTCCTGTCCCTCAATGAAGCATCGAAGTACCAAAAATAGCATAATTGTATGTGTAAGAGTAGCCAGGTGGGCAAAAAAAAGAAAAGATTCTAATAACCGAGTGTGCGTGTACGTTGTTGGAGTCAAATAGACGACGAATAATGGAAAATAACTGATGAGTCAACCCCCCTTGAAACTACTACACCTGGGGGATCCGAGCCTTGTACATATAATGCACATAAAAAAAATCATCATAAAGTGATAACACCAGTGATGACATCCAATCTCGTAATTCTAATATCATTATAAACAGTCCCAGCCCAGCCCGAGCGTAGCCAACCGCCGGCAGCTACCTAGTAAGCTAAGCAAGAACGCGCAATCTCGTGAAGCGGTATACTACAGCAAGGAATCATAGTAGTAGAGAGTATATGGGGAAAAAGGGCAGGCCGCCGGGGGAATAGACGTATACGCGCGCCCGTACACAACATACAACCTTCAAAATGTTATCCCTCCCTAGTCCCTCCCCTTCCGCCGATCCGCCGCCTCCCTCTCCAGCCTCCAACTCCATTAGATAAAAAAAAATTTTACTCTTAGACAATAAGCAATAAGGTTAAGAGCGATGCGTAGCCGCCCTAATGCCGCACAGCAGTACACTCATACAGCCGTACAAGCCTCGTACAAGCTCTGCCCCCTTTCCCTCCCTCCGATAGAGGAATCTAATCCTCATCGAAGATCTGATACGTATTCTGCAGAATCGTATCCACGACCCTAACTTGCCATCCGGCATCCTGAATATTGCTGCCGGGCGCGGTTCCCATGAGCGTGGGACCGAACACGATGGCTAGGTTCTGAGAGTTCATCCTGTTGACGGCGCTGTGCTCGATCACCCTATGAAGATGGAGCGTCAGCGCGCGCAGTGTCGCGTAATTCGGATCCGGCAGCGCGTTGATAATGGCATGCAGGCTGTCCCTCCTGACTACGTCGTCGTCGTTCTTCGCCGCCTCGATAAATCCGGCGTAGTGCTCCGAGGTTAGTAGCGGGTCTGGCAGGTCCCGGAGGAACTGCTTCAGTAGACCCGCCACGCTGTTCACGTCGTGGAAGAAGTTCTCCGGGTTGCGGAAGTCGAGGATCGGCGCATCCTCGTCTATTTCTAACGTTAGCCGCTATCATACATATGAGAATATCAAGGGTATGAAGGAAGAGAGGAACGAACTAGTATCAAACAAGTGCTTCAGCTTATTCACGTGAGCTGTCGATCCGGACAGTCTGTAAATACCCTCGACGGCAAGACCATACAAGTCAACAGCTTGAATGCACTGATATACAACCATCGGTACAGGTCCCTTGCTGTTCTCATATAGCCTCTCAAGAGAGATACCAAAGACGGGTCCTCTTGAAATCGAGCCATCCGTCTTTTGCGCGAGAGCACCAGGCGGCGACGTCGAACGCGCCGAAGACTGCTCGTTTTGTGCCAAGGCCTGGAAACCTTGAGGGCTTTGTTCCCTCACTGGGTTGCTTTGGAATGGCAAGGCTCCGAGTTGTGGCGCTCCGTTGAACCGTGGTTGAGTGGGGGGAGCCTGTATCGAATTTCGCGTGTTGTATTGCTGGGGCGGCGGTGCGCTGGCTTGGTTTAGCATTGCGCCGTGACTAAAGCTTCTCTCGTGTCCTGGACCTGACGACGGCCGCGATCCTGGCGCCATTCCAGGAGGGGTGAATCCCCGCGCCGGCCCTTGGAACCCTGATGGTGACGATATTGTATCGTAGCCTCCAGTTCGAGAACTCATTGACCCTGGTGGTTGCATTTGCGCCTGCAAAGGAGACTCTTGTCGCTGAGTTTGCGATGGCGGTCGTTGTTGTTGTGGAAACTGTGTCATCTGGCTCGTCGACGTATTCTGTTGAGGATTAAGCACCTAGCTTAAGTTAACATTAAACATATCTAGAAGCTATACGATTCACACATACTGGGTTCCTTTCGTATTTTGCTTCCGAAGATCTGGCCGGAACCTTGCTATGGTAACTAATTATATAGTTTTGAAGGTCCTTCTTGTTGTCGATAGCTTGGACAACCTCCTTGAGACTGCGAGAGTGCTGACCTGGCTGAGTGGTACCCTCAAGAGGGCTTATCACTAGACCGTTACTCAACAATAGCTTCTCGTTGAACGACGCTGATGAAATGTTAGTAGATTGCGTAAATTCCCACGATGACGGTTGGCAAACGCTTACCAAACTTCTGCATCTGTAAGGTAGTACCAGAGTCACATTCTCTGATGAGATCTTGCAGCGCTTTGACAGCTTCCGGTCGTGTGGTTGATTCTATAGTTGCCTTCTCCGACTGATACGTCTGCACCTTTCCCATGTAATCCGTGTCGGCTGCTTGCACCTTGCGCAACAAATCCTCCTCGTGTTGCGCAGCCGACTTGGGGCCTTTGATGCCGAAAACTCTGGGACCTTGTCTCGCTTCACCAGTTCTCACCCGGTCATACTCCTCGGCCAGCGAATCGTACTTTGTCTTAGACTTGCGCATCGCATTCTCTACGTCAGTTAGGCGTTGTTCCGCGGCTAAGCCGTTCTGCTTCCACCCTTTGCGGTGCTTCTCGGCTACCGCGGCCACCTCAAGGAGATCTTCATGCATCTGGTGCAAGGACAGTGCAAATTGTATTCCGTTTTCGGCCATTCGGTCGTGTATCATGAGCATCTCTTCGTATGATTGCGCAAACGTCCCTTGCCTATGGTCGTGGTGACGAATGCTATCCTGTGTCGATCTGCATAACTTCTTCAGCCCTTTCGCGTGTTGGTCTTCGAGGTCCGATCGTTTCTTCAGGAATGTGGCAAACTCCTACGAATATATGATGGTTAGTGGCCAAGAATGAGTAGAAGGCAGAGTACAATTTTAATGCAATGGTATCTAACCTTAGCCGCCGTAATACTTTGCTTGAGCCTGTTCAACATGGTAGAAACGCCAATCTACACTGATCAGTTATACCGTCTCTTAACATCGAGAATATCCGGGGTTCGTACATCAGAGGCCAATACATCTTGCACTTCCGTAGGTATTTCAGGCTCGGGTTGGATGGGACTGGGCTCGAGAGCTTCAGCTCCGGAACCGTTCGTCGAAGAGATGGGGCCGGGGCCATCTTCTGGCGGGGGACTGGTATTATTTCCTAGCGACATGTTGGCGATTGCTTCATGGTCAACAAGGTGGAGGGTTGGCAGTTCATTGGACTGGCGGCCGTAGTCTGCCATATTGCACGTTGGCGGTTCTCGATATTTTGTGGATTTGCTTTTTTTTTCCCGGATTTGCGTAGGATTGATTAGCTTCAAGGCTGCTAGCTATAATATCACTCTTTTTTCCAGATATTGATCCAGGATAGATAGGTCATGGACAAGCTGCTCATAAGCTTGGTTCTTGTAGGGAGGTGTTGTGAAACGTTAGATCGGATTGGACTTTCATGCGAGTTGGTAGTGAGTTGTGAGTTGTAACCAGGTGTGTGGTGTCAGGCATTCATAACTGCTGCCTCTTCTCGGGTCGTGATCAATTATGGAACCGTGCCGTATGAACCACTGAGTAGTACGATTTCAATTATTCTTTCCCTCTCCCGGGGTTATGCGGCTAAGCCGGCTATCAGTATCGTATTCTAAGATTGTTCAAATTCGGGTATAAAGTCGTATGTGTTTATGTCACGATATCGCATATCGTCGTCTGTATGTCGTTGTAGCAAACAAAAACCCAAGTGCGGGCACAAACTTCTGTGGCTTAGCAGACCAAGCTACGTAATTCTTTACCGTTGTACCAGAAGCCAACCGTAACACAGTATTGGCGTAAACTACTTGCACTGTACCTATTTAAACATTTATTGAGTTTAGTGCACGGGAATACAAGCGAATAATTGGCGGTTGCAACTGTGATTGGTCGCCTAACCACATTCGCCCCAAAGCGTTGAACTTCTCTTGGTCCGTGCGAACGTGTTATTCTTACTACGTAGTAGTGAGACATCCCTAACCGCGTCGTTGGGATTGGCTAACGATAGCTCAGAGGGGCTATTCGTCGTATTGTTAATTACCTACTCGTGATACATCAAAGTAACTATATTCGATTCCGACATAATTAGGGACCTCACATGTCATTCTACTTGGACCTTCTTTATGAAAGTTAAATAATTCTAATGATCTCAAATCAGCAACGAGGTCGTGGGGTGACTCCATCTCGATTCAATGTGTAAGGGGTTTTCTGACACAATAGGAGTTCGGATTGTCACAACGTCATACCCTCAAACCCCCAATTATCGGGGACCCCTTGTCGTTCATCTCAACAATGCCTTTATGGAGTAAGCAGTTCGAGATCTAAAATTCTCCTATGCATCTCATGCCGGTTGCAGATTCACTCGACACCTTTAACACATACCATCCGATGTATTGAAAGTCTGTGCCCTCGGGCCGCCTTACCGCAGCATTGCATGGCATATGGATAGTATCCATACTATCTTCGACATGTGGAAGTGGAGTCCCGGCATGCTTATAGTCTAGTACACTAAATATTTGCTTGTGCTTCAACGTCAAATTTATGTCAGAGTTTGCATGCATCGATATCTACAAAATCCTTTTCAAACTCAGTAATGTACCTACATTGCCTCCAAAGAGGCAGGTAGTACGTGTGCAAGGAACATCAAGTCCGACCTTTAAACGAGGTAATGTCCAAGATATACACCTTTATTCTCTCCTGAATGTTGACAACATGCAAATATGCATCTACGGATGCCTGCGGGGGTGTATGTATATCGAGTAGTTAGTTCTTGGTAAAAGGGTTTGCGAGAGGTGTAAAATAGTGAGTTGCGCAATATACGAGATCATTAAGCAGACAAGAGAAGATAATAAAAAACAGGTGATAAACAGTTACACTGTAAATGAATCCGAAGTTGTCATAGTTAAGTACATGTATGTATCCCCTCATTTAGCTGCGTCCGGTCGATGAAACTAGTCCCGTACTACTCATACGTTTGACCGGGTATAACATTACTTAAGCCTCACCAACTTATCAAGGTCCACTTCTTGCGGCATGTTACAACGCTAAACCATCGTCTCTTGATCAGCTAAGTATCTGCTTAATCATCTTGCATTTGCTATGTTCCTCGTTGCCATGCTATATGTACATAGTTCCAGCAACAGCTTGTCGTATGCTTGTTCAACCATGTCGTCCGGACAGAAGAAAACAGTAGCCTTGCTTCCGAATGGGTATGGGTATAAAGTGTACGCCCATCAAATAAGTGGTATCATTTTCCGTCTGTAAGAAGTAAATCCCCGTAACCTTAGTCGTAACCGTTGCCTAGTGTCATAAAATGCTATCCGCCATTATCCCAAATCAAAATCAACCTTGTCTCAAAGTGCCGCAGATCCCCCTTCAACCAGTTCATCCTTCAAAATGACCAAGGAAATGCTTTGAAATAATGAATGCAGTCCCAACAAAACTGTTTTAACATAGAATGACCCGATATGCATTGCTACAAAACAAAGCGCCGAAGATGCAGGATATCACGAGTAAAGTTCGAAGACATCGAAGGAGACAAATGTCCCACAGAAGATTATAGGAAAGGTTAAGGGAAAGTCCTTGTGAGAAGTGGGGGATGTAATTCATCGCCAAATTGGGACGTTGCGGTAGGCGGGGGAATTATAAGAATGGAGAACTCGATAAGGCATAGGATTCCCGTATTGGTCTAAACTCCGGTGCCTTTGATGACGCCGGGGAGCGTATGGAGGGTGCCGAACAGGCTGGCTGAGTTCTTGGTCCCATTGCTGCGGCATCGACATCGATCGACCACTCCAGGGGTCAGAAACAACTGCCTGCCCGTTGCGAGGCATCGATGGATAGGGGCCATTATCTCTAACGCAACTATCTTGAGGTATGAGGTTATATTCGTCGTAGCTAGATCGATGATGTAGTGATGGTGGATTAGAATGTGAATACTGCTGCTGTTGAAAGGAACTTGGGTCTGTGGTCGACGAGTGTTGTTGACTAGACTGGCTACCGAATGAACCTCGACGGTTATGTAGGTGATCGGAAGATGACGGTCGGGAAAGAGTAGGTCCGTGATCTGCTTGAACATTCCAATTTGGCACTTGTGCTTTTACAGCATCGAATCTCGAACTCATAGTTCGCAGATTGTTCGCTGTGGGTATGGCAGAAGACTCGTCGCCTAATTGTGCCGGATCAAAGATACGTAAATTTCCCTGGCTATAACTCCTAGGTATAGCAGCATGATACAACGTAGAGGTACCAATAAAATCTGAAGTTTCCACATTGCCTTCTTGGCTTTCCCTGCGAGGATATGAGGGCCGCCCTGACCATCTCATCTCGGGCGGAGTTGACTGAGGTCTTATAGGGGCGGAGAACCGTCGAGATTTCATGTTCCGAGTCCTCATACTTACCGGAGGAGGACTTTTAGAAGATTTAATATTGGGTACGGCTGGTGGAGGTTCAAGGAATGTGAGTGGATGCGACTTGCCCTGAGCCAATTCGTAGCCGTGCCTAGCACCGGTACTAGTCGTCCCTGATTCCTTCACGTGGCTTGCCATAGCATTCGGTCCCGTTAGCCGAGGAAAAGATGCAGAGTGTCTTTCTCTTTTGCCATCTGTAAGATGGCTAGAACCATCTCCCTCTGTATCTTTTCCAGTAACCTGAGTTGATGTAGTTTGACCTGTTTCGTTCTCTCCGGAGCTTTCATCGATGGCTCTCGGGGACGTAGTCAACGGCCCGGTTACGCTAGAATCATTGATTCGAATAGGCACAGGCTTCCGGGGAATCGGCTTTTTTGTGGAAACTGAAGTCGTATGTGTAAGTGTCGATTTAAGAGAAATCGGTTTTCTTTGAATCCGATCTGAAGTCCATAGTTGGCCAACTGAGCTTTTTGGAGACACATCATCATCTTGAAGGAGCTCTGCGCTTCCTACGCTCAGTATGGTCCCGAGTGTCTCCTTGCTAGCTGCAGACTTTAAAGTTAGTCTCCGCAATGACATCGGCGTGGATCCCGTATGCGTCTGCAGTCTAGCTTGCAAGTCCCTAGAGACAGCAGGTACGCTTGCGTGGTCAGTAGGATGCGTGCTATAAGCAGTAAGCGGTGCTCGACTTCCACTTAAGAACCTTTGGAGTTTCCCGGGTTTGCGGATACCACTACCAATTCTCAAGGAAGAGTTAGACGTATGCAAATTTGCTCGATAAATCTTCAAATTTCGACTGGCTTGAATTTGGATGTTACTTGGCGATATGTTCCCTTTTGGCGCCAGAATATGGTTCGAGATATCCGGTAACGTAGGGTTTAAACTTTTCTGAGCAGAAAGGGACAGGTCACAGGTTCCTCTTGGGCTAGCTAGAGCTAGAAGATGCGGGTCTTTAATTGGAACAGGTGGAGGGGAAGCGTCGTCGACTGGTGTAGCGGCAACTACCGCAGTAGTAGGACTCGCAACCCTCGATTCCCCAATATCTTCGCCTTGCTTCATATTGGCATTATCCAATGCTTCAACTTCTTTCTCCGAAGCACGATCCTTTTCGGCAGCCGATGGCTTCGAAGAGAGCGATCGAAGAGAAATGCTAGAGCTATAGCCAGAATCTGCCTTAGACAAAGGCACGTGCGAATATTCTGACGCCGGACTTGCGATACCACTATCTGCTCTGATAATTTCTCTCGAACTTCTCTTCTCGGGTGCCACCTTTGGGCGCGGAACGGATTTCGCGTTCGTATCTATCCGCACATCTAGAACTTCGACGGAAGAATATTCGTTTTGTTCATCGTCAAACAGCTCATCTTCCATAGCCGTATGCTTGCTGGTTACTTGCATCTGAGGAACCTTGAGCTGTTCATCATGTAATAGTATGCTAGATTGATGATCAGCTGGAAATTGGGGACACGCCTCAGGTTCAACAAAATTCGGAGGCACTGCTGCATCTGTATGGGAATTTTGAGATGGAGTCGAAGCTGTGTTCGGGATATCAGGATTAATGCTCAAACTAGGAGAAAGTTTCTTCGGTTCAAAATAATCGCCCGTCGGCTCACCATCTAACAGCATTTCAGTGTCTCCGAATTTCATCTTTTCATCAGGTTTACGAGCAGGACTCCGTGCAGGACTGCCATTGGTAATTCGGAGGGTGCCGAGCTTAAAAGCACCTGTTTGCTTATATTCTGCTTCGCAAGGAGTAAGAGCACGGGGTATGAGATTCGGGTCAATCGATAGAGCAGGAAAATGAGCCTCTTCGTCACCCAACGACTCTATAGAACGCCGACGCGCCGGAGTTGAGGGAAGGCTGTGCCTCACCCTCGGCTTTGAAGGACCTGGATCCACCGGTACTTCGCGAGTGGCAATGCCCGGAGTCATCAAGGACCGTCTCCGCATCGGTGTATATAAAGAAGCCTCGGAGTTGGCTCTAGTCATCTCTGGGGTCGTCTCAGGAATTGATGGTCGTCGCCCTCTAAAGTCGCCATGGATTGATTCCGAAATATACAAATGATTCCCCGAAACTACAGAGCTATTTTCGTAAGACGGTTCTTCGACGAGATTCAATAGTCGTTTAGCTTCATATGACCCAAGATCATAATTCGACGACGTTCGCGATACATTCACCGACAAGCTCCTAGTAGCGGTATATTAGCTTATGCCTTTAGCGAGATGAGACGAAAATCATTTACTCACCCTTGGATGGGAGTTGGGTTGTAGCTATATCCATCCTCAGGCCCATTTATTAACGAACTTGTCCTACTAGACCAGCGTTCTTGCTGAGAACTCGGCACATCGATGCTTTCGCTCCTCTTTCGGCGACCCGTCAACTCTTTAAAAGTATTAGAGCGGAAGAGTTTCCTTGATATGCGATTCCCCAGCTCTAACCCTTTCTTCTCGTCCAGCACACTTGCTGGAACCTCCGGCACCTCCGGGACTGTAGGAACCGTTTCGGGAATCACTGGTGATGCCGTCGTGGGTGAGGGAGCATAGGGTAATGAAAGGCGTCGCGCTCCGGGTGATGGACGTGTAGAACCCGAGAGACCAGTGGTACTCAACAGGCCAGCTGCGGTAGGATTGCCTGTCTTAGGTTTGGACAATTTCTGAGTTGTCCGTTGACCTCTCCCCGACGCTTCAGCGGAAAGCGAATTCCCCATGATGTCAGGAGTAGACAAAGCCGAAAGACCGGCACGATACTACTACTATACGAGCATCGATAGTTCCATTGCTAGAAGCTCCAACTGAATATTAGCGACTAGCAATTCACGTTACTACCTAGGATAGATCTCATCTAGGTAAACATATGTGGGTAGTTAGAGTTAGAGGGAGGGGAAGACGGGTGGTATTCTAAAGCAGATCAAGTGTAGGATTTAAGATTGCTAATAAGCAAGCATGAACTATGTTCTAGGGTCCGGAGCTACATGTGTGAATGAACAAGAGATCATTGGTCTAATCGTGAGCTGGAGAGGTTGGGGAGAGAGATGCGGGATGGATGGTCTAACGGACTAATAGGATCACGTATTTCAACGTGTCTGTCTCAGTCCGTATGTGGCAAGTACCTTAATAGGACGAAGGGGAATTAACTGACCGAGTACCAAACTTATACACCTAGACGAAACGAATGCGGCAACATCAGCTCAGATGTTGCTTTATTCATGTATGCGGCCTGGGGGAGGGATCTGCATCCATAACCCACGTATATTATGCGGGGGAGGTAAATCAACAGAGCTAGCGACGCAGACAAAGACGAGAGAAGAGGCGCGAGTGAGTACGCAAGCTATGGTGCAGCTATGTGGTGGAGGTTGTGTACACCTACATATATGTATGTATGATACGGTGGAGTTGAACAAGAGGTGAGAGACGGAGAACAAGAACAAGGCAGAACAAGACAACCACGAGCTGTCCGTTATTGGAAACCATTAGCCGTGGGCTGAAGTGTTAGATGCGGGTCTTTGAAATCTTGACGCAGAAGAAACCTGAATTTGGAACTGATCTTGACTAGATTGAATAGGCCATCGAGATCTGGAGAAATAATAGAGGAATATTAGAAGAAGTATTAAGGAAGATTACGAGAACTAGGAGAACCAAGAGAGAATTAAGCTGAGACTTGAACGTTACTTCTGCGCGGCAACTGAGACGGGCAAGTAAAGAGCGATTCAAGAGCGACTTTCCCATGCCCACCATGTCACGAACCCAAGTAGATTGAAATAAGCGGGACGATGCCCAAGTACATCGCTTGTAAGCGTTTAGCAGTTACCTATCAAAGTACCTAGACAGCTAACACCACCTCCACCTTCCGCACCAAAGACCCCGCCAGCTACCTCCTGGACCTGTCTGATCTTCATACCCCTGCAATGGCCATTCCTTCCATCACAAGAGACCGGAATAGACCTAACTTGAGCAAACTAAAAACAAACTAGAGTGGACTAGCCATCTTCCCAAGCTTTATTTACTTGCACCATGCCTGATAAGATGAGAAGATAGAGCTAGAGTTAAGCGGATGGAAGGACTAGGTACGGACCTTTTGATAGCTAAAGCTTGAGCTAGTGCGATGCGGCTACAACTTAAAGTAATTGTACCATGCAAAGCTAAGTAAAAGCTAAGTAATACTGGTAAAGCATCAATTATCTATCCGAAGCTACCACTTTAATATTAAGCTTATCCTTGCTAATATAAAAGAGGAGATAAGTATCACGTCGCATGAAAGAAAGCTGATTCCACGGCAAATGTTCACTCTTCCGTCAGATCGAAGCATTTCAAGTATTGTACCATGCCAGCAATGCTAGATCTGGAAAGTCCTTCATCAACCACTTTCGCTCACATCTCGGAAGTACATGGTTCAATCCCGTCGCTTCCGATTCTAACGATTTAGAGGGTCGACAATGAGGCCGAACTCTTGCAGTTACTTTTGTCGGTTATGTAACTCTTACACTTACACTTACAACAGGTAGGTACGGTGAACCGCTCATAGGTACCCCATTCCTGCCCATCATATTATCATCACAGACATACAAACGTACGCGTCCCCGAACTAGCTTGAAGCCATTCCTAGTAGATCTTTCTTGTTTATATCAACATACATCTCTAGTACCTACGCACCTACGATACTAAAGGCCAACAAGCACAACCACGGTTGGTGTTGCATTTCGCGGCACGGTACCAAGACCAGCCACAATGCCGGGGGTGAGGATATTACAAGGGTTATACCAGGGATCACCGCTGCAAATACTCCGGTCTCGATTTCCGTGTTTCCAAAGCCGAATTCTCTCAATTTGACCAATTCGACCTTAATTGTCTCATTCCAAACCAATGTTACTTAGGTAATCAAATGAACACCTTCTTTTTCGAGCCCTTCCGATATTGCGTCCAAGATGTTGCGATATCATGTCGTCCAGAAGCCATCGATGATACAGAGGACGTCACTCACTAGGTTCTAACGCGCCACGCGTTTACAAAACACAGGTGGTGTTTTACCAATCAAAAGACATCTCCCTCTCGATCAATCAAGTTACCAGTCTACACTGAATCCTTGAGCGAATGAGGTGATAGGGAACTCGATCCGGTAACGTCGTAATCGTAATTCCACCCCACTCGCTTTGACCCCGGTCAGAATATCCAGACTACCAGATATCACGGAGGATTGATTCGGTGTCGAGCTCCCGAAACTTCACCTCCTTCCGACGAATTACATATGCCGATTTGTTCGGCGTTGGCAGATGTTCGTCACCGCCTTCTGTATTCGACCGCCATGTGTTTCATGTATGCGGTTGTGGTTTGCTACAACTAACGCAATACTTACAAACCATTGATATCCGTGGGATGCTTTTCTTTGGTATCTGCAGGGTTCTAAACAATACTACTAGTATTTTACTAGTACTAGTACTAGTTTGGTACTAGACTAGTATTTTTTTTTGCAAATACTAGCCTAGTAATACTAGTAAATACTAGTGCTAAGCCCGATTAGGAAACTGGACCCATTCTCTTCCGAATTGGGACAATTTTCGAGGAGAAGTGGGTCTATCTTCTTAGTCACGTGATTTGGTGTCGAACTTTGAAAATTACGTAATATCTTATGTAATATAGACATAAATAGTTGATTATATAAGCATATTATATAATTATTTTTGGAAGCTTTCCATCTAACGCCAAGGAAAGTCACCTGAAAAGCGGGGGCCTCTAGCCATATTAGGCTTAGCTGTGCGCCGCTAACCAAATTAGGCCTAGGACTAGTATTTCAAACTAGTACTAGTATTTTGACCATGAATACTAGTACTAGTCTAGTAAGACCCACAATACTCGACTAGTCGAGTATTTTTAATACCCTGGGTATCTGCGGGATCTGCGGGCCTAGGCACCTGTCGAAGGCGGTCAGGAAATCCCCAACTCGACGTTGATGCCGACGCGAGAAGATAATTCAGGTTTATTTCTCCCTCCACCAGATAACGAAAATCCATATAAACCTCCTAACGCTATCCACGATGTGCAGCTGAGAGCGCACGAAACGCACGATTAGACCCTTGGCGCAGCTCACAGATCAAGACATTCTTCATCCTCGCTTGCAGTTATTGATTCTACTGCTGTGCCACCGCATACTCCACGCATGGTCTTACGCAAGCTTTGATGAAACCCCGCAAGAAGAGCATGCGGCTGATCGAGTATATTAATTCGAGTTGATCAAGCAAACAAAGCTGCAGAAGGGCACGTGGGGAAACACTTAAGGTTAATCTAACTATCAAGCCTGCTCCGGAGAACGAGGAAGAGTGAGCGTCATATAAGAAACTCTCACAAACTTCGGCTTCCAAGCTCGATGCTTTGCTATCGTTTACTCATGTTACGACGCATTAGGAATAAGCCAATGCTAGACGACAACATCAAATGTAGGTTTCTCCCAAAGTAGATAGATAGCCTGTTACCCAACAGCCGCCACCGAGCAACAACTCCCGAAAACCTGAACAAATATGCGAATACTGAACACGTTACATGTCATACTTAACCTCGCGGCATAAAGACAGCCTTCAACTCACAAATACAGTATGTAAGACACCTGGACTCGCCAGTCAGCAACATCGTGACACGGAACCTTTACAAGATCGTCGTTACACTCCGACTATGGGCTTGCAGCAACCAGTCAGCAAACATATTTCCACGCTCCTTAGGTGGATACTTAGTTATGTCATTCGCAACGTGCTGTTATGATAGGATTACCTGCTGGCCTAGGTAGCGACGTCGGGCCCGGCATCACGACGCCAAGAGCATAAGAGTTCATCGTAAAAATTCAATGTAAAGTTTGCTTGACGCTCTCGGCACGACCCGATCCGGTGGACATAGTGTTCACGAATCCCCGCCGTCTCAATCTTTCGAGAGTTCTAAATTGCCCCAATCTTGAATGGTGAGACCGAGGGGCAAGCCAAATGTTGCTAGTTGGTAACAACTAGCTTGCATCCTCTTATTCCCATCTCAGTACTAAATTCCAGGCTTTTTATTCCCTTCTGAATGTGACTATAAGGATTTACCTCAAGCTTCTCCCCCAAAACCCTACGTGCTAACCTAGAACCAAGTTCCCGCGTACCTTCAACTAATAAATGTCTTACAGACATGTCTTAGGACCACCAACATGTCCTTGCTACAGGGTGGAATTTTCCAATTCTAGAGCCTCCATATAGATATTCATCATTTCGTCACCATATCCCGACACGAGAACATGAACAGGCTAATTGGTGGCAAACCTACCTAGCGATGCCTGAATGCAGGTTTCACATAAAAGACGTCCCAAAACACCGCCACCACACTGAATTGAATACGGATTGAGCGCCTAGGCATTTCGAGTTTTGATTTTATGGACTAATTGCTACCTACGAAGTAGCAGGTAGACGTCTACCGTGTAACGACTGTGCTTTGCGTGGCTGCCCCGCGTTAGCCACCACCATTTACTGTGGCTGCTTATTATCCCCGGACTAGCAATTGACATTGTCGTTCTGGCAACTTAGCACGGTGCTCTTGTGTAAACTGACATTTATTGCCATTATGGCAAATGGAGAATCTATGTTCAAACGAATTACTAGCTAATCTAGTACGTCCTATACGAGAACTAGTCGAGAGGCAATCATATACTCGTACTTCATAGTCGGACTGATGAGGAGGCATAAACTACTTTTGCTCCGAAAGCTTGAATGCCATTTCGCTACCTTACATATGACCAAGTCATTATAGGCGAATCATTCTCCGATGACGTAAGTACATCCCTCATTCCCTATCCAGACCTCATGGACGCGGCCAGCATCGACGTCAATGCGGTCGCCGACGATATACGTCTTCTTCTCGGGCTTAGGATCCTTCGGGTACATGATAGTCAGCTGGCCAGTGATGATCAGATGCGTTGTCAAGCCAGCATGAGAGTGCGGTTTGTAGTGAGCGTTGCTGTCGCATGTACAAGTTAGCAGTCTCGATCTCCCCGTCAGGCTTCGTCGCATCGCCTTAGGCAAAATAGATCGGGTAGTAGGTGGACAAGGACAAGGTACGATCTAGGCAAGGTACGTCGAAACATACGGGCCGTCTGTCCAGGTGAAGACGTGAGGAAAACCCCACGATCGCACCTCCGCCTCGCAATCCATGCGCGTTTTGTGTGACATGGCCGATGCTTTTCTGGTCAGGGCCACTTAGTATCGAGCGACGCCGATTCGTTGTTCGATTACCTAGGTGAATTGGACGATGAAAAGTCGTTTCATTTGCCAACGCACAGCATAGCCCTGGGGAATAACAGTGATTCAGTGAACCTGTGGGTGTGCGATCAGGCGTGGCTGAGCGAAAAGTCGAAAGTTGGGCAACTTCCAAGGTTGGTCCAAAGTTGGTTCGAAGTTGGGGTTTTCGTCTTATTTGGCATGGTGACGTCGATTTTCGGTCTGCAGCCTTGTGTTGATTGCCGCAAGCGGACCCATCATGCTATGTCGGACGAAGATACCCAGGTAACCCTCCCCCCTTTTAACCGCCGATTTCACGTGTCGCCCGCTATTCAAAGGTTTCGTACCTACTGTACCTGTCTAGTCATACTAGTGCCTCCTTCCTGCGCCAAACTGCACTGCGACTTCCATCTGCAAGCACAGCGCAATTTGCAATGCCCTAGGCTCAATGTGCTTACATGTACATACATACATACAGACTATTTACGGACCCCAACTCTCTAACTTCATCCTATCAACATCTTCATCGGCATCTTGAACGATCCGTGCAACCACGGTTGGAATACCGAAAGAGGCGCAGCGGATTGATAAACACCATGGCATTCTAGCATCTCATTCCACCTTGCGGTCGATCGGTGCACAATATGCAACTTCAGCCTCGGGTCGTCTTACCATATGAGACATTCTCCATCTTTGTTTCTTCTTTGCTCCGGAGTTTGTCACTTTGAACTTAACATGTCGTACTTATCGAATTCTGTCAAATCATTCCCTTTCAAACCGTTTAAGCTTCTGAAAATTAATCATATTATGCATAGAGTTGCATCTTACATTTCAGCTGTCCTTGAACATCCAACGAGCTAATGGTATCGTCACAATGGGTGGAGAAGGGTGTCGATGGTCCATTCAAACACCATTGCTTTGCATATCCACTCTGCCATCTCCAGCTGTCAGTCATCAATTGGGGGCCAATAATTGATAATGAGTCCTCAGGCTCCGCCTCCCAAATGGGCCACGATCACGGCACGGCTGACCTAAACCCTTTCGATAGTAGCGGTCTGGGTCCGTGGTAGGGTTGACCAATTCGCCTACAATCTAATTGAACCTCTCGCCTCGTCTCAACCTTTTATCTTTCATTTCCTCCAAGTTTTTCAGGAAGTTTTAAGGTGTCCAAGACGCAAAGTGCAAAAGGCCCCATATTACAAGCGTGTGTCTGGTGTGTCTTACTATTATTACATACTAGATCTCTTGGGTGGTGGACAAACCAAGACACGCAGGGCCCGGTCCAACGGTACCAGCCCTACGAATGGTAGCTTGTCTTCAGGGATCTGCTCGCCCTAAAACGGTCGGATTGGCTCTGTTCTAGCCTCTCAGAGCTGCTAAGTAGCGGGGGCCCCGGTTTGTGCTTCTATTTGGGACTGCTGGGATGAGGCTACACCCATGCCCGTAGCTGAACCTGAAGAATCAATAACTTGAACCTGGACCCTTTAATTTTTGCATTTCTCTTCATTTCACAATCCCTCCTTTGTCCTACTCTCCCATGCATACATATCTTATCCTTTATTTGTTCGAATCTGTCGTCCTTACATCTATCTATCGACTCATATACCCATAGCAATCTCACTCTACAAACTCATCATCATAATCCCCCAAGCATAGACTATCCTTATCTTACTTGGAACGTGGATTATCGCCTCGAAGCCCTTCTGGACGGGCGACGAACCTCCCACCCCTAATGGTCTTTAACGACCCCTTCTCTTGCTCAGCGGGAGCACAAACGAGACAATAGCACCTGGCATATCGGGGAATAACTTAATCAATTCGTTGTTACTGATCCGATGTGTTTCACTGTAAGTTGACATCATAACTTGGACGCAGGATTTCCTTATTTACGTCATATTTGAATACGAGCTTATAGGCGAATACTGATCAACATATCCAAGATGCGTAAACGACCGACCGAAGCGACCCCGAGGCACGCGAATACGATGCGTCGCCGCCTCACTCTGAATTCCGAACTCGGTACCAATTCGATGAAAGCTCTTAAACGAGCAATTGCTTTGGCTTCGTTTGTCGCGCCAACCGTCGTACATTTTCAAGGGGGAAAGAAGGAGGTTTACCTCAGCGCCGCCATCCAGCGACACTTGCGGAAACTCTACGATTCATTACGTCGAGGAGAGTCCACTCTATCTCGCAAAGCTTTTGCGAACTTCCTCGAGGGTGTGCAGGGCGAGAATCTTCCCTTTTCAGACGTTTTAACAGAGGAGAAATACAACTTTGAGAAATTCCTTGAAGTATGGTGGCTCCAATTTAGCCTCGAAGCGGAAAAGCCCGCCTGCCCCGAAACCAAGGATCTCTCGAAACCTATTAGCAACTATTTTATTAGTAGCAGTCACAATACATATCTATCTGGCAACCAATTGGCCGGTCGGAGTACAGCAGACGCATACAGACGCGTCCTGAGAAGAGGATGCAGATGCATAGAGATAGATGTATGGAATGGAGATTCGCAAAGCTCAACCCCCGATCATCCACGAGACGCGTCGGCAAAACCAGTTTCGAGATTCGAACATGTTCGTCACCTCTCCGGCGGAAGTTTACATACTGCTGCTGCTCATTTTAAGGGCACAGTAGAAGAGACAATTGAGAGGACTCGACAGAAGTTAGGGGTTGAGAAAGTTCACAGCCACAGCCCTAGATGCAGCAAATCCGAACTGACGCCGCCGCCCTTCGGCCGCGAGATCGGCGGTGGTCTCGATCCAGCTTCTCTCGCTCGCGAACTCGATGTAGAACGTTCGTCTTTAAGGTCTAGGCCATCATTACCCCCAGATGAACCAATTGTGATGCACGGCTATACATTTACTGCACCCGTTGGGTTCCGCGAGGTGTGCAGGGCAATTCGAGAAGTTGGCTTTGAGACAACCAGTTTACCCATCATTGTGAGCTTAGAAGTCCACGCTGATCAGGAGCAACAAGAATCTATGGTGAAAATAATGAAGGAAGAATGGGCCGGAGTACTGGTCGACCAGCCTTACGAGACCTGTCCAAATGGTCGGATGCCCAGATTAGAGGAATTGCTCAACAAAATACTCATCAAAGTCAAAAAGGCATCATCTTTAGATCCAGCGACCATGTCAACGTTAGCTCCGAACTCAACAATCGACGACGATGCATCCGGATCAGAAGACGACAGACCTGCCTTCCCTAATGGCGCGAAGAAGCCTAAGGTGCCTATATGCGAAAGTCTCAGCGCTCTTGCTATATATACCCACAGCGAGCACTTCACAAATTTTGAATCGCCTGCTGCCAAAAGCCCATCACACATCTTCTCTATAAGTGAGAATAAGATATTAGAACTCGTGGTTTCCAAACACCACGAGCTGTTTTACCATAATCGACATTTTTTCATGCGTGCCTATCCTAAAGGCCTTCGTTGGGACTCATCTAATCCTGACCCTACACAATTTTGGCGCAAAGGTGTACAGATGGTGGCCATGAATTGGCAATCTTGGGATGAGGGCATGATGCTTAACGAAGCTATGTTTTCAGGCGAGCACGGATGGGTACTGAAGCCGCCCGGCTACCGCAGCGAAGACGTGTGGCCGGGCCAGGAAGTTGATCCTCCTCATCACACTTCCTTAGATCTAATGATTACGATACTCGCTGGCCAGCACATTCCGCTACCTGAGGGAGTTGATAGCAGCAACTCCAGATCCTTGAGGCCCCTGGTCAAGTGTGAATTACACGTCGAAAAGGCGGAAGAACGGCTTGGGTCTTTTCTCGAAGGGAGCGGTAAGGTGCGCGAATGTGACCTCAAGCAGAAAACCGCGGCTGGGAAGACGGATCATCCGGACTTCAGTTCCGTCAAAAACGATCTCCAATTCTTGGGTGTCCACAAAGTCATCGAACAGCTCAGCTTTGTTAGGTAAGGATTCCTACCATGCTCCCCTTTCTCTTTACGTTTTCACATTCACCAAATTTCCCTTACTACAACATCCGGCCGGAAGGATACCTACATATCCGAAACCGAGCGGTCGGGTTTTCATATTGCATTTATACGGCCAATGAATCACGTGTTCCGAGCCGGGGACGAGCCGGCGGCTGAACTTGCATGTGCAATCACCCGTCGAACAACGGAAGTGAGAAAGTGAGATATGACAGTCCGCCAGCAGTTCTCATGGTTCTTCACGGGAACGGACCGAACCTTTTCAGCTCCCGGTTTCCAGCTTTAGCCCCCATCTTCCAGTTGCCCATGTTCATCGGACTGTTCTTCTTAGCGTCTTGTTTGTCGGTCGTGTAACTTGCGGGTCCTTTCTTAGTCTGTCACATCCTGGGGCGTTCCTGAAGATCCCGATTTGTCCACGAATCCTAGCTTACGAATATTCTATCTAGGTTTAAGGTCGAGGACGACGCGCGGCGGCTTGTGTCACTCCACGACCCTTCCGCTGGCTGGGCATGCATCCGCCTTGACCGTCTGGCGACGGGTTACCGCTTTGTTCACCTTTTGGATGCCAATGGCAACAAGACCCAAGGAGTTCTCCTCATCCGCGTGGTGAAAAACTTTCGTTAACCCTGTTTCGCGTAGACGAGCGAAATCAGAGGTTATAGCAAAACAGTCGTGTACAGCGCCGACCGCGGGTTATCAGTTTGGCGGCTCACGGTCGCCTTCCGTGTGTGACCGCATCTGTCAAAAACCACGAGTCATATCTTTTTCTTTCTTTCTCAACATCTCGGTGTCCTATTTCCGAGTTCAAAACCCACCTTCACCCAACCACTAGCAACCATTCAACAAACCACGTATCAAACCCTGGGGGATTAGGTTCCCGGCGAAAATCTGTGGTAGATTGTATTGGGAAAACACGGTTTGGGCATCACAGCATTTATTCTGATCGGCGCTTCTTTTTCTCTTCTGTTTCGGGTGTAACAGGACTAGTTAGGGTATGTCAGGCGTACAGCAGCCACAAGTCCGGATGCTGCTAAAGGGATAAGGAATCAGCATTATCAGATGATATTTATTTTATTTTTCTCACGTATGACCGCAAAGGTTCTTCACCCATTTTCTTTCTTCTTCGTCATATATCTGGAGTCGCATCGGCAGTGTTTGGATAGTTATTGTTTAGTCCGGACTTTTGTTCTAGATTTTTTTTATATCATCGCATGATAGGGATACCCGGAACAACGAAAAACGTTTCTTCTTATCGTTGGTTTGACGCGTGCCGTTTCGGGTTGGCTCGTGTCGACAGACCAGACCAGACCCCGACGGAAAAAGATGGCTAGGCTTAGCTCTCGTTACCTCGTGAAAGGAAGAGGGCAACACTTGGAACGAAGCAAGAGATAAGCAATGAATAAATGGATGGGGGAAGAGTAATAGGTTCGATAGGACAGGATAGGGCGAATCGGTAGATACCTAAGATAAGAATCGCTACAGAGCCTCTTCCAGAACATGCGCCAGCTACGTCATGTGTGCTACATGATTCCGGGAATCGTCACTTCAGCTTTCGTCAGCTTGGGTGACTAGGTAGGTAGTTGCCTATCTCTGTGCTTCCGTCTATCTAGTAGTCTATCTTCGCAAACTATTTAGATGCCGCCTAGATACCTGGGGAGTACATACATGAAAAGGGGCTGGCCCGGCATACCCTAGATGGCTTAGACATATTTACGATCATGCCATTTCATGACAGGCCTCGTTGTCATTAGCAAATAGGCGCTTTCAATGACTTTTATCTAGATAGGTACCTAGGTTGTTCGATCTCAAAACACGGGGGTAGGATAAGCACGTAGGACTTTGTACGCCTCTGGCGTAGATATCGACGCCGACCTCGAAAGGAGGTAGTCATCCCATCACAAGGAAAAAAATCAGAAGTTGAAGTCGACGGCATTCTAGGCTCGCAAGGTGTTTTTTTTTTTACTTCTTCCCTCCCAAGCTTATCTAACTACCTACCTAACCTAACCTAACCTAGGTTATCCTACGTACGTACCGCAATTATCACGCCATTGCCGACTCTTCGATCTCGGGATCCCTGGACGCGGTTTGGGCATCGGTTATGTTCAACATCCCTGACTGAGCTCGATTCGCGTTTTTTTTCTTTTTTCTTTGCTAGGCCTCGTCCGCTATCGAGCGCCTGCCCTCCTTCCCCCCTCCCCCACCTCGCCGGAGGTGTGTAGTTAAGTATGTGCCTACCGATTTGCATATCTCGAGCCGACGACTTGGTGAGGGACAGATCTCAAGATTTCGATCGCGGATGGCGTACTTCATCCGGGCCTTGCGCAGATATCATATGAGGACAGCCCAAGAGACATGGGAATCCATGTGTATGAGCACGATTCCTGTGTCACGGAAATGTGCTTGTTGACAGGCTTCGCTGACTCTGATTTGACTACTAACGATACTAGTAATGGGTTTTGGTAACAAGAGGGTGAAGGGGAAAGAGAAGACGGGCAAGGAATGAGCCCCAGATCAATCTAGACGTACGTAAGACATAGGTAGTTTTGAGGCTCGACGCGTTTAGCTTAGGTATAGTGGGGGTTCGTAGATATCGCTGTCGCCGCGTGTAGTTGGCCTGATCGATGGATATGAAATCAAGTTTGCCGGGTTCAAGATTTCAAGATTTGGGTTAACGAAGTGGCAATGGCGTTTATAATCTGCAGGAGGGACGACTCTTGATTAACACTCCAACCACGTGGTCGGCGGAAGCGAAATTATAGGCTCTAAGAACGTCACCATCACTCACTGTATTGTTCAGTAGGGGAGAAGCTTCGGTTCGAAGTAGTAAATCAATTCTTGTCAATTAACTCCCCATAACCAGTTCTAGGTAAATCTGATGCATTTAAGACATGTAATAGGTAGATAGGTAGGTCTGGAGTATGTAGTCGAATCCGACGCTGCCAATTTTGACACGAGGTTTTCCTAGCTGCCAAGTACTACGACGGCTTGACCAAGCCCCCTATTTACCCATAACATCTTGGCTTATTAGTTATTATACTTCTTACGTCTTCTTCGGTGACACCGGGGAAGTAGGATGCATGCCCCGACGGTCCTACGTGCGCATGAATACGATTCATCGTGCTAGGTACTCGATAGACAAATCTAGCGTCGAAGTTATAGATCTAAGTGTATCAATTCTGGATATCTGACTTGATACTGTGGGGAATATACAGCAAGTTTAGCCGTAAGAGCGTATCTAGGTACCTGCCTAGGATCCTACCAATTCTCGGGTAGCGGGTTACTTCATTCGTGTCTGGATCTTATTTCACCGTCCCCTACAGGGGCTGGCTGAGACGGCGGGTGTACCCGTTAACCGTTAGAACCCTAACCCTGCGAAAGAGGGCGGTGGGACGGGAAGAATAGATGAGTACGATGGGTACCCACGTCTGGGCTGATTAATAATCTATTTGCTTTTTCTTCCCTAATTTCTTAGCTTGGTTTCCTTGTATTTCCTTCTTCTAGCGTGCTTCTTGACGATGTATTTGAGGTCGGAGTTAAGATGTGGGTTCGTATTGCGAAGAAGCCGTTTGTTCTTTAGGAGGCAACCAAGTAGATGCGAATGAGACCTGGCATCCGTTGAGGCGTTGGTCATTGCCGCTAGCTTAGTCCGTAGTCGATATCTAGGGTTCCCTTAGCTTAACTATGCCCATGAATGCTTCATAAACTACCAAGAAGTCTAGGCAGCCGTTTGATATAGGGAGGCTGTTTACAACCCTTATATCAAGGGTCCTCCCTGTTCATGTGTAGATGCATGCGAGCGATGACAAGGAAACGATTTCCGTGTGGCGGCCCGCCCCCATTTCGGTGAAAGATAGAGGCGTTCAGAAACAGGGTCCTACCACGTCATGAGGCTCACATAATGTCTACTTCTCTTCCGCCATATTTCCCCCTTTCTTTTCATTCGGCAGTAGTTCACCTTGTAAGTACCTAAGTAACAACTCGAAATCCCGTCTCGCAAGTCATTCGCACGTAAGGCTCCGATTACACTATTCGCAACCAACCAGCGCCATCTGTCTTTCGCGGCATCGAGTGTTCGAGTTGTTCGAAGTCGGTAGGTATAATCTCGCGATGTCCCGGTACAAGCATATGCATATGCGTATGAACGGGTAGATGTATGCTTCACCTTAACGTGATATTCCTATATCGCGTCTCGTTCCTGTACGTGAACATATTACATATGCAACTCTTTCGTTGGTTGGCGGACCTCAATCCGACTAATGCTTGCTGGACGTGTATTATCAAGACCCCTGGTATATGGCGGGTCGAACTTCGTGCTGGCTGATGCAGCAACGTTACGATGCGAGATCTCAGAGGATCTGGGCAGAGGGAAAACGTCAGTCGGTCGTGAACCGACCACTCACCGGCGTTCGTGTAACCAATAGATGCTGCTTGTTATATATCAGGTCCTTCTTCTAGAAACCAGGGGAAGTCTAAAGATTTCCTAGGGTAGATCAACTGCTACGGTAATCGAATAGCCGAGCTTAATGGTGGGTTGGCTAGCCTTAAGGTTAATTGCTTTCGCCATGCTACTGGACGAGATGATACCCCCAGTTGCAATGGCTGACAGGTACGGTTTAGTATTTTTTTGACGCCTATTTCGGCACGAGCGAGAAGGAGAGCGGGCCTCGGTGCGTGGCATTCGTCCCTGTCATGGAGTTGATCACCGAAAGAAAACGTTGCTTTTGAACTTGTCAGCACCGCACTGGCCAGCGCCTCACGTCAAAGCGACCTTATATTTCACAAATCAAGCTGCCTTGGCACATCCTAGTTGAGACATCGTGAAGGATATCGACGGTGGTTATGTCATAGCTAGTCTAGGTTAGCATTGCCATGGCTGAAAACGGATCCTGCAAGTAGGGACTCGGTCGATGACAGCGGAATGGCGTGTTGTAGTAGCAATGCTTATATTCTATCCAATCCTGCACTGATTAGCAGTTTCTGTTGTGAGTCAATTCGTGACAACACTCCGTGCTAACGGCTGACGAGATCTGCATGGAGAAAATCATCAAGAGAGACACTACCCAACGTGGTAGACAGTTGTCAAGACCGGACCGAAGGCGGTGCCACATTGTTTGTATGCCAATTTCCGTTAAGGCATAGAAGCTCAACGCTTTTTTCTCTGCTGTGTTACGATGTCTAAGTCAAGCTGCCGTTTGGCGGCGCGTATTTCTCATGTAGATGCTGTTTTGGACGCATGCCGAAACAGATAACATGTCATTCCAGGTCGCGCTAATGGTTATGGCGCAGGCTCAGGGAGGATGGATTGGAACAACGCTACATGTCGGCTGTATCCGTCGATTTCGTCGTCATGGCTTGCTAGTCAGGGTTTCATTGGGGAATATTTACTACCTAGTCGGCTAGGCTGTAGCTGAGTCGGCATAGCAAATGACCTGAGGTTTGGTGGCCAGAACATCATCGCCAAAATAGGTTTATGTGTCCAAGAGCCGATGGCGGAATAGGCATACCCCTATTAGAAAGTAATGTCACATGCTTGAAAGCTGTTAGGCTGCACGTAGCTCGTGCCTTACTCTACAAATTAAGATATGACGTCCTTGGAGATGATAAAGGCGATGATATTGGTCGGGAAGTCCAGGCGTCCATTTTTAGTCGAGGGGGGAATCTTCGAGGAAGCGATTCAATGAGACGGCAGCTATTATCTTGAGGTCGACAGTGGGGCATGATGCTCGAAACTAGGAACACGATCGTCGTCTCATTCGTCCCAGCGTAGTGGTTCCGTACGCCGTAGTCCTGCAAGTTCCCTTTGGTGTCGCCGAACCTTTGTAATGGAAAACAGGGATAAGGCCCAAACCCACGGACGGTGAACAGATCAAGTGGCGTCGTCAAGGATGCACCACGCCGGTATCAGTGAGCCCTTGAATTGTCTGTTTGCGGTTAGCCTTGACCGGCTTGCCTTTCGTTAGGTATTTAGCTAGTAAGCAAAATAAATGCAATATGTAATATGTAATTTAGTTTGCTTTTTATTTTCATTATGACTTGTTCGGCAGCCGGCGCAGGTAAGCGAAATATTAGAGTATGCGCATTTCCGGTGTTGTTGTGTTGTCGTCGTGGTCGTCGTTATTGTCGTTGCCGTTGCTATTATTGCTGCTGCTGCCACCGCGTGGCCGTCGGCTGGGGGGTGAGGATTGACAAAGCGGAGCTCCAAATGTACCGAAAAGATCGGACGATTAATCTTAAGCTAGATGGGATTCTTAGGATAGCGAGTGCACACATGCGCGTTGATTTGCGGTAGCGTTGTTAACACATTAGCCCTATTTCTGCTGATCGGCGGCGGAGTATTGAGCGCTAAGAGCTGACAGAGGTGACAGGTGTTAAGGATCCCGAGAGTTGAATCTCAAAGCAAGCCGGGAGCGGTGATGCGATGCACGTCTTCGAAGTCCAATGACCTTATTAGTCTCGCGTGTGGAACCTAGGGATCCGCAAGCGTTGCTGCATGCCATTTTGAATATCGCGATAGCCGAATTGCACGACTAATTGCTTGTCAAGCCTAGTTGCAGCTAGTCTAGGGGGAGAGGGGAGGCATATTTTGGTGAGTTGTGACCTGTCACTTTTTAAACCGCGACCAGACGATGCACAATACCGGGTTAAAGACGCATCCGATATGATGAAACCTGCAAGGACCCCCCGCTAGCATAAACTCCGTTATGATGAATAACGGGGTCGCGCATGCAGAATGGCGAGACCACCACGATAGTAAGCGTTGAAGGTGAACACGGAGAATACGGTTTGCGGCTCTTGAACGAGTCGCTAAGAAATCAATTCTGTAATAAGCCCAAGTATCGCCCATGTAGTGCCCCGGTTATTGGCCACAGCACTAGATTCGAGCGCTGTTCGCCCTGAGCGGTCTTGGCGGCCGCGCGTGATGCGATGCCGTGGCCTCGACGAAAGGACTACGAATCTTCGAAGCTCCCTATGCCGCTGTGTCAGCTAAGCCCGAGCCGTCGATCTCCAAAAACCTGGCTAGCGGTCTTCTTTAGTTGAAGGCGTCCTCCCTGACTGCTTTTATTAGTAGTTGATAAATCAATCTAGATAGGCCTATGCATTGTTCATTTTCTTGCCCAACGTTTCCCCCAAGCGGTCTAACGAGTGCCAATATGGGTGGATCGCCGGCTAAGCGGACGATCTTAGCAGCCAGAAAAGTCGCGAGTCGGTGGGCGGGCAAGAGAAGGGGGCCAATGAATTAGTGACCGCAGAGATTGATACGCCGGGCTCAAGGATACTACCTCCTCAGAAACAATTCGCGGGACTCGCTCGGTTGAATGGGCTAGTATCCACCGGGAAAGGCTTCATGTATGCCAGCTCATGTGGTTACTTTGTGGGGCTCACGAGTCCGGTTCTGCATGTCGTGAGGAGGCCCTGAGGGTGACAGGCACAGAGAAGAAGACGCCAGAAGGAGTTGGCTCCGCGACATATGATAGACCCCCCCTTGTCGGGTGGGAGCTGGTATATAAAGTCAGCAGAGACATCGTTCGATCAAACTACCTAGGCCCTACCGGAATGACGAAGTAGGGGACGAGTTCGAGGGCTCTCGACGGTAGCTGTACCTAGCGGTAGTGATAAAACCTAAGGGGGAACCCCATTAATCGACTTTCTCCTTTAGGCAACGGGAGAGGGCTTCTTACCTAATGCCTGTAGCTACTTACAACGTAATGAACTTTGAAGTTCCCAGCTCGTCAATCGGGTTATTTCGCACCAGATATCAACCTAGACACCTCTATATTGTATTATTCTCTTGCCGAACACGTATGAGATCTGCCACTATAGACAGCAGCACAACCGCATCTCCACAAAAGGAATGCGGTCCCGAGACACAAGGCGGCCCAATCTGGTCTATGAGGGTTCTAAAAACAAGAACGAATAATTGAGGATAAAAATAAAATCAATCGTTTGCCTGTTACCTGCCATCTGCGGAGGCAAACTTGGCTTGGTTGGTTGCAATAGGAGTCAGTTGTGGGACGGGGACCAAAAGCCACCACGACAAGATCCCTCTAGAAACACTAGACTTGGTGAGCAGCTCCGGCAAAGGGTAGCAATGATATCAACAGTATTCGACAACGAGATAGTCGCGTATACTTTGCAGCGGTAGTACGGGAAGAGTGACAGGGTCATGAACGAATCGGCGTCTGCTTTTTACTAGATATGCTACGCTAGTTTTGCATTCAAGGGGAGACAGGGCGTTGAGAAAAAAAACGTGCGTCGTGACGCGCATGGGATCGAATCAGGGTTCCAACGGCCGCTGGAGGTTCTGGAAGTAGTTTTTGGCGGCTTCCCGCTTCCCATTCTTGAGCCCAACGATGGCAAAAAAAACCTGCTCCCGTGAAAACGAGTGATGAAACGTCGGCCATTTTTGAAATATCTCACGTATGCTCAGCTAGACTTAGTACAAAGTTAGAAGATGTGAGAAAGTTGAAAGGTTGAAGTCGGACGGAAAAGCGTAAAGTGAAAAATAGTGAAGGCTTAAAGTTGGCGTTCGTGGTTTCCTGTTAGTGTTAGTGAGGTTCGTTAGGAGGCGCTTTCTACGGGGAAAAAACTCACCACTGGAGCGTATGGTCGCACAGGTCGTTACAGGGGCGCTAAAAAGGGGGTCCTCTTTGGAGAAGGTCTATGCTACTTAATTACATATGGATCATCCACCATTCGATATCTGAATTCCCTTTTCTTTTTTCCCATTCCCCATCTCCCAATATTCGATATTGATCTGTCCCATTGCCATGCAACTTCATGTCTTTTTCACACGCGGGGGGTTCCGAGCGCTTGGATCAAGCAAACTTGGCAACCCCGGATACTGGGATGATTTTCACCCATTTAAGAGGTTGACAATCTATATATTATACATTCCAATGTATGTATTGCCCATACATGCATACTTAATGTACCTACATGCACACATACGTACATATTCTCATGCGTAAGGTACCACGTACATGCATATCATACATTATGTACCTAGCTACACATGGCGGTACCTAGTACTAGTATATACTACCTATAGGGGTCCCAATATCAACTACCTATCATCCTTACTTTTACCATTTACCATGTAACTTTACCAGGTGGTAAGGGTAGGTATGTAAAATATCCGTAATCCGTAACTTTCAAAACACCTTACCTAATTATCCTCCCCTTGTCTCGATCTTCCTACCTCTGTCCCTTCTGTTTCATTGTTCTCTTTTTGTCCTTTTTTTGTCTCTCTTCCCTACTCTACCTAGATATATATCTCCCCACATACGATCTCCCTAAAACAACAAAGTAGAAAAAAGAATGAAGAATGAAAGAAATCTCCCGACGGGCCCGAGTACCCGCCAACCCGGTTGATGACCACCGTAGTTGGCGGTACAGATTATCCCTGTTTTTTGCTTTTTTTTTCTCAACTCGCCCTGTCTGACCTGAAATGTCCAGACTTCTCTGGCGTACTGGCCCACACACACCCTTCAAACATACATACACCACCCGCATACAACATACACTTACTGACAGTCACGATCTGCCTTCGCTCTTAACACCAGCCCAATAGTCTTCTGACGCCATATCCGCACTGACGAAACAGATGTCATTCAGGTGCCAAGAGGTCCACGGCCTACTTGTGTCCCACGTTTCCTGCCCTCGATATCAAACCCCACTTAATGGGTTTGTGTCTTGTCAGAAAATTCAGATCACCGTACCTCTCCCCTATCGAAGCATGGCTGGACGCATCGGGCTCAGTCACCACAATGGTGCTTTTTGCCGGGATATTGCTCAGAATTAGACCTGATAGTAGTATTATTACATCGCCTTAGAATCCGTGTCCCTGACGAATAGAGCGAGGGCCCCCCTCTGCCGCGAGCCTTCCGCAACATGATTCCGTGCTGCTTCGGATACGTACAGGTCCTAACTATCAGACACCCCGTCACTTTTTCTTCCCACGCAGGCACTAAGTACGCCAGCCGCATTCAACGCGGCAATCGTGGTCATTTGAGCTGTCCTATTTTTTTTTGGTCTGCCCCTGCGATACACCTACTCGGCCCTTGTTTCGGGCGTTGACCTACCCAAGAAAAGTATAAGTACGGCCGTAGGACTCCGAGTCTCCTTTGAACATACCTCATCATCTATCATCATCCACGTTTATTTCGTCGCTCATCCCGTCGCCTTATCTGCCTGACTATAATTACCAACGTTCCTTTGCTAGACTTCCCCTCATTTTTAGAATATTCTAGCATCATCATCTTAAGACGACCATACACATACAATGGCTTGCTCCTATGTTCACGACTCCAGCTCTGAGTCCCAAGTTACCCATTGTTGTCACTCAACATCTACGCATGATTGCCCCCTAGTTGACATGTCTGGGACCGTATGTGCCATTGTCTATCTACGAGAATAGAGTATTGTTAACTTTCTGCCTCAAGGCTCCCGGAAAACGCTGCCCTACCTGCCAGGGGAAGGGCCAAGAGGTTTGGGTTTTGCCTGGACGAGACTGTCCTTACTGTGGAACTTACGTTGCCTAAAAAAAACTGAGATTTTCTTTTGAGTAAGTTAATTAATTCGATGGTGAGACTCGGAAACGGTCGACTGACTGAAGATCCTAGGCGTGGTTTGAGTCTGAGTCCTGAGTTTCGTCGCCAATTTTGCAATATCATTTCTCAATTCCATTCCTTTGCCAGTTCGAAAAGTTCCCGCCATGCACCGATCATGACCCTATCCCGGTCGAACGCATGGTCTATCGAATTCACTAAGACCTAGCGTGTCGTTCGAAAAGAAAATTGTCGTGGGGTGGTACACTCTGAGAGTACACGTCATTTCACAATCATTGGCTTGCTGACTCGAAAAGTCGGTGTCTTGTCCGAGTACCGCGAATATGCAACTTGATATATTTCTCTTGTTTTGCTTCTCGGGAGGTACGGGGGGTGTGAGAGCGAAGGGGGGGCGTCCCAATAGATTCGAGATCGGCTGGTTAGACGCAGCGAGGGCAGGTAGAAGCGGCAATACCCAGGAACGTGAAGGTCTAGCTTTCACGTGTCTATGTCTAGTTGAAGAGACAAGAAATTCATTACGGCGACCGTTCTTCATATCGTGAGTCAGATTGGCACGCTAACTCTCGACTCTCATTGTAAAAAACGACGAGCTTTAGCGAATCAAACCGGCAGTAGATGGACCAGGTCAAGTACCGGAGAATGACCGGGTTGGATCCCTCTCACATGATTCGTCGGTAATTATCAATCTTAAACGCGAGTGGCTCTCCCTGCTCGAATGTCATTCGCTCTCTGGTCCCTTGTCAGCCCTGCGAGGCTTGAGTGAGGCTCAAGGGGGTTACATTACACTTAGTGAACACAGTGCTTTTGTCGACCTGTCACCTCCCTAAAGACGGAGATGCGCGTGTGGTCTCGATGTCGGGATGTGCCACCGCGAGCCGCCCACACCCACCTCTACGGGGATGACCGACTACCGAGTAGGTAATACTGAGGTAATACGACCCAGCAATAAGGCCGTTCAAGAGTACATGCAAGTTACTTATGAGGCTCCGTCCTCTCAATCTTGGCTCGGGTTTCTGAGCTCGGAAGTTCCGACGTTACACAGCAGCAAGCGGGCGCGTCCCAGGTTCCCCCTCGGTACCTGATTTCCAATAGACCGGGTTTGGGACCGAACAAGCTTTCGAATCTTGGTTCCATCCCTGTTCCATCACCAACACCATTGACCTCGTGGTTTTTTTTCCGTGCGACACACATACACATCCCAGCAAAACATTCTGATAAGCACGTAAATCTTGTAAAAGTCTCATTAACTCAGGAGATGCGGGATGCGACGGAGATACTCCTTTACCCGTTGTGGGCGTAGCGCGTGTAGGGCCGAGGATGGATTTTCTCGATCTAGCAGGGAACGTCGGGGGAGGACTGGTCTCCGAGGAAATGACAGGCAATACGGTTATTTTAACATTGAGGTAAGATAAAGAATTCGATTTACCCCGGGGATTTGAGGTAAAATGTATTTGCTCATTCTCCCAAGCCCTGACTCAGCCATTGAGTTGTGTAGAAATGTGTCGCTTATTCAGGGGCTCGCGGAGCCGGTCACATGCGGAATTCTCTCCCCTCCAATGAACAACTCGGATAGGAGGTAGGAGCAAACCGAGATTTCCCAAACACAAAATTGCAGGTAGGGCTATTGAATATTCAATATTACCTAACTGGAACCTCAGAAAGAGCATGGATTGCCTAATTCGGAAAGAAATGATGTATTCTGTTGCGACTTCTCGACGTCAATCTGTCGCTTGAATGGCGACTACCCCGGGTACCTAAAATATGAATCACTGCCTCAAAGGTAAGGAACCACCATTTACATTAGAATCTAGGTTCCTTCCTGGTTTCATTCAAATTCAATTAGATTCGGATACACTTAAAATTCAATTATATCTTCCCTTTTCACACTTCAACTTGCTCTCATACAACTATCACCCACTTCTCAAGTCACTTAATCAATCAGTTTCACAACCATACTATATTAAGACATCCATTCTCCCGTTAATACACATTCGTTAATCCAACACACGAAAATATAATCAATTAAAAAAGAAAGAAAAAAGTAACCGCCGCTAAAATGTCTTGTTTCATGCCAGAGTGCCACTACGTTCGCCCCAACGGCTCGAGTTACAAGCTCAACCACGACAAGAACACGGGCCCCGGAGCTGCATTCTACTACTGTTCCATTCATCGTGCCTACCACTGCATCGCGGTCAAGTCTCACCGGCGTCTCCCCCAGCCCGTGTGTGGTGAATGCGCCTGGCTCTTCTTTCGGTTCCCCAAAGAAGCCACTAGATATCCGGGTTTCGATAGTAGTGCCACTACCGGTCATACTGACGGAACAATGAGTCCTGTGTCGCCGGTACCTCGGGAATCTGGCGGTCTGTTTGGGTGCGTAGATGCCGCGACTAGCGACCCCGATGCCATGGATCTGGATGGGCCTAAGTACTCACTACCGTCCATGGAAGAGACATTCGGGAATCCCCACGATGGTAACGACATGAGACCACAGAGGAGTCGGAAACGTTGCCGTTGCTGCACCAGCAGTTCTATCAGTAGCGACCAGGACGATTTAGATCACAGCGAGTAGTACTCAGTCGATGCAGATGGGGACATCAAGATGGAAGACGCACCATCAGACCGCACAACTCCCTCTCCCTCTAACATCGTCCGGGTGCCCATTCGTGCTCTCAGCAATGCGTTCCTGCAGCAGTTCGTCCCGTACGACAACCCCGCCGTCTTCGACGTGCGCCCGACGCATTGGCACCGTAGGCATGAGGGCATCTTCCTCTTCCGGTACACGGATTTCCGGGGCTGGCCCGCCGTCCAACCTGCCGCGAACGAGTGGCGCATCAGGAACTACTTCCAACCGCTAGTTAATGAGGAAGAGAGGTGCAGCGCCGTAGACGGGCTCCTGCTCGATGCTCGCTCCTGGTGCTGTTGGGCTCAAGGCTTCACGCACCTCGAGCCCGAGCTGAGGTGGGTACTGACGCTCATCTTCGACCTCGTAAACGTCATAGTCGCGAAGCAGAGAGCGTCCGTCATGAGGACGCCGGTGACGCCAGGGGGCGGTGGATTTATGGAAGCGGACGATCGACCGGAGAAGTTGTTCTGGGAGGGCCGGTATTATCTGCATAACCTTATAGCTGTGGTGAGAGAGATGAAGGAGACGTTCGGTATCACGAACCTGACAATTCCGCGATTACCTTGGTTGGACGGGAACTGAGTGGTTTCTCGGGAATAGGTTTGCCTTTTTCTTCACTCCTTTTTCGCCTTCTTGTAGCGTTTAGTACCTGTTTGTTTATTTGGTATAGGTTGGGGAACAAGCGGGTTTGAATTTCAAATATTGCCCTTCTTTCATATCTCAGTGAGGATAATGGGAGTGGTGGTTCGTACCGAGGGAACTTGCAAAAATTGCGTGACGCTGCCTACCAGGTATGTATGAACTCTTCTAGATTCCAAGGCACTGATACAGAAATATCCATACAAATTTCCCGCAACTCGACTGCACGGAATTCATTTATCAGTCGCCCATCGTACCGTCTTTGTGGGCTTTTGGGGGCACTTGACGTCTAATTCAACCCCTGGCAATACCGCCTCCCGCTCTCCGTCACTCCCACACACCGTCTCATCGGAGGCGTCGTAGTCCAGCTGCACAGGTCCCGAGAAAGACGAGTTTTCTCCCGCTTCAGCTTCCGATTTTACTTCCGTTTCCTGTGATTCTTTCTTCGCCTCCTCCTTTACCCATTCTATTTCTCTCTCTAGTGTACTCATCCCCTCGCGGAGAAACCCGATCGCACTTGTCTTTACTCGGTGGTAAGACTCATATGTGGGCTAAGCGGGTCAGTTTTCGTGACTCAGCGAGACGTTCGGATATGATAGATTTGAGATGTACGAAGGATATTAAAATGAAACGGATGACGTACCTTCACGATTGTATGCCAGATGGACAGACTTCCCATAGTAGAAGAGAGGAAAGCCGAAAAGAACTCAAAGATTGGATTAATTTGATTATATGAAATACAGGCTATTCCTACGTCGAAGATGCCTGCGAAGTTATGCATTTGCCGACAGCGGCACCGATCTCAAACTTCAGGTTCGCGTCCCGTATTCGCCGGGCGCCGAGTTGCCAAACCAGTGCATTGCCGATATATATGAGTATCGTGGAATAGATGATAAGAATCTCGAGTTCTAGTCCTATTTCCGCTATCTCTCTGAAAGATAGACTGATAATAAGCCCATAACTCAGGAAGTGTCTCCTTGAAAGATCAATCCAAGGGCAAGAAAGGCTTCGCGTGTCGAACGTAAAGAAGGGATATCAGAGGTGCGTAGGTAAGTAAGTTTTCATTATAGAACAAGTTTGGAACGTCGAAAGAAATATAAAAAATATCAAATTAAAATATAATTAGAATATATTCGGCAATCTAACAGCTTTTGACAAACTTCTACACCCCTAAGTGCTACGAGGATATCTCCACGCACGCAACTCCGCTTTATTTTTGACAGAATGCCTTTACAACCCCTTTTTAAGTTTTGAGCTCATGGTTGAATGTATAGAGAGATATAAAGTTAGGTAGGTGATTACCGAGATCCAAGGAAAGACTGAACGAGGCATAAGCACAGCATCCAGGAACGCATTGAAATTTTTGATGGCCGAGGTAGGTCATATCTAGAAAGTGTAAACGCAACAAAATTCATTAGGTCTTATACATCAATTTCTGACGATAGGTACCTGCACTAATGAAAATCTTGGTATATATCTTATTCCCCCGACTTGTCAACCGATATTCCACATTCTTTCTGTCAGGTATCCAAGCGACGAACGGTCGGGTCGAATAGGCATACGATTCAACCCCATCATCTCCTAAACGCATCTTTTCAGCAAGAAACAACCCCAAAAACACATATTCTATCGCAATACAGCGTCCCTGACTTCTACTACATCATGCCTCCCTACGCATACATAAACACGTGCTCGTGCTTCCATCTCCTCGACGACACGCCCGAGGCTATATGCAGACGATTGCGGCTCGTCTACTTCGTAGCCCTGTTCGGCTCGATAGCGCTCGCAGGCGGGGTCCTCTACTTTATATCTGACAAGCAAAGCCTGCGAGGACAAGTGACCCTTGTAATCATGTGCTGCTTCGCGGCTTTCGCTTTCCTAGCAGCCTCCCTATTCATATTCCTCGAAGTCGTAAGTTACTCCTCTTATTTCATACTGTGTATCATCACAAATCTCTTCCCCTACGCATCCTTCTCAGAACCTAGCCCTTCATCGCGCAGCCAGGGATTCTAACAACCTAGATAGACAGCGTACAAAACGAGCGCAAGGCTGGTCCGTGAAGACGTCGCTGCTATCATCGCCGAAGAACGCCAATACGAGGACTGGGCCATTGAGATGCGGGCTCGCGGGAGAGCGTATAAGGAACGCAAAAGGGCTGAAGAAGCAGCTGCGATGGAAGAAGCTGTGGCGGCTGCGAGAGCCGCGAGAGCCGTGACTCTAGATCTTCGTAACACTCGCTACGCGCCCCCGATGGTCGAAGACGAGGGAAAACTTGAAAACGTTGCTATTGAGTAGCTTAGGTATTAAAAAGCTTTGGTTTCTGTCGGTCGAGCGTGGTTGAAAAGTGTGGCCGTGTTGGATGGTATTGCAACATGGAAAAAGGGGTAATTTCTACTTACCCCTCCCTGCCCCCTTTTTTGCGAAGCGTATGATACCACATTTCACAATTCTACCTAGGCTTTTGAGATGGTTGAGATAGCCCTATTTCTGGTGCTTGTGCGTTAGGATGCGACTTCAATATTATTATTGGAAAAAGTTGTATTGATAGTTTCATTCGATTATTCCATAGTGAAATTCCAGCGATCGATTGTTGCTATTGAAACCCCTTAAGATCTAGATCTTTTAGTATCTATAGAAGCGATCCTTTACCCAACGTTCCTAATCCCATCACATCACAGCTCATCCGACCCACCCGGCGCCGTCGTCGCACTCGCATCAACACCAGCGGCAACACTCGTCCCCGTCGTCCTAGCCTGCCCTCCCATCCTCCCCGTCTCAACCTCCTCGACCCCTCCAATCCTCACCCCCTCAACCACCTTCCCCTCCCTACACTCATTCTCCCTAAACACCCTAACATCCACCTCCTCGCACCCCTCGGGCCACGTCTTGTTGATATGAAAAACCACATTAACCATCTCCTTCTCCCCGCTTACACAATACCTCGCGCGCCCCCCGTAGAACCGCGCATCGTACCAGCGCAAGTACCCGTCCTCGACGCTAAACGTCTCGTCTATAGCCCGGCCAGGGTTCGCGTGCGCGAACGTCGTCGTGGTGAGGGGCTGGTACACGACGTCCGGGATCGTAGAAAGATGCGCCCCGTCGTTGGCGTTGGAAAGGCGGCCGGAAATTAGGTTGAAGGGCGATGCGTTGGCGCAGGAGCGGGTTAGGAAGGGCGTCGAAGTGGTGACGAAGAGGCTTTCCGGGTTCCAGCTACCGTTGGAAGAGTCACGCTCACGGCTTTGCGGGTTAAGCAAGGGCACGATGGATAGGAGGATAGGGGAATCGGGGATGTGGGTCACGCCCGGTACGTGTGAAGGCGAGGTGCTCGTTTTGCCTGCGGGAGAGGTGGCGCTGGTGTGCGTTACCGTGCGCGAAGTCGTGGTGGTGTTTGTCGTTATGGAGTGGGCGGCTTTCGTCGAAGTACCCGTACCCGTACCTGCGCTCGTCGTAGTCACTTCCGCGCCGCCCAGGGCCGAAAAGGCGAGCAGGTAAACCGCGGCTGTTGCTTTGGCTAATCCCATATTATCGATTGGTTCCAAGAGGTAGATATACGCTGTCCACACAAATTTGAAGATATTCCCCGGGAAGTTTGTAGGGGAGTCGGGTGAATTACTAATTCGTGAAGAAGAATACTGCTGTTATTGCTGGAGATGGCATGTGTAATTCATAGTCGGGAGATATAGGTTCTAAAATATTTGTTTAGGTACCTACCCATACCTCGAAAAAGGGGCATGTTGCTTCGTTCAGCCTCTGGTACCTATGCTAGGGGTAGCATGGCTAGATGGAATGGAATGCTCGTAACCCCGGAGTTCGTTTGACTTAGATTTATCATCGACGACCTGCGGTTATTTCGATGTAGAGATGTCTTACTGCTCTGGAATGGCGCTGGAGATCTTAATCTGTACCAACTATTTTGGTACCTTTTACGAGCCGTAAAGACGTATGAGCTTACGCAACGGCTTCATACATGATAGATAAATTAAAACTCAATGTTTCGAGCCTACTCTGATAACAATCTCTATCAACGAGTTCACAAATATCCAAAGGAAAGCGCAAGTACCAGGTCTACTTGAGGGGACATTGTCAAGTCTTATCTACACTTGGCCGTCGAAGGGATTATGTCGCCAAATCATGATAGGCACAATGTCTCAACGCCACTTCGGGGTCCTGATTCATCGACTCTGAATTGCACATAGTCTCTGCTGCGGTAACGCTCGACCCATACATACACCCTGTGAACATAGTATTGAGAACGATAACCGAGACCTCCAATCATGTTCCAGACCGATACCTGACTCCGTTATGTCCCTGTGCTTATCCTCTACATGCATGTCAACCCTCGAATTCCACAATCCTCTGCGTCGTTGCAGAACTAACGGTTCTGGGCCTCCCTTCTTGCGCGCCATTAGGATCGATGGTTAGCTGGCTTTGCCCTTCTGGGTCCTTCGCTGCTCCTGCTCCTGCGTCGGCTCCATCCAGCAAATCCCTGTCAGATGACCGCACGCTTCGCCGTTCGGGGTCCCCACCGTATCCAGTCGGACGTGGACCCTGAAGGTCATCCTCCTCCTCTTCTTCATCGTCTTTCTGTCCGGGCACTGCATTCTTCTCCAATTCGCGCTGCGCATCCTCCATTCGTCGTCGGACCTCGGCAGCTACGCGTGACGCATCCGTGACAATATTATCTAGAACGCCACGTAGACTACGGCCCGCACCTGCTACTCCAGCCTGTGTAGCTGGAATAGGTGCAGCAGACGAGCGTCCAAAACTGATGTTCGAGAACGTGGTTAGAGAAGATGTGGATTGGTGAGTAGTCGCCAAGCCGTCCATAAGATGCAATGACGTGGGAAACGATGATTCGAAGAACTGTTCTAGTAGCTCATCTGCAAGCACGACCATGCGAAATGTAGGTAATGTGATGTGCAGCGGGTTCGAAGGATCTAGGGCCGCATTAGCTTTCTCGGATACAGCCTTGGACACTGCACGCCTGGCATCATTTTCGGCCTCAGGTTTGCCCAACGCGGGAGGGATTGACGGCCCTAAGTCTGGCTTTTTCTTCGCAGATTTTGGGCTGTCCGCTGGGCCCTCGAAGGCAAGCAAGTCGTCTTCATCTTCGTCTTCCTCATCATCAATGACAAACGCACTGCTGTTATCTATTGCTCCATCCGTCTTGGATGTCGCTTGTTCGTTTGCAAGTTGATTGCTAGGGTGATCGGGGTCGGCGTATTCGAAACAGCGTCTAATGAAAGCGCTCACGCTCCCCAAGAATCGCTCGTTGATAGTACCTCCGATAGGCGGGCTCGTTGAACCATTAGTTGAATCACTTAATCCATTGAGCGCCACGCTCGAGTTAGAATTGCTTAGCGATCCTTCGAGACCACGACGCGAAAGGAACAAGAGGGCTTCGGAAATTCGGAGAATACCCTCTCGGTCAACCCTTCCGTCACCGTCGTCGTCATAGAGCTCGAAGAAATAAGTGATCGTGCCCATGATATCTCGCTTCCCCTTGATATGTGCAAAACCCGTCACGACATTTTGCAGAGTCAGCGCCGAGCTAGAGTCCACATCCCATCTTCGGAATAATCTCTGCATAAATTCGTGGTCAGCCGGTTCAGGGTTTCCGCCCCAAGGCGAAAGGAGGTTTGCATCGGATCGTCTGAAGCTGTTGAAGTACGAATTGCGATCTTTTTCCGCAGACGGCTCGCGCCTAGGTGAAGGCGGAGAGTCTGAAATAGCCCATTTAGACACACTCGCTAAGAACTCTCGGAATGCATCATAGTCCATCAAACTAGTACTCGGACCAAGGCCAACTCGACCCTTCTCTACGCCGTGATCGTGATCTGAGAATGCGTCGCTACCTCTAGCCCTGTTAGCCTTGGCTCGGCGTGTTTGCTCTTGGATTATAAGATCTCGCTGTTGTCGCTCATATAACACTCTGTAAAACCTGTCGTAGAGAGCCCCTAATTCTTCCGGATTCAATAGCTTGCTGTCGGGTCCAAGGTTCCGGATTGCGGTACGCTTAGCAAAATTCTCAATGTTATTGAGAACAGCATCTTTGTTGCGCAATCGCAGATCTTGGATAGTGCTGTGAGTGACAGCAGAAAATTCCTTAAAGGCAACAACCATGAGCTCCTGGAACCTATTAATAGCTCGTAACTTTGGGTTCTCGGACTTTGGATGTGCAGACTCGTCGAGACGAGAGAAATATGACTTTAGAACAGAAATGAATGCGCCGTCATCCGTAGCATCTAGTAACTCCTCGCCGTTAATTCTCAGAATGGCCAATCCGACCTGGAAAAGAACCTTGGGACCTTCGACAAAGAAGACGTCTAGGACCCTAAACGCAAATACTAGCGGCATCGAGTTGATGTACAAGGAAAGAAACCAGGGAAGAGAAACGACAGAAAGCTGCACATCGCTCTTAACGAGATGTTCCCATAAAATCGGCATCGTCTTCTCCACGAGAGATTCAAACACCTTCTGGTCCAAAAGTGTACCGTACATGGTGGATGAGTAATAGCCAGGAACCAGTCTATCGCACAACGCTGAAAGCAGGAAGAACGCTTGAGTTTCGGACATGTAAATCAGTAGCGCGGCTACGACGATATTCATGGCTTGGCAATAGCCGACTTCGGTATTTACCCAACTATATGCCGTCAGGACCCGTCGTAGCCGGTTGATGCCATCGTCACTCTGGAATCCAGGGTATTCCGGGAGACTTCGGTTTAAGTCCTTTTCTATCTCATCTATGGCCAAGGATTCTTTGCCTGAGAATTTCGCGAGCGTGTCTGTGTACAAGGTTGGGTTTTCGAGTCGTAGGTATAGTGAGCCGGAAGTTAACTCCCAGATCTCGCCTCGAAGCCTGTTCGGAAGACCGACTCTGATTAGTTTATGAAATGTGGGTTGACGAATCAAGGTCGCATTTCGGCCATTGTCGCGAAGATACTCTGCCCACAACCTCATCTTTGCTCGGTCCCTGAGCTTCTTCGGATCGCCAGGGTATCGGAAGACCATGCCCAAGCCGGCGTCCGGGGGGCTCGCATTCTTCTTCTCTTCTGGTCGAAGAAGGTATTCCGAGTAGCAGTCAGCTACTACCTTCTTATATCTTCCGACACTGCCAACTGCGCTCCTTAAGCCTCTCTTGAGGCCATCACAGAACCTCTCACATGCTGGGCGAGGTGCGACAAGCTGTATAGTAATTCTCTGCTCTCTGAACTCTTTCTTATCTTTCGCATCCTTATCCTTATCTTTATCCTTGACCGATTCTTGAGAAATACCATTCCAGGTGGTGATAGCGAGGGAAAACTAGGAAGCGTGACGTCAGCTTTGTCCACGATAGCAATTCATGTGCGTTTTCGTACCTGGGAATTCTGGCTGTTTAGACGCTCAACCCGTCTAATAGCGCAAAGAGGGAATGTGAAGCCATTTCCGCTTGGACCAGCACCATGTGTTTGACCGGTAAAAGCGGCGGAGCTCGAGGGGCTGGAGCCTTGGGAAAAGCTAGTGGGGGTTGTGGAAAAGCAGATAAAGGACTCGGATAAGTGTAGCCTTCCGGTGTAGTGCCAGCCTCGATCACGATCTTTGTCTCCTTGAGTGACGTTGGAGGGAGGGATGGTGAGCTCGGCGGGGATCTCGTACAAGGGAGTCTGGGAGGTGGGAAGTCGAAACTGATTCTGGAATAGGGAAGCCTTGGACGGATGTCTGTCGGAGTTAGTCAGGTTCAAACCTTGCATAGGATCAATCAACTGCTGGGCAGCCGACTGTGCCTTTTGCACAAAGTTGCTAAGGTTAAACATGGTTCAAGACTTTCCAGCTAAGTCCAGTCCATGAATGTTGTAAGCTCAATTCATGTCTAACGAGGGTTGAGAGACGAGGGCTGAAAGAGGGAGATGCTTTGTAAGCGTAGGATTTTCGTGTTTGGACTTGAACGTGATTTGAACGATTAGAATGGTTGAGAAAGGTGGAATCAACAGCCCTATAATCGTGTAGAAGGCTTGCTGTTGTGTCAAGACGTTATCGTCTATAAGGAGAGAGAGAGAGGGAGGATGGCAGTTGTCAGTTGTCGATTGTCACTAATAAGGAACGGTCCACGAGGTGCGCCGCACCGTTAACGTCTGATGATTGCCGTTTTGGCCGGGATCCGGGTTGTTCAGCCTCAAATAGGGGGTTACCTCATCTGTGGCTGAAGCTCTTTAAAATGTCCTAATGCCTGCTCCTGTGGAACGTGAACATTTTTAGTCAGTTGGTCCTGAAACTACGCAGGTACTTAGGTACTTGGACATTTGACGATTAGCTAATACTGATTGGGTCGAAGTTCCAAGTTGGAACGAGTCACATTCCCCAGCCCCGCTAATAACCCATCTGGGCAACCCGTCGAAACGAAGACCAATAGGGTTTAGATTCGAGTTTCCATTCCTCTCCTCCTCAACTCCTTCATCTATCCAATTTGTCCACTTTACATCTCACATCTTACATTCAACTAGGTATGTATTACTTACATAACCTACTAGTATTCATTTCTAAATCAGTGTTTAGTCACAGCTACCCGAATTCTTCATGAATAAACTGCAATATAAAAGAATAAACTTCAGCCTTAACATTATCGTCTAGGACTTTTGACAATCAAAATGATTCGTTCAAGTTGCCGGATGCAGATGCGACCTCATGCGACTAGCCGGCATATTGCATCTCGTCACGCCCACTGGTCCAATCTGGCCAATACAACAAGGATACTAGGGGTACTTTCTCCCCTACAATTTCCTTACATTTCCTTACGAGGTCTAGCTGGTCTAGATCGGGCGTCCTAAAATATCCATAAAAATATCCACTTTCATCACCTGCGACAATGAAGTCCTCCCCGCCCTGCCCGCTCGCACGCTTGAGGTTCCTTCTGCAGCAAACGTCATCGCTACCGTCGCTACAAGGCTGGGCCTAATCCATGACTTATCCAAACCTATTAACCTATCCAGCTGTGTGTCCAACCTGTTTTATGACTTGGACTTTGATAGCCCATATTCTACCCGCTCAGCCCGCTCTATCCATTCATCTCACTTCGTCTATTTCCTAGTGACTACCTATTATATCACTTGCTGTTAGATAAGATCTAACTGCGCTAAGAATCGGCAACCATTGTTGCCCTTCCGGTCCAACGTTTCCATATATTATTGTCTATAATCATCTACATACGTTATATCTATTCTATCTATCACATACTTTGAAAATACATCATACATACTTTAAAAAGGACCCAGCCCAATAACCGCTGTTCACATAATCTACATACATCGTCTTGCAACCGTTACAATTCCTAATCGAAACCTTCCTCGTCGATAGTCACCTTGGCGCCGGGAGATGGGAGTCGCCTGAAGGAGAGAACCGCCAATTGCGAAAGGCTGCTCCTATAGGTTAGCTGGAAAAGAAGATCACAGACTTCGGATGAATTTTAAGAAGATGGCCGCAACGGTTGCCAAACCCGGCCTAATACCACGAGTTATACAAGAGCACAGCCTGCGCCCCATCACAAATACAGACGCCGGCGCCGTCGCGCAAGAAGAGGATGCCGACCCGAAAGTGCCACCGCAGCACCAGCGATTAAAGCTGAGCGACTTTGCGCTCGTGAGGACTCTCGGAACAGGTATTACCTACTTACCTGTCGCATTGGCGACGCGAGACGCGCCTAGTGTTTGCCATGCTAAAAGTATCTTGTCACAGGTACATTTGCCAGAGTCTGTTTAGTCCGCCCTGCCACTGGCGCCGAAGAGGAGCGCGAAAAAGTCTTCGCCCTTAAGATCTTGCGAAAAGCCGAGGTCATTAAGTTAAAGCAGATCGATCATGTTCGAGACGAGCGCCGCATCCTGAGCGACGTAGCCGGCCACCCCTTCATCACCGAGCTAATCACCACCTTCTCGGACCATGACTCGTTGTACATGCTGCTCGACTATATCCCCGGTGGTGAACTCTTTAGCTATCTGCGAAGGCACCGGCGGTTTCCGGAGGAGTGGGCTCAGTTCTATGCGGCTGAGATTGTCTTGGTACTCGAATTTCTTCATGACCATCAAGGCGGCGTGGCATATCGCGATTTGAAACCTGAAAACCTCCTTCTGGACGGTCAGGGTCACGTGAAGCTAGTTGATTTCGGGTTTGCGAAGAGGCTTGGTAGTAGGGATAGCAGACCCGTCGAGACTTATACTCTTTGCGGCACTCCCGAGTATTTGGCGCCGGAGGTGATCCAGAATAAGGGGCATACCATAGCTGTGGATTGGTGGGCATTGGGCATCCTGATCTACGAATTCCTTACTGGGTATCCACCATTTTGGCACCAGAATCCCATCGAGATCTACAAACAGTCAGTTAACCCATGTGTCGACTTTTCTCGGTTGTAGAAATTAACAAGATGACAGGATAATCGAGAAACCGGTGCTGTTCCCCGCCGAGCCCCCTATTTCGCCCAATGCGCAAAACGTCATTCGCTCGTTCTGCACGGTGGACCGCTCGAGACGGTTAGGAAACCTCATCGGCGGCACCCAGCAGGTCAAGTCGCACCCGTTCTTCGAAGGCATAGATTGGGACGCGCTGTACAACCGACAGATCAGGCCGCCGATTCAGCCCAACGTACGGTTTCCGGGCGATGCGCAATGCTTCGACGTCTACCCCGAGGACGACGGCAAGCGAGACCCGTATTCGGAGGACCTGGCTCGTCAATATGATCGCTATTTCGAGGGGTTCTGATCTAATGGATGGTATAACTTCCGTACATCATACCTGGGGCTAGGCTATCTTATTATCTTATGACGAGGTAAAATAAAAAGGCACAGTTGGGCATCGTTGGGCATAATCAAAAATCTTACGGACGGAACGTGATCGTGGGATTCCGTCGTCAGTCATGTGTATGTACAGTACTTATGGGGCTTACGTCCGAACGAATCTTTTTTAGGTGTCTGGGAGCGACTCGTGCTTTGTCTTATAGGATTACATAAAGGGTAATCAGGCTCCTCTTATGAACTTCTGGATAGTTCGACGAGGTTCTGCCATCTTGTATAATATAACTTATCTATCAAAGGAAGCACTGTATTTGTCTATTTATGTTTACTTGTATGAATTGCTGGTGATGGTTAGAAGCTACAGTGTGTTACTTATGGGTAGCGTATAATCATCCTGGTCATAAGAAGGCATAGGTAGCAATTTTCAGTATATATAATATAGGGTCTTTCTAATCCTACAGTTGTCCTCATGACAAGTTCATTCTACCGTGGTTTAGAAGATGGGGTCCTACATTGCGTAAAAAGACAATGGATATAATATTCGCTCAAACTGATTACTCAGGAAATGACGAAGATGCCCAGCGAAATGCTCCCGGGACCCAACAAACTCAACTAGCAATATATCATCGAAAGCTTGAATCACAGTCGCCTAGACAGCAAATTTAAATCATACGCAAACTTACCACCCACTGAGCTAGATACGACATAGAAATGGTAAGTGAAGCGTTTCATTTTATTCAAACCCCTTATCTACCACCTCAATCACGTATCTTCAATGCCCACCCGCCTCATTTTTATCTTCCGTATGCAAATAAACCAACCCTAACGCCTTAGATGCAGGATGCTTGCTTTCTCGCATACATACCCCCCTTTCTTTTCTAATTTCTCTTACCTACTACCCTTCTTAGATAAACCCCTTCAGCACCGCCGCCTCCGCGTTTAGTATCGAAGAGCCAGCTGCTCCGATGACAGCTATCGGACATTAGCAACCTTTATTGATGGGGAAAGAAAGGGGGAGGTAAATCGGCAACTCACTATTGTGGCTCAGCGCAACGAACTTGATATCAAAAATCCCGCTCTCGTCCTCTCTCACCCGGCCGACGCTAACCGTGTACCCGCGCCCTAAGTCGCGATCCAGCCTCGGCTGCGGGCGATCCGGCTCATCAAAAACCAGAATACTCGGGGTAGGCGCGCTCGGGCATCCCAGCTTCTGCGCATCGCTCACATACTCCCTCATCGCATTCTTGACCTCCTCCGCGGTCGGGCTAGGCCTATTCTTGAAGCGCAAGCTCACACACGCCGTATGTCCATCGAGCACAGGGACGCGGTTACAGCTCGCGCTGACCTTGAGGCCTTCCTGGTCGGAGAGAGCAGTAGCATCGGCATTAATAGAGCCGAGGATCTTGCGGGCCTCGGTCTCGAGCTTGTCCTCCTCGCCGGAGATGAAGGGGACGACGTTATCCACGATGTCCATGCTGCTGACGCCCGGGTACCCCGCGCCGGACACGGCCTGCATGGTGACGACGGAGACGGCGTCGACGGGCCCGAAGCGCGCCTGCAGCGCCGCGAACGGGATCACGAGCCCGATCACCGCGCAGTTCGAGTTGCACACTAAAAACCCTTTCTCCAGCCCGTGCTGCGCCCGCTGGTGCGGGATCAGGTCCAGGTGCGGCAGGTTGACGGTAGGCACGACGAGCGGCACGAGCGGGTCCCGGCGGTAGTTCTTCGCGTTGGAGAACACGGCGAGGTTGGCTTTGAGGAATTCCATTTCTAGACGCGCGGAGACGTGTATTAGCCCGTTGAACCAACTTACAACCCATGAAGGTATAAACAAGGGGGAAACGTACCGATGTCCCCGGCAACGTCCGCGTCCAGGCCGCTAAACACGACGTCGCAGTCGGCGAACTCGCTGGCCTTGCACTCGCGGACGACGAGCTCGGCCACGGGGCCCATGGGCGAGGCCTGCTTCCACTTGACGGCGTCCTTGTACTTCTTGCCCGCGGACCGGGACGACGCGCCCACGGCGTGCAGGACGAAGTGCGGGTGCTGCGACAGCAGCAGGATGAAGCGCTGGCCGACGGAGCCTGTGCAGCCTAGGACGCCTATATATTGGTATAACAGTCGAGTTTAGCATGTGAATCTAGTTTACGCAGGTTTGTACATGCATCCATATGTATAAGCCATTGGCTTTTCTGGGGGAGTCATACCGCATTTCTTAGTAGGGAATTGGGAAGCCATGGTCGTCTTCGAACTGATTGACTATTCGGAAGGTAGGATTCTCGTGCGAGTATAAACTGTATCGAGCTCTACACTAGAAACGTGAGTCAAAGTGGAAGATTCTAAGTTATGCAGATATACACACACAAATATATGCAAATATATTTCTAGCTCAGAGCTAGTCGTCCTTGCTCGTTCCTGCTCGTCCCATGAATCGGGTGCTTGCTTCTAAAAATTGTCAAAAATTTGCCCCGCCATAGAACCCCGCCATCCGCCATCGGAACACGCTTTTCAGGGGGATGCCCCACCAGATCACGCCGTATAAGGGATTGGTTAGACTATTCGGCGTCTGAATTCACTCCATCTGCCCATTTCCACCTCTCTCCAAACGGCGTCTTCTGACGGGCAGGACGGGGTCTGCCGTTTGCTGTTCTACCCATATCAAAACCCGACATGTTGGATTCTATCTCGGTAAATCAAGTCAATTTCTGAGCATGCCCGAATCTCAGTTCATCTCTTATCTGCCTACCTAGTACTTAGTAGGAATGAATCCGCTACAATGATCACATGCTCCATTGGAGATCCCTACTATCCACCAATAACTCGCTTCTATCCATACTCTTTTCCATCACGACTTACATGAGGACAATGAATGACGCCCAGCCGCCCCCCTCTAGCTTAAGAGAACGTCTCACGTATCAAGTCCGGTAAGCTTTTATGGACATCTTTTATAGCACATCATAAAGACTCCCGCCTACTTGTCACATAGGTATATACAAGTCCTCTTTTAAAAGCCCCCAGCATCAGACCCCGAAAAGAAAAAAACACCGGAATGAAGGAAAATCCCCTGTCTAATTCATTGGAGGAATACCCTCGAACTCCGCGTACCCACGAGCCAAGTTCATGTTTTCTATAAGCCACGTCAGTATCCCAAGTCGACTGTGAGGTTTGGGAAAAGATGATGGCGTAGGGGTGGGTAAATACTCACGCAAGCATTGTGTCGCCGCTCCCTTTAGTAGATTGTCGATCGTCACGCAAATAACCACCCGCTTTCCAGAACTGTGAACAGCAAAACCGCCAATCTCAACGCCATGCTTTCCGCTAATCGCCTTTACCAGCGGTGCTTCCCCCACCACTTTAACCAGCTTCTCGCCCGCGTACCGATCTTGGTACATCTGTCTAATATCTCGCGAAGTCATCGTCTTGTTGAGGGGGATGTTGATAGTGTGATGAATACCCTGGAACCATACCGCGACGTGCGGGATAAACCCGACATCGACACCAAGTTGAGAGCTTATCTCCTTCTCGTGGACATGGTCCGTCAAGCTATAAGGGATGATGTTATTCGTCAGATTCTCCACATTGTTCTTCGGCGAAGGCTTCGTGCCAGCCCCCGAGTAGCCACTAACACCGAAGACGGTAGGCTGGCCACCCAGATGCCCCACAAGCGGCGAAATGCCGAGCTGCGCGGCTGTGGCGTAGCAACCGGGATTCGAGATATGGGTAGCTTGAGCAATCTGCGATCGCTTAACCAACTCAGGAAGACCGTAGGTCCACGACTTGTCGAATCTGTAATCCGCCGAAAGATCTACGATCACACTTTTATCTTCGCGAGAAGAGGTCTCGTCCTTGGCCTTGTTGATGGCATCGACAAACGGCTTGCAAACACCGTTCGGTAGTGCCATCACCCACACGTCTATCTTACCCTTCTTCTCCATATCGTAAACATCGTCGAAGCTCAAGTTCTCGTAGATAATATCCTTCTTGCTATACCCTTCTAGCTTCTTCCCCTCTAATTCCCGTGACGATACATGTCGAAGCTCAAAATTAGGATGTGAGTTAATGAGACTGATCAAGTTCTGTCCGGTATAGCCCCGTGCACCGATCAATGCGACTCTCGAGGGCTGGGTATTCGACGCGTGCTTTTTGCCATAAGGGGGGTTGGGGTTGGTTTCGGTTGCAAAGCCTCTGCGGGGCATGTGTGAGAATGCACTCTTAGGAGTAGCCCCTAACACAGGGCGGCGGGCGAGGGTCGAGTAGCCCCGTGCTTGGTTGGCTACGGACCCGGACGCAAAGTGAGCCCGTAGGTTCTCAGAAGCAATCTGAGCTGCTCGGTGAAGTCGGGACTCTAAGTTAGAATCACCTAGCATTGCTCGGCCGTGAAGGGTAAACTCGCTCATGAGCTTATTCAGCTCCTCTCCGGGCTCAATTCCATACCAGAACATGACATCATTGCCCCTGACAATGCTACCGTCTGCCTTGGCAAAGAACCAAGTGAGATTTTCATCGTCTGCCTTCACGGTCCATACCAAGCTAGGATATTCCTTTTTAATCGCGGCGAAGAGGTTGTCAGCAACGTTCGTCAACCAACCTGACTTAGTGATTGTCAAGGTAGCCAAGGTCGAATAAGACTGATCCGGGGCTGGGTCGAGGACGACTGCTAGGGCCTTCATAGGCTCATCGAAGTACGCCTTGAACTTTCGCCCCTGTAAGAAGTCCAGATATCGATCTACGGTTGCCCTAGCGTCCCGGACTTCACGATCTCGCACAAGCACATCCTTAAGTTTGCCAAGATCGTTAAAGTCCGCAACACTCTCCGCAGTCATCAGCTTGTCTCCACGGCGAATAAGGGTACCGGCTCCCGAATCCGTAAATAATTCCTTCTGTAAGTCGGCAGGATGTATGATGGCAACGCTAGATGAGCGCGGAAGAGTCTCTAGAAGTTCCTTAATCTCCCGAATCTTTAATCGGGTTCCAAACTTGCACCAGGGTTGTGACATGATGTGGTCGAATTCTTCATCAAGATTGATAGCTGAGATCTTTTGCACGTTTCCGTCAAACAAACCACCCTTCTCACTAAGATAGACTACCTTCAACGGCTCGAATTCTCGAGCCAGTTCTCCGGCAGCGACGTCAGCATTGACGTTCAATACTTGGCCCTCCCTTGTCTCGGCCATGGAGGTGAGAATAGGAAGGTAACCGTTTTCAATGGCGGTCTGAATTGGCTCTTTGTTGACGTCGGTGATCTTGCCTACGAACTTCCATTTATCCTTGTTGAGGTAGTCGGCGGTGAAGACGCTGGAGGTGATCGGTCGAGCGCGGACACCCATTTCTTCTAGGCGCTGGACGAGCTTCAAATTCTCCGCCAAGAAGAGTCGCCTTGCAATACCTAGGGTTTTACCGTCGGTAATACGAATTCCTTCCTCGAACTCAGGTTCGACACCAGCATCCTCGAGGAGCTTGTTCAGTTGTGGGCCAGCCCCATGGACGATGATAGGGTAAAGTCCAACATGGTATAAGAATGACAGCGAGGAGCAGAGCTCGTCTAGGTAGTCGGTCAAAATAGCGCCGCCGACCTTGATGACAGCGAATTGCTGAGAAGAGACGGAGGAAAAGTGGGAGAGGTACTGCTGAACCTCCCTCTTCGAACCGACATTGTTCAGAACTTGAATGACTGCAGCACGGGTGGTAGAGTCGTATGCTCGTGCAGATGAAGAGTATGCGGTTCGTTGGGTTCGTGGTAGGCTTCTGGCGATCGCCGGAGACAGACGTGTCACTCGAGGAGAAACTCTGCGAGAGCCAGCCCGGACGGCGGCTCGTACTGCGCGCACCGGCAACATGGTGTCTGATCGGATGGTATAGCGGACGACAAGGTGTATATGCGTTCAATTGATGTCCCCACGGCTGTATAAGCCGTGGTATCGCGACGAGGATCGAGCTGCCTCGGGCTCAGCGTCGAAAGTCCTGGGAAGGGAGAGGAAAAGAAAGAGGAGAGCTAAAGTTGGAATTCCAGAGGGTTAGTTAAAGGTACTTATACGTACACCTCCAAGTCGGTAAAGGAATAATAAAGTGAAGCACGGGGTACAAGTAGGCGAACCAATTGAACTATTGGGACTAAATTACCTGAATCGACTAGAGAATTAATGTGCTATTTTGCTAATAGTGAACGTTGTCAAATCGCCGCGATAATCTTATCCTGAAGAACTTCGATATGACCAAGAGAGAAAAAATTCTTGGACGCCGATAACCGCAGCTCTTTCCAATTGAGATTGAAGATCGATTATCTTAACCCTTGTTATTATATATATGCTTCCGCCCTATTGAATTATAAGAAAAGTTAAGCATAAATAACCTTGAAAGTGGCAACTAACTAGTCACTTAATAGGTAGGAGAGCGTTACCTAATATTTTGAGAGAGTTTAGACTTCCAAGATTGCATGATCAAGTCCTTATTTTTATTTCTGCTTCTACTGCGTATATCACGTCACTTTTCTAGTTCAATAATGTTATTCGTATTAAGCTTCGTGCCTAGATACTTATAATTCAAAACAAGATTCAGCCCATAAGTGTGTGCTACGATGCATAAACAGCCGCTTCCGGTTAGAAGAAATAATCGACTTCGTAGATATTATCTAGTCAATGTTCTCTAACCAGGTCAAATTGTCACATCAACACACCATCATCAGCTTGGCGTATTTACCCAGGGCATCAAGCTTCACGCTGCAGCAGATCATGAAAGCTTCATCACCGGTACCTTACGCAGCCAAGGATGTCGACATTCATTCTAATCTACAATATCCTACCTATCATATGCCTATCGTACACCACGAGTATGTTTCGAATCACAAGGACTTGATCCTACAAGTCAACTCCTCTTTCAAGATTGCTGCCAGTCATTGAAATGCCGAGAAGAACGGCAACTTAGCATTCAACCTAAATTGATGTGCCATCAGGGGAAACAATCGGCAACGTCAGGTTCCTATTACAGTAATCCGGGGACACCTCAACTTCGTGATCGAGGCTATGCTCCAGTAGCCGTCAAGACAGGAACAGGACCTCGAAGCTCATGGTCCTTGGTAAAACTCTGGAGACCCGCCGAAGCTAACAGAAAATCCCTCTGTGTCGGCGATGTTCTCATAAATCTCGCGAACGCCCGAGGCCACGTTCTACCCACTTGCCGACCTTAGAGGGAGAGGCAGTGCTCATGCAGCCGGATTAGTCTCCTCCGGTGTAGCGCCATCCGAAAGTCACAGGTCTGTATTTATACCCGTACTGTCAGATGGTGGATGCGAGAGCGTCTCGAGTTCCGGCTACTACGATATACAGAAGAGAGAAGTCGAATATACTAAAATCGACGTCCCTTCTTTCTCCAATATCCAACTTTCTCCAAATGTTGCATAGTCGGGAATTTGGGTATTACCGCAATGCAGCCAGACGAGTTCCGAATTCTACGGTCATACGACCTCGGTGTTGCGTATCTCTTCCTGAGGTCTCCAACTCACTTTCTATTCTCAGCTTTTCTTCGGCATACCGATGAACATTTGCCTATTCTCCCACATCGTGGGATTCTAGACTTCCCTCAACAAAATTCCCGTTGATTTATCGACTTGAGAGCAAAAATTTCTTGACCGTCATCACGTGTTTTTATCGACCCCTGAATTCCATACCTCGGTATGATTCTTTGACGGGCAAGGGCGCCAATTCCTGTTTTCAAAATCCCTTTGTTCTCTCTAGCTCATTGCGATTGGTGTCCCATAATGATCTAGCAACGATTCCACCTGCAATTTAACAGCACTTCCCGCGGAATAATTCATACAAAAGGCTCTATCAGATCACATTCCCATGTAGATATGTTCTGCTGGCGCTCATGCAGACTGGCCGGTGAAGGGAATTATAGACGCCGAAGAAATTAGAACCCTTGTGCTCTAAGAACAATTCTGCACTTCTCATCGGAAGCACATCACGTCTAGGCCCTACACCGATTCCTCCATGGCATGATTTGAGCTAATATATACCTATGATAGCAAGTTGTCATTTCTCGAGATTTCTCCGAGGTATCAACAGCTACAGCCTTCCGCTGTGCCTAAGGCCTTCAAATTTGATTGAATTGAGATCAATGCTGTGTTCCTCCAGAAGCAAGCCTCAGCACCTTTAGCTACCTATGAAGAGCACTCAAAATTTGGTAGAATGCGATAAATAATCTATCACTTTTCTCCTACTGCGCCTAGGAAAAAATCGCAAGGCTCCTCGAGGCTATGCTGATATACCGGTGTATAAGGTGAGATAACTTATTCTACCGTGATAGGTGATTTCAATAGCGAGTCAGCCATTCTTAAGAAAACTCATGCTAGTCCTTGACCTTAAAGACAGACCGGTGGTACCTAGGTATATTTACAAGTTCACCGACGGGATGTCGTTGCTTCCAATGGTATGCATGAATAGATAACATAAGCTCAGGCCATGAGAAACGCCCTATAGGAACGAAGGAATCGCAATCATTCAGCCTTAAGCCTCCTAACCATCGACCACCACATTCACCTCATCTTGTCTCACCTACCTAATTTTCTCCTAGATCAAGAGCATACACGTAACGAAGAGGTTGACAATGCGTCTCATGTTACACACCGAGTAATATCCACCAACATCACGAACCATCCATAGCAGAAGCGTTTCTTATCAACACCACAATATCTAAATAAACATAAAAATGAACCCTTCAAGCACAGCAGCACGCATTAACAGTTAAGCGATTCACGAGACATGAAATATGAAAGGTCCGCGAAACCTCTGAATATGTACGATGCCTATCCCTTCCCTATACGAACATAGGAACGTTTATCAAACCGAGGGTCGTCTCGAAACATAATTCCTCGAACTAGATCTTGGGAAGGCTGTAGATTTGAAGGTCGGGCAGTGCACCGTAACATAGGTATCGGGAGCGACCCGATGCCAATTAAACATCCATACATACGTATATATGTACCGGTATCACGTAGCGACTACTCATATTCATCTCACACAGCAGTTTCCAAGATGTACATTTACGACAGCGCATCAGGCCGGGAGACGGAGACAAGAGTAAGTACTCGCGGCACGTCAAGGGGTATTATAGTATTCAGGGTCGTAAAATATCTCTTGAATTAGTCGAAAAACGCCTCGCCATCATACATACAAGTTCGGTTTCCTCCGCCGTTCCGGTTCCCCTCGTCTACGGCTTGGGGTCGGGGGAAAACAATCGGCGGGTATCCCAAGCATTTCCCGCAACGTCGTTCTCTCCATTTAGCAAGCCAAAGAAAAGACCGGTCAAATCAAAGACAAACTCCTCTCTGTGCTCTTTGCGATTTCCCACTCAAAGGTAGTTTTTTGGTGTTGGTGGATTCGGGAATTCGCACATGTGCTTGCTCGTAACCCGCGAGAAAATTTCAAGTCGTCGTCATACCCATCAAGTCATCTACTAGCATCTCATGCTTGATGTACCCTGCGGTGACACAGGTTGGAACAATTTACACTTTGCCTTGGCTTGCAAGGACTGATATACGAGTTAGATCGTCTTCAGGTTTGGTTAATGACATCATGCGACTTACCGGAAGGGACGACAATAACGAGAATTAGAACGATGATGCCGCCGATCAGGCAGGCTCTCATCTTCATATCCTTCCACCACATCTGCTTGCGAACTCTGTTGGCGCCGCGACGGAAGCCCTGGGCGGAGACAGCCAGGTTGTCGGTCTTATCTTGCAGGTTATCGAGACGCTCGCCACGTTGAGAGACCTTGTTGATGTTTTCTCGCATGACACCTACGGTGTCGTCGATTTGCTAAGAGGCCACATTGTTAGTTTCTTTGTTTTCGTCACCATGTACAAATCACGTTGTTTCCTTTCCGAATCACGATATCGTAGTTTGTAACTTTCGTATTGTCGCAAGATCCATAGGTGCCGGATGGGAAAAGCTAGTGTTCAATGCGATATTGGATCATACAGTGTTGGGCCGATAATAGCTACGAAATGAACCCGAGCTCCTAAGATTACCATCATCTAACGTGGGCCCATGCGCATCGTCTCTTTCAATTTCTTAGTACATATTCATTGTTGGGATATTGATGCTGAATTATCGACGTTGATCGCTCCGGAGGTTGATGATAGATTACGCTGGGTGCGGTTGAGGCCATCTCGTCGGATGTGAAGTAGAGGCGCAGTCGGTTATTACGTAGGCCATCGAAATCTCGTGATCCGGAAAGAGAAACATCGAAAATCATATTCGGTCGGAAAGATAGAACTTACTGCTTGCAAGGCCTGCGTTCGAGCATTTCCACCCTGTTGGGCTGCGGCCTGGCCGCTGGGAATGTAGGGGTCGTAGGGAGCTTCCTGGTTCGACATTTTGGCAAGTGATGACCGACGGTCGGGTTTGTTGTTTTTTTAATCGGCGGGCGAAGCGAGAGTGGTCGGAAGCGTCGGGGAATAAATGCAATACGGATTGAGGTGCTGTCGCGACGATGCAGATTGGGTTTTTTAGTTGATGGGATTCGTGTGGCGAAGAAAGTTGAGAATGGAAAAAAAGCAGAGAAGAGGTTGGAGGGAGGTCGGAAGTTCAGGAAATGGTTGCGAAGGTTAAAGTCGTATCCGAGACGCTTGGTTCCAAGGTCTAGGTTGTCTGGCAACACTGGAAGTTTTGGTTTAGGTAGGTTTTGGGTACGTACCTAAGGTGCTAAGATGCCAAGGGGGCGCGCTAAATCTGTTTCGGCTGTGCAACAGTTGCCCACGCTAGCCCAGACCAGTGACCAGCCTAATAAAGGTTAGATAGAAGACGCATTCATGTGACCGCTAACATTGCCATGGCTCACCACGGCAACTTAGTAAGCCCCGATAAATAGATGATTTTACTTTTGATACCTTGCTATCCGATTATGTACGTCAGCAGCTAGCCCCTTTTATCCTATCAACAGCCCTGTCAATTTCAGCTACATTTGTGGCTGAGGTCAGGAACACGCAATTCCAAGGCGAACACGATCGCAGGCAACCATTTAAGGACTACCTCATGCCCAGAATCGTGAGCCGTAAAAAGAAAGTAGACTATTACTGGTCTATTACAGAAGCTAGGCATGTGGCTGATATATATCTATTACGAGATCGAATATATGTAACTAATATATGCAGGCGACCTCATTGTCAGGAACTGGAGGCTTGCCAATCTTCGATGGTTTAAGCTTAAAGGCGTCGTTGGCTGAACCAATACAAGTGGTTGATTGGATTAGCTAATCCGGATCCCCTTAACCAAGCCGTGCCGCTAGCTAGCTGCTGGCCGAGTACTAACTGGAAAGTCGGTATTCAAACGGCGCCCGGCGCCCGACGTCGTAGTCGATAATAACTGTTTTCGTTTTCGTTTGCATATGTATAAGCTCTTCACCTACTTTCTGCTATCTAGTGCCATACGCTATAAATCGGATCATCACGCCTATCGAGCCGGATTGTTTCAGGATATCCAACAAAGATGAGGCAGACTCCTAGTTGATGCCGGATTCTACGGGCGCATATGAGATTAAAGATCCGAGTCATGACCGCCTATCCGGTTACCTAGTGAACGAGCTGTTATGTCCCCGAATACGATATCAATGCCGACACTTTCTTCATGTCTTCATTTATTAGGCACCCGACTTTGACGAAGAACAGTTCTATGATAATTTGGTCACAGGATTAGCTATCGTGCACGGCTTAGGGTTAAGATTGTCCAGATTCGGCGCCTATAAATTTCCACAGCTCAATATACGCCGATATCCATTCAGCGAAGGTGCTTACGCGTTGTTTCCTTGGGTCCATACTTATGTAACGACTCAGGACTTATCAGATCTTAGATCCATATTTCTCTTATACGGCTCTAGAATGTCTTTCTATGAAGAAAGGTACGTATTCAAGTCTGGGGGAATGCACCGGGTGTGGATACAAAGTCAACATAGGATCCGCAATCATCGCATTCGTCACGTTCGGAACAGTTGTTATCAGGTATCTAGTAAAGATATCATAGGCAAACCAACCTAAGAACGTATCTAAGCCGTTTCAAGGTTTCGTCGCCGATCACATCGGGAGAGATGGAGCGCTAAGTGAGCTTCCGGTGACTTCAGCACTTCGCGAACGTCTCAAGGCTTACGCGAGCTTAGAGGCACCCTGTATCACGACATGATTGAAAGTCTGAAATAAAGAGGTCGAGAAGAAGTTCCAACACGTCATTTTCTTTGGATGCATGCCCATGCCGAAGTCTTTATGCTTGCAGACTAACCGTGACAAGTCTTTTCATGCTTCGTGCCCGTGGTGGGTAGGTACCTTACGGGAACTTAAAAGACTGTTGACGCGAGGTAGATTCTACCAAGTCATGGTGCTGCCTTTATTTCCTCTCTGAATCACAGGTGCCTACTCGTGGAGACTGGACCATACAGTCAGACACGACGAAAACGTTACACCCTCTTGTCACAGCCGTTCGCCTCGAGAATGAACTCAACATCTTATCCAACTGGAACCTCAAGTAAGACATAGTCATATCACTTGTTTCTTCGGCGGATCCGATTCCGTAGTTGGGTCGTGTCCCAGAAAGGGCTCTTAGGATCTAAGTGCATAGTTGAGCGCGTGGCGACTTACATCTTAGCCAAGGATACTTACACTTGAGGAGTTTACAGTACCACGAGTGCCTGATTCTTGTCGTTCATCAGACTTTTGAGATGCAGTGCTGTTCAATCGGGTTTTGTCTACTACAAAAAGGATCTAATCCCCAATCTTCCATTAATATCATGCAAGATTGAAGATGTTTGAACAGACATACTTATCTACTCGAACGGGAGACATGATATAATGTCGATTTCTGGTTCTGGTCATATCAAAGCAGAAATATCACCACACTTTCTCAGAATGGACATTTCAGAAGCCTCTAGCTTAAAATCATATATCGGTGAGGATTCGCAACGGTGTCGCGAATTATCCAACACATAATCTAAATTCAAATGGTACGGTTGGGTTGCTGTAGGCCACTCAACCCAAAATTAATGCTGTAGTTCTGGGCTAAATTACTTGGAAAGCTCAACAATCAGACATAGATATAGTAACAACACAATTAGACAGAATATATGAGAACGGACGTCGGTGAGGCAGGCGCGTCAACGTAAACCGCTCCGTTATCCGAACATGCAGAAGACCAACGTAAGATTCATCAAAGCTGAACGTTATCACATACTACACCACCAATGGCCACCAACTTACCGTCGTCACCAGTTTGGAGACCGAAGAGAGGCGAGGGGATAGGTTACTAAAACTAGAGCTCCTTGGCTTAGAGCATAAGCCTGTGAGCATGGTATGTCAGGGGCCGAGACCCAGCGGCTAGATAGCAGCTAGTTAGCTACAGCCTGTGTAACGTTTAAGACGAATACATAAAGAGCAGGTTTTAGGAAAAGTGTAGGCGTTAATGGAGGTATATCATTACAAGCAAGCGAGCCAAAGGTGAGCTAAGTATTACTCACTTACTCTGTAATACAGTCTTCAGCGACGGGACACACCCATAACAGCACAAGAGATAAGAACTAGTTTCTAGTGATCATTTAGGAGTAAACATTGCTAACCTAAGTGCTAAGAAGAATTTAGTGAGTATCCTCCTATCCATCGCCCCGTCCCATGATGTGAATCAGGGGTTCCCCCTTTCCCTAACAGAAATCCCAAGCATCATCCTAGTCTTCATCTTCATCCGCATTCATAGGGCAGATACCGTTCAGCTCAGCATCTAACTCAACCAGATCAACCAGCGTGAACAACGTCGGCCTAATTATTTCTGACCACGCTCTAAGCCTCATTATCCAAGCCCTTGAAACACAGGGTATATAAATATATATCACTTTTGGTCACATCTCTAAGTAGAAATTTCAACATTGTTGGCACCATCGGTGTCACCTGTTGCCGCTAGGTTCTAGGGAAAGAGGTCCACAGACAGTGGTAGAATAAACGAGTAATCTAGGATTTAACGTGCATTTGTATTTATATTTGTATGGGTGTTTTGGCCCCTTGGTAATCTTAGAACCTCAATAAAGGGGTAAGAGCTCTCCTATTAATAGATGAAGAATCAGTATCTAAAAATATCTCTTCAGAGGCCAACCTAAGGCCAGACTCAGTAATTCATGGTACTTACCTAATAACACCAATAGAACATTCAAGCCCTATCCCTTTAGTTGGCATAAAACTACAGTTTCCACAAAACCGGTAACTAGGTACCTTATACATTGGCGATAGCGCATGTCCTTTAAGCCTGTAAGTGTTAAGGTCCTCCCAGTGATCTTCGGAGGCATCTAGCCAATTATAAGTGGAGCTCGTGGTTGCTGGAAGTACAGTTACCAATTGTGATGAAGCTGTAGTTATATGCCAACTAAAGGGATATTAAAGCTTACTTAGACAACCCTCTAGCAATCTATTACCATCTCCTAGTTCAATACTACGAATATTGCGCATGCTTCCTCAAGCACATATGCTAGGCATTCTTGAACCCAACAAACAGTTTTCAGAAAAGATAGTTCTCTTTCAAACTCGAAATCAGGCCAGCGCAAGGAATAGTAAGTCGCATAGATGGTGAGCCAACAGCTACCCCAGAGACGGAATGGGATGCCTTTGCCTTATAATTGGCAACAATACGTGTTCTTAGAGAACAAGGCCAAAAGGTTCCTGTGGAACCGTATTGACCAACATAACTATAATACACCGGTTATTTTATGAAATGTACCAATCGCTTGACGTAAGGTTACTGAACTTGGCGGAGTTGACTCCTTGTGCTTACTTAGCTAGGTAAGGGATGAGTTAAGACGAGCTGGCCGGTTCATGATAAACCAACAACTGCTTAATAAAAATACCTATATACGTGTGTTACTACGTTAGAACTCGATCAATATTGGTAGAACTCTACCGAGGACATATTTTAGATTAGCTAAAATACTGGTGGTAGTGCTCTAGAAAGACCTACCTAGGGAACCACAACTCCCATGATGACCAAAGCAAGACCGCTGCATTCATGAGAAAATGTTACAAGGCTAAAAGGGCTGTATTAAACTCCACCTACTCGCCGGGGATTAAAATGATATCCTAAGCTTCATTGAGAAGTGACACATAGTGGTAGCAAATCGGCGTGAGGTAATTCTAGAGATGTCCCTAACCCTAACCCTATCCCAAGGCTTCTTGCTTATTTCGATTGAAACAGAAGTATAAGGTGTACTCGGCAATGTTACCTATGAATGTGATTATTGTGAAATGATACCTAGCATGGAGTTAAATTCTAAAGAAACAGCTTGTACATGGAACCCTACGCTAGGTATGTTGGATGGATGCATTTCTAGGTATTTACTGGGTAAAGGGTTAACGGTAGGTATTTTACGTCTGCCTGTAAGAAGAGCAGTGGTAATTCATAAGATCTATCAAGTTTTATTCATCAATTATAAGCGTATAGAGTATGTAGGTGCCTAGCCTTCAATCTCATGTACTAGTGACATTTGTCTTCGTAGCCCTTATTGCTGACAGTAGGTCGTCATGTACCTACTAAGAAAAACATCGACGCATACTCTACGTAGGAAGTGCGCGACAAGCTAGGTAAGGCTAGCTTTAGTACATGATTAACGAACTGTTTTACATAGTAGATAGTTGATCTGATTGAGAGGAAAGTTGATCCACAGGATATGTGCGCTTCCCAACACATCAAACGATAGGCTATTACTAGACCTTGATAGGTATTGTAAGAATCCAAGGCAACTTCTTCCAACAACTTCTTCTGTGCGGTTCGCCTAGAAATCTTTCTCCACTTGGATCTCATTACTAATTGAACGAGTATAAGATTTTTAATCTCTATTGCGGCGCAGGTTTTTATAGGCTTACGCTAATAGAACTTCGTCCCAACGTGGTTTCACTTATGGTCAAAGCGGTCTACTTTTCAATATTCACTGACAAAGTCTGGTGCTCACGTCGATCGAAGAAGACTGATTAGGTACTGAGATCAGCAGAGCTAGCTGCTTGAGTAACCTGTTACCTATGATAAAATTCATGTTTACCTAGATTATATTATACAGAAGCGGCTTTTATGAAGCCTGCACAAGTAATGACATGCTCTGCGAGCTCCAGGCATGCCTCCGCCATCCCAGCCGAGCTCAACTCAGACCATGAAGCATTCTTGGTTAGAGCTTCAACATAAGATCTGCTCTCCTAGACAGCATCGTTTATTTTGCTGCTTGTTTCCGTTCCTCACTCGAGACCGTAAACGTCTCCGTGACATAGATTCCCGCCTCCTCGTCCGAGTAGTGTGCAAAGTGTTCCTGGCTCGCCTCGCTCGGTAACCTTATCTTGGCGTTGCTCCCTTTCCTACTAGGCCAAGCTCGAGCAGGCATCTCGAATACTTTTCCACCAGAAGAACTCCCTGAGTTTCCGCCGTTCTGGCTTTCGACTACGACGGAGTGACTGTGCGCCTTTGATCCCTTTCCAGAGCGCAGCGCAGATCCACCAGACCCATAGCGATCTGCGGTTCTTGAATTGGTTGTCGACCCCCTAAGACCCCAAAGACGCTTGCTAAAGAGAGGCTTGATAGCTGGTGCAGAGACGACGAAAGCGGTGACTAGATATTCGCGAGTGGCCCATTGCGTAGCGACGAGGAGATCTAGTAGAGATCGAAGAGAGTAAACCGTCCGTAGAAGGGTGGCGATGATAATGAAGATACCAGAGCCGAAAAGGAAACCAAGAATGAGCTTGCGCCAAACTGGAATTTTGACTTGCCATAACAGCGGGAGCGGAATAGCCATAATTCCCAAATCAGAACTATAACGAAAGGAATTATGTTAGATTCTTCATATGCTCATTCCTGAGAAACGATGTCCGGTTATATGGAAAGGGGAGACTTACATGATACTGAGAATTGGGAACAAGATGTAGTTCTCTCTGCGGAAAACACATTTATCTGTTACGGAGCTTCGTTAGACAACGACGTCGATGGATGAATAAGGGGTATGTGGATGTTTTCACCAACCTCCGGGGTAAGGCTTGACCTGCCATGCCAGCTCGATGGGCGTACAGAGGGTGTATTGGAATATGATAGCAACACAGAAAGTTACCAGAGTACAGATACGAATATATCTGGCCATCTTGTTCTGCCAGAGATTCATGGTCTAATAACTGTTAGCATTCCCCTTCAAAGAATCTGAAGATCAAGACGCACAAGACGATCATAGTAGAACAGTACAACCGCCTTCATCGACCAGATAAGGCAGATGTAACAGTTCCAAGAAGCAAAAGTCAGTTTGTCGCCGATTCTGAGACTCGCTACCTTGGCATCGTCGAGTAGCGCTGCTGACTCGTACGTCTGCCCAACGCTGCTTCCATACACACCTATCTCGTACAGGATAACTAAGTCGGTTGTCCAGAAGGCCTGTGATGGATTTATCTTTGTTAGCCACCCCGTCTCCTATATTCTAATTCGATTAAGGGGCGAGAAAAAAACATACAATAGCAACGCAAGTGAAAAGATCGTCCCAGTACAGTCCTCGGAAGCCCACAAGCATTAATCGGGTTATGAGTCGAGTGAGGAATATTGTCATGCCGAGAGCATACTCGGTATAGGACTCGATGTTCACATCCTCCTGGGTCGTCATCTTGAACTTCTCGTGGGGAAATTCTCCGAAGCGGAAGTTAGCCACGCATGCGGTGACTTTGTCTCAGCGGCAGATGGGAATCGCTCTTCACCGGGCGGCCGCAAAGCGGGCTCGCTAACTCATATAATATATAGATATGTCTACATTCGTAGACAGGGACAGAGACAGAGTTTTTTCACGCAGTTACAATCTGTGGTATTAGCTAAGCGACCTTGAGTTAGGCATTGTCGATCCGCAATATCAGGGGTTTGTATCTCTCGCAGTTTCTTCCCCTTCGCGTATGATAGAAAAAGGAAAAGGTTTCGCGAAGAACAAATCGGCTACTCTGGCAGTCTGGTAAGCTTAAAGGCGTAGTCATGTACATCATGTACGCCATCCAAAACCCTCCCCCAGGCAGTGGAAAAAGGACAAGGGTGTTGTACACCGGCGCACCCTGCAACGGGTAGGGTCCGTAAGACGCTAGGACCGCGATGGTGTTCATGTTCTTTTCTGGGGTCCGGATCCTAAGATCCACAGGGCAAGGTTGGCTCGTTCGTATTGGCGGAGGGCGGGAAAGCCTCATTAGCTCCCGTCTCGCCCCGGCTTAAATGCCGTACTTAGTAGAGATAGACATAATAGTAAATATCTAGGTCTAGAACCACTCTGTCGCAACTCTACCACAACTCCCCTTGAAAGCCCAAGACACCGGGACAAGAGATAACAGGTCAAAGTCCGACAGACAGACCGAAATATCAATAGACGTGTGTCATCAAGACCCCTTAAACTGGATATAATTGGTGGCTTTTATTCATGTAAAAAAGGCAGACTGGCAGGTGAATCATATCATACGTAGATACATGCAGTCATGACCCATCTGATTGGTCTATAAATGCATACATACTGCAGTTAACCTTAAAATGCAGATTCAACCCCGGTTATAGAAGTAGAATATATAAGACCGGGTACTAATGTCAACTAATGCAACTCATGTCACACGCCGTCGAATGCATAGAAAGAGGCCCTTGGAGCCTACGAAGCATGTTTGAACAGCCATCGTGCATCGTCAGCCACCTCGGCCCGTCTCTGTCAAGTTGACAGGTCACCCCCCTGAAGTAATTTACGCAGTATGTATGTACTTCGTAGTTACCGAAAGACGGCTCGCTTCGCTCGGTTCCCATTCAAAGCATTTGCAGCGGCGATTACATATGCCACTCACCATACGCGGCAACGAATTACATTCCCCGTTCATTACCTAGTCGCACGGCGAACGGAGTTTCGCGCTCGATGATCGAGGTATTGGCGTAATAGTTGGCGATCCACAAGGCAGTCGATATTTAAGGCACGTTGGAAGATGGTGAAATACCAAATAAACTAAACGTAGGATGCATAGGAGGTAATTGAGAACTCCATCTTGGTTCGCACGAGCCACTGGAACCATTCAGCCACCCGAGGAGGTTACTCTGAGTCCTATCTACCAAGTTTCCGCGTAAGGACGCTTTGAGTACTGAGCCGGAATATCCATCCAGCTGGCGCTGCTGGCGTAAGATTGCGTGTATCCCCCTGCAATTTTGCGCTTCGCTGAATAAGATCCCTAATGGCTCGTGCAATGCTAGATCAATCAATCGTGTTCATAAGCCTTTATGTCTTCGATCATTATTGAAGGTTACTGCGGATTGGGATTTATCTTAAATTAGGTAAGGGACGATATCTACCCTAGTAGGTATAGACAGGCATATCATGCTGTTAGATGCAAGGAGCCTTGCGTTTTACTCCAGGTTGGCAGGATAAGGGGGTTGCATCCTTCTTCCAGTTACGGCAATAAGCACCGCATACTAACGAGAGTATACATATTGATAGACAGTATAATAAACATATCCGTATGTATCAATGCCTATCTAGGATGCCCTCCCCCTCACTATTGCCCAGGGAACTGGGTCGGCCATACGATGCTTCTGGGTTCAGTCCGGCCCGTCACTTTTTTTGGACAGCTCCTTACGATTCTTGATCTGAGGCTAGCTGGTGCTCGTGGCCGTTCCACTATCAAGGCTGCCAGAAAAGGGCCGTGAACGCCAACATTGAAATTTCTCGTGTCTTCATCCTGTGTTCGAAACCCATTCTCCTAATTCTTTTGGCCATCTTACATGCTCGTCACCAATTCACATCATGTCGGAAACCGCGGAGTCAACAGTCGCGCATACGCGCACCAAAGAAGATGGCGATCAGCTTCGTTCTGAGGCGCTGGCTGCCGACTCGAAACAGCTGCCTCCAGGATACTACTCTAGCACTCGAGTCATTGGAACGTTCGGCGGGATAGGATTCAGTCTGTTAGGCACGTACTGGGCCTTCTCTGTCGGCGCCGCTGTGATCACCGCTATCAACCGGGATATCGGCCCAAGCGCGAATGCAAGCCTGTTCTCCATCGTCTGGACCGTCTGCGACTGCATCAGCATTCTCCTCTTTGGCCGGCTATCGGATCGGTTCGGTCGCCGATGGTTGGCCATCGGCGCTAACCTCCTAGGTATAATCGGGGGGATCGTCGCGTGTACGGCGAAGAACATGGACGTCTTGATAGGCGCCAATGTCTTGCTCGGACTTGCCTCAGGTCCGCCGGCGTCGTACCCTCTACTCACCGGCGAACTCGCGACCAACAAGACGAAGTATCTAGCTACCGTCTTAGTCGTCATCCCCAATGTCATCGCCACCGGATTCGGCGCCTACCTGGGCCAGAGGATTGTGCTCCAGACGACTTGGAGATGGATCTTCATCATCTACATCATCTTCATGGTTCCCGGAACGGTCTTGTTTTATTTCTTCTACTTCCCCCCGTCTTTCACCCAGATGCACGGGAAGGAGAGCAAGATGGTCGACGAAATCAAGAAGATAGACTTCATCGGAGTGTTCCTGCTCGTCGCCGGCCTGGCGCTATTCCTCCTCGGTGTCTCTTGGGGAGGCCAGCCATTGGCTTGGAATTCCGCGACAATCCTCGGTCTTCTCATCTCAGGATTCGTGTGTCTGGTCGCTTTCATCCTGTATGAAGTGTTTGGTGGAGCAGTGCGTCCCATCATTCCGATGCACTTCTTCAAGGACTTGACCGGATTTACCCCTATTGTGGTTATCTCGGCCGTCACCGGTTGCCTCAACGTCGCTCTTCAGATCACCTGGCCCTCGCAAGTCACAAGAGTCTTTGGAAACAGCGATTGGGAGACGACAGCTTGGCTTACTACGACCGTCGCGTTTGGATCTTGGGCCGGTATTGTGTTTGTCGGTTCTCTATTCCATATCATCAAGCATATTCGCTGGCAACTTATCATCGGGTGTGCCTGGATGTCGGCGTTTATTGGAGCCATGGCCTCGATCGATCCGAACGAGCAGAGCCAGGCTGCTGCCTTCTCGTTTCTTTCTACTATCCCCGTGGGTTGGGGTGAAGTCGTCACTATGCTTATGGTCCAATACGTCGCATCTGATATGGACCTTGGTGTCGCCTTTGGTGTGTTTTTTCCCCCATAATTAATATTCGAGACATTGAGCTAACATGAATCTAGCTGTCGTTTCCGCAATGCGAAGTGTTGTTGGATCCATCTTCACCGCAGTTTTCACAGCTGAGATAGCAAACAAGCTCCCGGAGAAGTTGACATCGATCGTTGTTCCCGCCGTTAGCTCTGCCGGTCTACCTTCATCGTCCATAACAGCCCTTCTTTCTGCCGTCTCCGTCGGAACCGAGGATGCTCTCCGAGCTGTACCTGGCATGAATGACAGTATTCTGGTAGTAGCGTCGCAAAGTATTGCTCAAGCCTACGCCGCCGCATATACCTATCCTTATTACACTGGCCTAGCGCTGGGATTAGTTTCACTCATTGCAGCTCTCTGCATTCGCGACTTCGACAGCCACTTAACGGACCACGTCAGCCGACAACTGTACCACAAGAGCGAGATCGACAAGGATATCTTATCATTGGTCGATCGCTCCCCCACCCAAGACGGAGAGGTGGTTACCGAAACAAAGCAAGTCACGAAGACTTCTGAGGGAGCAGCTTAAGCCAGAAAGCCCAGAAAAGCTAACCTCCTGTAACAATCATTGCAAAGGGGCTATATTTATGTATAGTATCTGGCATGTAATTCTGCACATAGAGTCCTTTGCGTCCTCAAAACATTGTACCTAGACCTTACAGCTTAGACTGCACCGATATTAGAAGAAAAACTATCTTTAACTAAAATAAGTTTCCTTTGTTATACTGAACTAGTACTTAGCAGCCCCATCTATAACGGCTATAATAGTAATGTATAATCCTGCAACTCACTTCTGCACTCTACGGACTTTTAGAACACCTCGAATTTGCAGCTAAAAGTACAAGGGCTGGAATGACGAAGACTACGTAAGCTGCAAACCCTGTTGACACACCGTGGGATCAACTCACTTAATACTACTGTACTATAGCAAAGCTAGTAATAATCGTCAAGTGAACACGGCCTAGGTAGGGAATAATGAACATTGCGTGTACTTCGCTACACATATGGACAGCATCGAGACCATATCCCTAGGCAGTTTACACATAGTATGTATCTATTTTCTCTATCAAATGCTGCTCGTAAAAACAAAACTACAGCTATCAAGGCACCCCTGAGTAGGAGGTAGGTATTTACGGGAACACCACAACCGCCCTCCCCCTCAGCGTCCCATTCCTTAACGCCTCGTACGCCTTATCCAGATCATCGAACTTGAACTTCTCAATATCGATCCTCAGCTTGCCATTCCTCGCCAAATCACACACCTCCCGCAGGTCCTGGCGCGTGCTCCCCAGACTAATCGCGAACTCGCAGCTCGTAGCCAGCAGGCCCCAGCCAACCTCCAGCGTTCCCCCTTGCATCCCGACGAGCACGACGCGGCCCCTAGGCCGCGACACCTTGGCCGCGAGCTTGAGGGTGCCGGCCGTACCCACGAAGTCAATGATCGCGTCGACGCCGCGGCCGCCAGTCCTCTCCATGATCTGATCCGCGGCATCGGCGCCGTCGCCCGAAAAGAGCACGGTCTCGTCGGCGCCGACTTCGCTCGCGGTCTGCAGGCGCTCGGCGACGTTGTCGACGGCGAAGACGCGCGCCGACGAGAGCAGCTTGACGAACTGGACGCCGTAGGTGCCGAGCCCGCCGATGCCGATCAGCGCCGCGCTGGTGCCCGGCTTCAGGCGCTGGACCGCGGTCTGGATGGCGTGGTACGCGGTCACGCCGGCGTCGGTGAGCGGCGCGTAGAGCACCGGGTCGGCGTCGCCGATGGATATGACTTCGGTGCGCGGGACGAGGAGAAACTCGGCTAGTCCGCCATCCATGCCGCAGCCGCGCGTCAGGCCGATGGCGTTGCGCTTGAAGGCCTCGCAGTGCTGCTCCGCGTTGTCGGTGCAGTACTCGCAGTTGCCGCAGTGCCGCATGTGGTGCACGACCACGGCCTCGCCGACTTGCAGGTCCGTTACCGCGGTGCCGACTTGCTCGACGAAGCCTGCGTTCTCGTGTCCGAGGATGTAGCCTGGTTCGAGCGAGTTGGCGTACGGTGCTGAGCCTGGCTTGCTGTCGACCATGTCCAGGTCAGAGCGGCAGAGGCCGGCGGCTTTCATGCGGATGAGGACGTCGCCTGGCCCAGGCTCGGGCTTGGGCACGTCGACGTATTGGCCCGGTTGGCCCCATTGGGTTAACTTGTAGGCTTTCATTATGAATGAAGGGTTTGGTGATCGATAATTGTGATTGGAGTAATGGTATTCTAGTTCAATGTAACTCTTAGGTTTCTTGTTCTGTTTTATTATAGGTACTGATAGCAGAAATAATTGCTGTCTATTTCAATTTTATGTTATGTATCCTTCTATGCAGGGACGGTCTTGCGTACCACTCCTAAATCCGACAGTGAGCGTTACCGTGCCTCTCCCTTACAAGGACTGTCTTCTTTGGATATCACTGAGAGGTCGAGTTGTAGATCAGTTCTTTCTGGGTAAGACCACTGGAGCTCTGGTGGAGAGTTTACGATTTTTGGTACGTTATATGGGTTTCAATGCTCAGCTCTGTCATTCTCTAAACAATACGTTCCAAATGTCTAGAATCTAAATCGCCGAGGATGGAAATACGTTCGTTGGTGTACCCAGCATTATTATCATGCTATACATGGCTCCACATCACAATTACTGGCAGGCTCGGAGAAGCAAAATAGCGTGTGGGGGTTAGTACAATTTTCCCCTGGCTTGTCGGGAAATAGCGTAGACTTGTTCTGTCCAGGATGCTGACACTAGGCAAGGGCATAGCCGGGGGCCGTCCCGTTGTTGCAGGGTCTCAGCGTGGAGTCTGCTTAACCAAAATCGGCCATGCCGAGAATCGCTACCAGGGAGTCGTCAACTACATACAGTATGTCAAATGTTACCTCTATGTTACCACACTGTAAGAGCATCACAGATCGGCAGGCCAGCTCGCTAGGGACCATGTAATTCGCAGCTATGTAGCACGTGTCCCGGGATGCACGATAGGAGAATACGATGCAAAACTGCTACGGTATTGTACCAGTCTCGCAAAGTTCGATCGGCCACGGAAAACACCGTTGTCAACATGGCAGCATGGATATCATCTACCTTGCTAGTTAGTCATTTTGGGCAGCTTAATCTGAGACTTCCACGAGTCCTCGCTTCTCGGATCAATTCTTGCCAGAATCGGTGGAGAAGCTCGGTGTTTAACACATGCTAGGGGATGGATATAAAGTGATCGGCCCGTATGAGCTTTCATCTAAGTATGTACTTCAGAGAGAATGAATAAGTGCAGAGGCGAGCGATACATGGGATTCAGATGTAGTTCGAAGCGACTAAGATACATAGGAATTTACTATGTAATAACGAAGGGTCAAAGCAAGAAGCTACTCAAGCAGACTCAGGGGCTAGATTACCTCGGAGTTGTCAAGTGGCCATATCGGAGATGCTCGTCCTTTCCGAGAAGCATAAAACTAAAGTGCCATACGACCATCACAATTATCTACAGACTATGCTCTAGAAATGATATTTACCATAAGGGGACCATCATCTACATCTATTGGAAAAGAAACTTTAATATTGTACCAGAAAAGAGTCAGCGATAGCGAGAGGTTGCCGAATAAAGCTCTGCAGTGTTTGCTCAAAATGGCAACTGTAGGTAGAGAACCCATCCAGCCATCTCAGCAGGGCCTTGACATCCTCTACATGGCCCAATTAACAAGCCAAGCGCTAAATGATGAACTACATAGATCAGGTAAGCTGCTTACCTAGTCACGATAAAAGCATTCGCGGCATAGGCTAAATGTTGACAGATTGGGTCAGTTTTGCCGTTGGCCGAATAGATTGACATACAAGGAGTCCAAATGTCTAGGGTGCAGAACCGAGTGGGTATGGGGAAAGGGGTAGAAGGGCATATCATGACCCAGGCAATACTCACCTTGGAGGATAGGCGAGGGCCAGGTCAACCCTTACTTGGATGAAGCGCTTTGACTGTCGATTATCGAAATAGATATCGTCAGATCCCAGTATCCATAGCAAGCCGGTGGTAAGAACACATTGTGCCCAGTGCTTCCATCTCGCTTCCACATCGCCAGCTCGCTTAAGGCTCTATTCGTCACTGCCTGCAGCAATCAAACTGTCAGTGCGATTACAATGGATATTGATGGATATTAAAGTTTAGATCATAGCGACCCGGGAACGGAGTATCGTGATCGAGATCGGAACAGGTGGGGTTTACGCTGGCAAGGCTCCGCTCAATTAATCGAGCATCCGCACGTTTACTAGCATACCTAGAAGCCGCTGGGTGAATCCCAGGCCAAAAATCGACCAGCAACAGCATCTAGACGATGAAAAGTAAAATCTGCAACAATTGAGACTATCCGCGGCGTCAGCATGCCTCTTCATCTGCAAGCCTCATCACGTACACCGATTAGATGCGATCATGTAGATCTCCGGGCGGAGAAGGATTATCGTGCAGTATGGGGAGCGCATCTAGCGCTACGTTGAGGCAGCAGTCGCAGAATCCGTGAGGATTTGAGTGACACAGAAAGCGCATGTTGTTCTAATATGCCGAGTCGCAGCGTGTAAGAAACAGTCGTATATTTCTGTGATGGTATTGGATGAAACTTGTAGAAACGCACCTAGAAGGATTGGATGCGACTACTACGTACCTACACTACATATGCATGCAGCCGAGACATCGAAGGGAAGCGGCAGAGTGGCTTCAATACGTCTCTACTTGCTGGTCAATGATCTGATAAGATGGCTGATATTTGATCGTTTCACGGCATGTAGGTAGCAATCGGTACCTACGTATGCAAGGTAGCGTCCTCAGTCGACGGCGAGATGCCATGCAATAGGTTGTTAATAAACCATAAGCGCCTTTAGGCAACGGCGGCGTAGGAGTAGAAAATCCTCCCGGCCTGCCGGTCTGGGTAGTATTGAGCAGCCTCTCTTACACCTCGAAATCAAATGGATGTCTTAGGCGTAGGACGCGGTCTCTCGAATTCCATCAAGGACAAGATCAAACAAGACAATATTGGTAACTTGGGGTCGAATTAGATGGCACATATATCAATGGATATTAGGTAGGCAAAAGGAATACAATACCTATTCTCTTTGCCAAAAACCGATTAGTACTTGATATAAGCTCTACTGCTGTATGGAAGCCAACATCCATGAATATTAAAGATTGACTGAACTCCACACTACACCACCCATTTATCATCCCTTTCAGGGGACTTCTACAAGAAGTATGCCACTAAAAGTTATAGTACCGGTAACACGCCTGTTCAATTACGTACCTAAATGGTGACGGCGAGGTGATCACTCCTGTCCAACTCCTTTCTTGAAAGGTCATTGAGCTTTGTTTTAATAATATATACTACTTTTAGATCAATTAGGTTGTGATTTTGTAGTTCACAGAGAGGATATGAACAAATATATGTTAAGGTTTATAACTCGCTAGGAATAAACCACAAGTTAAACTCATTAATAAGAGTTTACCTCTAACTATAGGGTCGTATAATGTTCTAGAAGGACATCGCCGTTATTAATAGCAAATGGTTCTTCAATTTTACTATCGATACAGTAAGTTACTCACGTTGATAACTAACCTTATTTTGATGTTTAGTTTCGTCGTTTTATGAAGTTCCAAAGATTGTGTACCTAGACGGCGTTATCTTGTATGAGTTAAGATATGTACTATATGTTTTCTTAGTGACCTCTTAAAAACTCTTTGAAGTTAAAATGTTTGTCTACCTTGGTAGGTATATGTTAATTTTCAGGAAAGAAACCGATCCGTTCTGTCCATTTTCTTATTTCCCTTTTCCTGTGATTTTTCTCGTTCAATACCTAAGTTTTCGAGCTAAACAGATATATTCTAACTTAGACTGAAAACAACAATGTCCTATTTAATATTTACTGCAATACAGTTTTAAAATACATTCCGACAAGCTTGAATCAGGAGGTTTATTCAATTCTCTTAGAATATAATTGCGGCGTTGCTGCAAGCGTGTTTCCTCTAAAGGCGATTCGTTAATGCTGCTCGGTTTATATTCTCTTTGATTTTCATCACCATAGTTGTCAATGTTTAAGAAGCAGAACAGGATTATCACACCTGAAAGCATGTCTAACGATCATATGCTGCGTAGGCAACGTGAAAGGCCTTATTAGACTAGCTAGGTGCATACGCTCAAAGCCCTACAATGTATTTTCTAGGAGTATAGAATAGGTGAAGATCACGATGATGGGGCAAGAGGGCTATAGCTCAAGGAGAATAACTGGAGAATATATGCTTTGATACTATGATGCGAATGCCGCCTGTGAAATAGTCAACTATTAAACACACTTGGATCACTTTTACTCAAATCTCATAACCTCTCCAGGGGGCTATTGTTAAGCACGCCCTTTCGTGCATGTTCTCATGCACTTGACTTGCTCACATAACTTTCGTATAACTCCATCCCTAGAGCGAAGAGAGCCTCAGCATGAATGGCAAAGAAAAACATGTTCATGGGATGGATTTAGGCTATTAGTAAGAATGGGAAAACAACACGTCTCACTACTGATAACATTAATTGCAAGGTTAAGTCTGTGGACTATGATAGTCATATCACTTAATAATATGATATCACTCTCTGTAAAATATCCATATACTTGCCTTTTTATTGATATTGCTAAAAGCCTCCGTGAGAGCTGATAGTTAGAGGTCTCGCCAGGGTTAGCTAGTAACCCAGAGGGATCAGGAGTCGGCTTATACAAGGCCGCGATGTTAACAGTTAACCCTTGGCTGTAGACAAAGGAAGGTTTATATATGATATATATATTGCATCCCCTGGAAGGGATTAGTTAGAGCCCTTCGTGCAACAACATTATTCCCTACTAGCCTTTAAGTTCCGCCTCGTGACAGATATAGCTCTCATATGTTTGAAGTCACGGCTGCCCGAGCCTAGGTCGTACTCGCCAGACCTTACTCGTAGCCGAAGAAGAGCTTTTCTTGACTATTAGATCGCCTTCTTTGTACTAGACGTCTTTGGTTACACTAAGAGCCTTGAGATATTAATTACTTAGATAAACAGCCTTGATCACTGAGAAATAGTCTATCGCACTGGCTTGAAAGGTTAGCCTAGAAACTATAGCATAGAATACATTGCTATACCTTGACAAATCTGGTGAAATTCTCACACAGCTAGTTCAGCTTTGTATCTCCTGTAGGTTTATATGAGTAGCTGAACCAGTCATCCGAAAACTTCACCAAATCTGCTAAGATATGATACTGTAGTGTATGTTATAGTTTCTAGGCTATCCTTTGTGATTGAAAGGATAATAGACTTCTTAAAGCTATTAAGGCTGCTTAATAGCTCAGAGCTTTCAGGACAATTAAAGAAACCTCGTGCAACAAAACACACCGTTTCTACTGTTGTTTCCATCTTTAATAATTTTCAGGGCCTAAGCTTTGCAGCTTCGGGGAAGGATAGGTGGCATTTGGCAAGTTCCTTCAGTAAGGCAACTGAGAATGCTGGAGATTTAACACCATAGTGAGTGCGGTTCTAGGCGGTGGAAGCGTAGGTTTGGCTGTTGAGTCCTTATTTTGCACAATGGTGTATCGTTCTTTTATAGCCTGTTGTAGTTGACTTGGTTCGGCTGCAACAGAGTGCTCAATCCCCTGTATTAGTTCAGACTCCATCCAGTCATAGGGGGTTGTTTTCAGCCTGTAATATTCGAAGTTACAAGGGATACTATAGTTATGTATTCCACTTGGGGACGTTATGAGCCCTCAAGAAAACCAGACTTATAAGGCGGGGCTCGTAACCAAAAACTGACCATTAGAGCAAGTGTACCTATTCAATACACCAAACCACAGGGAAGTTGGGGTGCTAAGCGGGGTTCCCGTAACTGATTCAAATAAAAGATTTGAGCCGCTGTAATACAGTGGCATACAGTGATTTAAAGGTTAACAAAGTTTCTAGGCACTTAGATAATGACCTTGCAATAGATTTCTACCAATGTCCACTAAGCTTAGGAAGTGTGTGGCAGTTATATATGGGAGCTGTAGCTGTCTGTAGATGAGCCCTCTCTTCTTGTATCAATACTTACCTTAGGTACTAGGTACTCATAGAATATCCTTGATTGTCAGATCGCTAGACGTTTCTCGCTGAATTACTTTGACCTGAGAAAAGCCCGTGGCATTGTGAGTACTAGTTAAAGAACTTCCGCTGGATACAGGGGTAGGTCCTTGGCATGAAATCTGTGTAAGTCAAGTTCTCCCTTTCACTTAACTGGAAGCTCACTTGGCAAGAACTCAGAAAGTCACGACGACACTCGCATCCAATAAATGAATGAATTGGCCCAATATGTAATAAACACTAAGTACAGGTTGCGAACCTTTTTACCGTCTACTTTTCCCATTCCTAGATACCCATGTTATATATATGCCCCAAGCCAAGTCCACTCGAATCCTAGAAATTCACCACTTCATGCCCATACTCCCCATGCAAAAGAGTTTCGAACCAATGCCCCTACTATTACCAAGTAGGGGTCTAATTAGACTTCGATACACGTAAGCCACACCAATAGCCTCAGATTTAAGCAGTCGGTTGCGGGGCCAGGCAAGAAGCGCAGCCGCAGCCGGGCATCTGGTCCACGACGGAGACGGTGCAGCCGGGCAGCGGCGTGGTGGTGAAGCTGGTGACGGGCTTCAGGGTCGGCTCGCCGGGCTGGCAGGTGCTCTTGGGCGTGGGGCACACGATGTCACAGACGAAATGGGGGCGCGTCGTGGTGGTGACGGTGGCGATGGACGTGCATTCGTAGTGGCCCGGGAGAGAGGTGGGCGAGGGCGTTACCTCGGGAGCCGGGACGGCGACGGCGCTGTGGCGTGTTAGTATGACTGGCTGGTCTTGGGAGGTGTGGGTAAGGGGGAGAAGGGAAGAAGGGAAGAAGGGAAGAGGCGCTAAAGACTTACCCCTGGAGAAGAGCCGCGACGGCAACGGTGAGGAAGGTGAAGGTCTGCATTGTGGCTTGTGTTGGTGGTTGTAATTGGACAGGCGAAGTCTTGATTCAAGGTGAAGATTGTCGATGCAGGTCTTGATGATTAGTTTGTGCTGGATGATGTCTTTCCCTTCGTCAATGAGGTGCCTGGGGGTTTATATATTATCTTGGCGCCCCCTTTCGCGTCGAGTGGTACTAATCTAGCCATCCTCTGCTTCTTTCTTTTTTTCGTGGAGAAAAGCAGAGGCCATCTGACGAGCGCAATTTGGCTAGGCCTTGCTTCTTCCCCGGTGGGCGAATAGCAATCTGCAGTTGGATCTCGTGATGGCCCGGGCGGCTTATGGGTGGAAATTGCGAAGGATTTTCCCGGGAAAAGCCACGTCCAGCCTCGACAGGCGGACGAGCTGTACTGCGTAATGCATACTAAACTAACATCGTCTTCGTCTGTGAGATCATTAGGACGTTGGATTGCACAGTGGATGAGGTGAGATCCTTCATCCTTCTTCTACTAAGACACTTCGAGACGACGTGTAAAGGCTTAGTTTACGAGAGTGTCATCGCGATCTCAGAGCTTGTTAGTCTTTACATGAGATCTGCTGTTGGTCTAGCGTACGAACACCCGATGCAATATTTCGATAGCGCGAGTACCGGCATTGGCGGAGCGGCGAGGCGTTGAGCTCAGCTCGTGGTTATAGCCAATCAATCGGGTCGCTTCCCCCTGGGCTGAAATAAGCAACAGACTCACCCTCATTCAGCCCTATGGATCCCACACCATCCAGACCATCCCAACTCGTGCAAGGAGTGATTTTTATTACTTAATCGGGTCGTGTTGCATCGAGGCACAGAAAGCTTCGTTGGTCTCGTGGAGTTGGATCAGTGTCTCTTTGCGGCGGCCACGTCAACCGATCGAAGTAATATGATGCGAAATTGCCGAGTCGTATTGTATAAGCTGATACTTGGGTTACACAAGGGCTTCACGTGTATTCATAGAGCGGCGTAGCGATCGAGTTCATTTGGCGAGTTTACCGATGTTGCCTAGCCTTACCTAGAGCGGCGTTGAGGAATATCGCCAAAAGCGTCCTGTCTCCGACCCTTTGCCGGCGAACCACCGGAGAGCCACTCGGCATGATAACCGGTACTACCCTTGGGATATGACTTCCACGTTGTCGTATTAATAGAATAGACTGGTCCGCCTTGAGCTAGCGGAGTGCTTGATATCCCCGCCTCCCCGGTTTTTTTCGTTCTCGGGGCCGTGAAGCCACAATGTGTCGATCCCTACCGTTCCCCTCAACGTAGATGGCAGTGGTGCTAACAAAATTAGGATTACATGAGATGTAAACGCATAGATACCTACATACAGGAAGCGGAGTTCGTATGCCGCAAATATATCCGTCTCTAGTCAGCCGGCATTAGCGATGCAAGAGACGTATGCCGTATGATTAGGTAGATTAACTTCTTATGATTTTTGATGGAGTTGAAATTTTGATTCTCTAACAACATAGGACAATATTATGCTATTCAGATATCACGTGATTCTCGTATTATCCCACGTGATCTCTCCTCTTGCCAATTCTACGTACTTGCTGCCGAATATGCCGATTGAGCCTGAAGATCGCCAGTACTGTATTAATTAACTTTTTTAAATCTAATAAAAGCTTGATTCCACTGCCATTGATTGCTTACGCATCTCCATCTGACAGGATTCAACCTGTCAACTTTTACGATGGTTTTACAACGCTGCAAAAGTCCTTTGCCTCTGCCCCCCGAACACCTAAACGCTAGACGATTCCAGCTTGTCCTTATGTCTGTCTCTATGTTCGATTGGAAGAGCCTGACGTCAGCAATTGAAGTCTATTAGGTAAAAGCCCAACCAGTCAACGCGTTTCTCGTCAAGATATAAATAAATCCGGCTAGATTCGACTGGAAGTGAGCCACTACTATGTAACATATTAACATCAAAGTTCAAGGGTCTTAAAGATGCAAATTTCCCCAAGGACATAAGCAAGGGACAGCACAACCTTCTCCAACATCACAACCAGCACCTCGAAACTTAGACTTGGTAGGAGATCAATACTACACAGTAGCACAAATTTGCGATATTGCTTTTCAATTGGAATTTCTTCGACAGCAACTTCGGATAGCAACAAACCACACTCTTCAGCAGCCAATCTGCCAGTCCTAATCGATTTGATATTGGCATTGACTTCTTCACTGTCTGAATGGGCACATTGCCCTACAAAGAGAACTGTCATCACATCAAATCCATACAGGCCAATGACAATAGGCTTACGGCAACTTAACCCCTAACGTATTTTGCAGAGTCAATCCATTCGGCTGATTGTCCTTGCGGCTCTCTGGATTTCAAACCGATGGAGTGTTGGGAGCCCACTATAATGGCGTAAGCCTTACATCAATGCCAGCATGTTCATCGAGATCGACCGTCTCTTCGGATTTAAATCGAAAAATGAACAGCGACGTCATACAGGAACAGCAATCATCCATCACTTGATGTGTTTGTGGTTTTACATCCGCAATCATAATCGCAATCACGATCGCAAACATGAGATTCTCTAACAATAATGTGAATAGAGTTCCATCGGACACAGCGAAACAGGCCAATCTCCGTGAAGCTTGGCATTCAAGTGATTCCTTTAAGTGAGGTACTTAATTGAATCTGGGGTCTCGCTACCGTCGTTCTAGACAGGTCCACTACTAACTAGTCCTACATAGTATATTGCTATTCGATATGCTATGTGCAGAACGGGATAGTGCATACATTTCGTTCTATTTCATGTTGTATTTCTCGTATAGTTAGAGATTGGATCACGCAGATCACGTTAATTATTATCTTTTTTTCTGTTATCGATGTTTCCCCGCCTTCGCTTCTGTCGCTTCTTTCAATAGCCTTTCACATCTGCACATCCGCGAGAGATATCGCCGAGCTGACAGGACCATTGGCTATTCGGCACCCTGAAGCCTGACATCCTTTGGTTCAGCTGCAAAGAGCTGCAGAGAGCTTCAAAGATGACAGAAGACGGCTACCAATCAACTAGGCCAAATCCAAACAGTTTTAATGTTTGAATAAGTAACACCATTACGACATACAACGTAGCAGTCGCATTAGTGTCCACGGTAGTGGCCGAGAGCTTCTGGGGCTTCAAACCCGAGAAGGCCGGTCCACAACTTTGGCGCTTTCAGCTCTTTTAGCTGGTTGAAGCTTCCGATCTGTTAGGAAACAAATGAGTAGCAACTTTCGTATAGAAATGCACCGACAAAGAGACGGCTCATAAGGCTAACGGTAAGCGCCTCTCAACTATTTTCCTATCGTCTTTCGTTCTTTCTCTATTAGCTCCAGCTTCCTACCTCCTCTACCACATGGGTAACTCCTGCCGCATTCAAATCAATAAATATCGGCAAGGTCGAACGATTCAGCTTATAACCCTTGTCTAATTGAGTCCAATTGAAGATTTTTCGCGGGGCATTCCTCGTATTTACATTGATTACTGCTTATTTTCGTACGTATTATGTACTCCCGCAATTAGTGGGTTCAACGAAGGATATGCAGCATTAGGAGCGACTTAGGAGCATTCAACAGGAATGTAGTTTCCTCATTAGGACAAATCGAATGCTCTTCCCTTTCTACATATGTAGATACTTGCCTTATCACGTATGTAATTGGTGAGGCTGGGTATCTCTTGTATCTCTGTCTTAATTAGTCTGAGTCGACATCATCCTTTGTCATCATTCCTCTGCGCTTTTTCGTGGATTCTCTGTCGTTATTCAACTCGTCCAACCGACACAACTCAGACGAAATACCAACATCATCACACGACTTTCTCGTGTGTCTAGGTACCACCAAATACCCTACGCCCAACCTGTCAGTTGGTAACCTCTTTTTTGCTTAATTGCAATGTTACACCTTTAATTGGGTCTGCGGATTTTTTTTTTCTATCTTGGAATCTCCATGTTCGACTTGACTTCCTTCGTTTACCTGGTCTCCATTTGACCTTAAAAGTCATCGAGGATGTGGTATTCTTGGCCGAATGCCGTATTTACGGCAGCTTCGGTTTTGATCGCCAGCACTCTAGTCGCAACATACGACCTTGATGTACAGTCAACAGGTTAGTCCGAATTCATCCATATTATTATTATTCGCCTGGATTCGCGTTATTGACTATTTTTGAAGATTCTATCAAAGATGTCTCGAAGCAAATGGCGCAGGATCTGGCGTCGCTCTACAATGGCAACGAACCTGGTCAAACCCCTGGTCTTCTCCCACAACCGTACTATTGTGAGTATTATTGCCGCGCTTTAGAGCTCAAAAACTCAATAGATACTAATCCACTGCCTTAGGGTGGGAGGGTGGCGCATTGATGGGCGCATTTGTTGATTACTGGTATTACACTGGAGACACAGCTTACAACGACATTGCATCGCAAGGTCTACTTCACCAAGTTGGCCCGTACAATGACTACATGCCGCCTAACCAGACACTAACTGAAGGTAATGATGATCAAGGCTTTTGGGGAATGGCCGTGATGTCCGCGGCCGAGTACAAGTTCCCGAATCCCCCGTCAGGTCAACCGGGATGGCTGGCACTGGCCCAAGCCGTCTTCAACACCCAAGCTGCTCGTTGGGATCCGGATCACTGCAATGGCGGACTGCGTTGGCAGATCTTCACGTGGAACAACGGCTTCGACTACAAGAATTCCATCTCACAAGCCTGCTTCTTCAACATTGCCGCGCGACTAGCGCTCTACACTGGAAACAGTACCTACGCCGACTGGGCCACTAAAACATGGGATTGGATGGTTGGTGTGAAGTTCATCGACAGTAATTACAGGATTTACGACGGAGGCCATATCGAGGATAATTGCACTACTATCACACCCTACGAATTTTCGTACAACGTCGGCGCATTCCTCCTTGGAACTGCTGCTATGGTGGCATACTCTAACACTACTACGAAGCAGTCGAGCGATGTCGAAATGTGGAGTGAACGGGTCGACGGAATCTTGAACAGTACTGAGCAAATTTTCTTCTACGGAAATGACACCGCGGATAGGATTATGATCGAGATTGCCTGCGAGCCCGTTAACCTGTGCGATACGGATGAGTTATCGTTTAAGGCATATCTGAGTCGATGGATGGCAGCGACGACGAAGTGGGCACCGTGGACGTTTGACCGAATCAAGACGCTCCTATCGAATTCTGCCATAGCTGCAGCGAAGCAATGCACAGGTGGCGATAATCACCGCATGTGTGGTTTGAAATGGGCGAATAACAGCGGACAGTGGGATGGAACGACTGGCGTTGGACAGCAGATGGCAGCCTTGGAGGTGGTACTTGCCAACATGATCCAACAAGCTGAAGCGCCCGTCACCAACGGCACCGGTGGAACTAGTGCTGGTAATCCTTCGGCAGGAGGTTCGGATGACGGACGGGTGGATCCCTCTGGAAGATTATATGGGCCGACAACTTCGGGCGACCGAGCAGGCGCAGCCATATGCACTATTATCATTCTCTTCGGCCTCCTGTCTGGAATAGTCTTCATGATGATGGACGAGACGAAGTCGGTAGCCGATAACTGGGCTAGCGCCCGCTCGACCGCCTCTGGGGCATCCGGATTGGCTCTTCTAGCCGTAGGCAAGAAGAAGCCGACGAATGAAGAGAAGGGGAAGGGGGTTGTGATGGATCGAAGTTCGAGTACCGACACCGGCGAGAAGATCCCGGCCGTCTACGCGGGTGGTAGATTACAGAAGCGTTCGAGCGTTCAGGAGCCAAGCCAACGAAGCCCGAACCGTAATCGCGCGTCAGCTCCGCCGGGCGCATTCTCCCCCGTAACAGACACGGCGGCAGCACCGAATCGCCGATCCTCGACGAACTCGATCGCGCGAAGAGCCTCGGTGCTTAGAAAGCAGAGGCAGTAAATAATGAGACTTCGTTCGATCGCACATGAGGATACCAGAAAAGGAATGGGCTAAGCATTCAAAGGCGGCGTTTTGCGCGGATGGGTTTGGGCATTTGATATTGAAGACACAATGGACATTTTTGCAAGGGAGTGGGAGTCCACATCATTCTGATTATAAAGGTCTATGGATAAGCATTGGAATGGAAGGGAATGGATCCAACTGTCCTTTAGGGAACCATGAGATACCACGTTTATCTACCTGGCACATTCTGCTGCTTCTTAACTGCCTACTCGTACTAATTGCCCCTCTAGTTCGTGCGCTGTGGTTGAAATGGATATGTGCTTGTTTTATAGGCTTGAGACGGTAATTCGTTTCTGTTAAGGCTGGTTTAGCTGACGTATATACAGATTTTTACTATTCGGAGGACTGAAAGCATGCATTGGTACTCAGATGTACTCATCTATACCGATAGGTCGTCGCGTAGTCGCTACGGAACCCAGCTTGCTTTCGAGACCAGGCCGATTGGCTTCACGTATACCGGCAGGAGGAGACCTACCTAATCTTTACGTGAATCGCTTCGGCAAAAGCGAAAATGACTTCAATCAGGTTCGCTTTTCTCCTTTCGCATGTCTGTATGGTGTCGATTACTTAACAATACTAGTTCCTTATTCGAGCATACGAGATAGCTAGCTGTCTCTGTAGATAAATTCGCTTTCAAACGTAAGATTCGCAAGGAAAACTGCGGGCATAGAATCATCTTCGACGCGACGCAATAGAAGCGCGATCCTGTTTATCCATACCTATATCCGTCTCTTGATAGGTACGCATTGTTCTCAGCAAGTGTACCCGAGGGTGGGAGACAGCAGTTGGAGAGAGAAGCAGCTTTATGTCAGTCTCGGATAATGGCCCGAGACAAGCGAAAAAGGGGTTTCAGAAGAAATTAAAAAGATTTGGTGCAATGTGAGTTTCGTCTGGTGACTAACGGTATTTCTATAAAAGCTTTCGAGTCTGGGGCTGTTGAGGGCCACGGAGGCGCGCGAAGTCGAAGACGTTTAAAGGGGAAGTTCTGAATTTGGTGTAAAAAAGTGGAAACCACCCCTGTTTTTGGGATGTTCTATCGTCATTGAATCCTACCTACCTACGCTATTCACCTCTCACGGTACTACGCCTTCCTTCTGTATACCATTCGACGAGGTAAATATACCTAATATGTAGAATCACTCAAAAGAGATTAGGATTAAAGGTCTATGGCTCTCTTTCTATATATAAGCATCGTACATGAGATGTCCATGTTCTATTCTAGCATAGACGCCGGGGGGCGAACACATTGGAACCCAACATTCCGCACCCAACTTACAGATGTTGAACATCTTGGGAAATGTCTAAACAGTGCTGGATTAGGAACTCTTGGTTCCCTCTTGCCGAAACACCCGCCCGATCACTCCGTGGTGTGTAATTTCGCTAGTTGTGGCGAGATCCGAAGATGGCAATCCGGCAGGATATCCCATGGTTACCGTTACCAAGAGACCATCATGAACACGAACACAATGAGATGTAAGGTACGTACTTAGGCTAAAGGAGGTAATAGACTCGGCCCGAACAATAGAAGCTTTGGAAAGCTATTGGAAATCCCTATAGTAAGGGTTGTGAGTTACTATCTTCGGGAGAAACCCAAGTGCGCAATCGTTCGAGGAGTCCAAGGGAAAGATCCAGCATTATTCGGTTGCTGAAACAGACTGTGTTACCACTCTTAAGCAGTAGGTATAGGCGTTTGGCATCTTTGATGACGCTGCCGTTTGCATATGAAAGTGATTTAGTCATACGGAAGCTCGATAGGAAGTTTTATGAATGGGTATCAATTACCTAGGTAGACAAGTGAGCCAAATTTCCTTCGTCATCAGTCCTCACCTTAAACTCCCGAGACTCGCTCCCTATTTTGGTGATTCCCCGAGTTGGTCACGGTGACGTACCTGGATAGATATAATTAGCTCGTCGTATTGAAAGTGTCTGAGACATTGGCAAACAGACCGCACCAGGAGTGCAAGGGGAAGTTTGAGGTAGGATTTCAAGTATTCGGAGAGATTGAAAAGGAAGAACGGCGGGTATGACTATCCAGATATGTACTCTGCCTTTGGATAGAATAGAGAAAGTGGAAAAATATGAAGGATACACAGAAACTTTTGGTGATGAGGACAACCCCCATTTATACCTTACACAGGTACTACAGCTGGAGTCGAGGCCAAACCAGACCCAGAAAATGCCGGTTACCCACCCCATCTACCGACAAACCTGTTATTTTGCTAGGGTTAGCAGACTTGATCTGATCAATAGTAGCCGTTGGGTACCTAGGTGCTTCGGACGGGTAGGCACATTGCCGACGCACGAAGCCGCGCACTTTGTACGTCACTTGGATACGGTGTTTTAGTCTGGTCCCAAGATTATTGGCTGAAAAGAGGTTTCCCGATCTGGGCAGGTTTTAATGAAAACGACCAATGAAATTACGATATCAATGTGATCTAGAAGATTATCAATCTAATCGCTGCTTATATGGATGGATCCATTAGGTCGCCTTGCAGCAAGGGAAATGGGATGTTCATGTAAGTTATAGGTGAATGAGACGAAATGATGTGAAGTTTTGTTCCATCTGGAGAAAGGGGGTGTACGAAAGACTTCTCTAGATTTTTACTTCTCACTATAAGATTGTCACTAAATTCACTACCTAGATGGTAGGTGCCTATCTCGTGCCTACCCTTATATCTCGTTTGTATATAAGTTAGGGGTATCTAACATACACCTACTCACCTCTTAACAAGATTGACATTCATGTGCCTAGCTTGTAGTTGATGATTCTCCCCCTTGTCCCTTCCATCTCATACACACATCACTCCTACCCTTCTACATATGTACCTACTAGTTCTACAGGTGTACCTCCAACACGACCGGTACACCTGTATCTACACAGGCACCCACGATCTGGATCTAAACTTACCAACTTCAACTTCCAAAAATCTTTTCCCACAGACTTTGTGTCGCTCAAATCTTTATTCCTTCGGCGAATCAATCTCGCGCGTCCAAGGAAAACCGGCGCACAATTTCTCTTGGTTCTCGTCATCTACCCTATCATCGCTCCCCTTTAACCAAACATCACCGTCGTTTTCTCGGCTCAAACGAGTTTTTCGAAGTTCATCACGTCAAACAAGATCCATTTTCGTGATCCTGAGATCGGTTGACTAATAATCTGGTCAGCGTGCCATCACATCTCTTCACTATTATCATCGCTCTCAATCATTCCAATCTCGGCACGATGGCGCCTCTTCCCGACAACAACCCCGATGACCACTACGATGCGGGCGCGCCGCTCGATGGCGGCGCTAGCCCTGCCGTCCTAGGTAATGGCGACAAGCACTTCTCCCCCACTGGTCTGGAGATCGGAGTCATCGTCGGCGTTGTTGTCTTGGTTATCATCACCGTAGTTGGTCTCTTCGTCTGGCGATCCCGTAAGAACCGAGATGCTAAGATCACCGATGCTGCATCCTCCGTACCTGCAGCTGGTCCTTACGAGGAACTCCCTTCACCTGGCGCTGTTCGTGCGCGCCGCGAGTCGAACGAGCCCATTCCTCCTCCCAAGGATGACCATGCCAGTACCATCAAGAATGATGACAAGTCTTCTATCGAGCAACCTACGCCTATCCCCGCTGACCGCTCCGCCAACAAGTGGAGCTATTGGGGCACTGTTCGCCGTGGCGGTGATCACGATCATGGTAAGTAACACATTGCTTTCTTTATCTGATGTCTCATCATGATCTTGCTTTATTTCATTCACTAACTACTCGGCCATCGTCTCAGTCGAGGAACACGAGATAGCAAATCGGTTCTAAGCATTCATCGCGCCAAGAATCGATCTGATCACCATTTTTCCAAAGCCCCAAGAGTAGTAACGTGGAGAAGGCGAAGTTTTCTATCTCCGTTTCTCTGACCTTACCATCTTGGGATGGAGACCATGCTTCTATGCGATAAGCATGTTCCAATAATCTGCTGGAGCAGACTGGCCATCCGTCTAATCGCCCGATCACGGAGATTAGGCATCTAAGCATCACTATTTTCTGCAACTGCTTTTCCAACGGGAATGACTCGAGAGTTCTACATTTAGCCCCTATTCAAAGGGTCTAAAATGATCAAACTCAAAATATCTGAAGGGGAGGAATACGAGCTGATTTGGTGGAGGGATCTTTCTTGCTGTCATTGCTGCGAGTTAATGAAACTGATACGACCGCAACTTCACTAACGTCATATCGTCTTACGCCGTGGTCTATAATTCCAGTTGTGAATGATCAGTGATCTCTGATTTACTAGTTTACTAAGTATCCTGAGAAGAACCAGTTCTGGCAGCGCGGTTTCCATGCTGAACATGGCGCAGGTAATCGTTACTAGTCCTCTTCGTACGGCCTCGCATCTTATTGCTATACTGACAGCACCATGATGGCATCTAGTATGCTTGCTATGTAACAGTGTCTTGAAGATTTCATACGGTCAATGCCAAGAGAAACTAGATAGAAGCAAACAAATCTCATCATCATAACCCCGTACAGCTAGGTGGGCTAAAAGGGGGATACATCTGGAGGTAACATCAGTAAGATTAACCGTTCTCTGTGTATGCATCAGAGGATACCCCCTTTTTGCCAAACTTAATGAGCCGTGCTTTCTAACTGATGGAGTGTATATGAATCACCTACTATTAAGTCACGCTGTCATGATTTAGTATGGATTTCCCCTAAGGAGCTTTATGACCAAAAGTTGCTTGCTAGATGATGTGTAATCTGAGTACAGTAGGTATATTTAATTCATGTGCACTTCCCCCTTCCATGTTATATACTTTCTAGTATTCGCAGGAAATCTCATTATATTATACCTGCGTCGGGTAAATATATATAAAAACACTTACCTCAACAAGTATCTTTTTCTCAATTGGTGTTTTCCTACGCCCAAGCGACTATTCGACAGTACATTTGCAAACGTGGTGTGTAAATCATAGTGGACTGAGTTAAGAATGTGATGATCTCCGGGAAACGAGCAGCATAGATCAAAGCGTCTCGTGGCATCCCAGAGGAGTACTATTAGCGATGAAAGGTGTCCTTCAGTACCAGCCCAAGAAACTTCCTAATTTACAGTATCATGGACATTCTCGATGATCTTCGTCTGCTTGCCCTACGTAGGTAGAGGAACAGCCCCGTCTCCTATTATACCATGTTGAATCACCATTGATAACGTGAGCTCATAGCCTCAGGGGCTGTCGGAGCTCTACTACCCTCGGTGGGAGTTTGTATAAAACGAATCATTAGCATCATGACGTCGTGGTTTCGCTTCTTTCGAATATAAATCCATGTCACAGGACACTTGGATATTCCCAATGAGCTGTGTCGGCATTGCTCAAGACGCCGAACACAACAGTGTTTGGGACGGAATTTGTGGTCGAGGAGGATATAAGTGGTGAAGGAACCGGAAGATCTGTCGCACGCCACTCCGGTTCCTCTTGCATCAGAGACTTTTAGTCCGGTGTTCCAGAGGAGAGCTCGCAAGATTTTGACGTACATTACAAGAGTGCTGAAAGATGGAGACTACGAGACAGGCCTGCGTTTCCGCTCGTTGGTTCAAGTACTATCATGAAGTAGTAGTATTCTCTTGGAGAATACGACCAAATATCTCATGACTTGAATGGTCCGCTCTAGCAACTATGGTTTCGTTCGTACGATCCGGGAAAACACTCCAACCAAACCCAACCGCGGTACCACACACCCGACATCGAGCCTCAGAGTCGCGTTCATGGTGAAGACAGCGCTAGTGGAGAAGGAAGAACGCGGCAAGTCATGTGGTGTGGTGCAGTCCAACGAATCCAACCGTAAACACTGTTTCCGTTTTTCGGGGGGCAGTCAAAAGTCTGCTATGATGGATATTTTATTATAGTTGAAGGATTTAGACACTCTAAAGCGATACGCCGCTAGATAATACCTTTTGGGAAGGTAAGGACCTACACGTGGCGTCAAGGCGGAATACGCCGAACGAGGTGGTTATCCCTGAAGGGTAGGCGGGACCTTACGTTGGTACGATGAAAGTAAACCTGAAGATGGCAATACCATCGAAAAATACAGCAGAACCTGAAGCTGCGAATGAGGTGGAGTCGGATCAGGAGTGGGAGGAAGTTCGTCCTCATAACACAAGTCCCCGAAGAAGCTTCGATGAAAGGCGCGGCCCTGTCATCACATATCAGCTCTTAGCTACTACAGACCTATTACCTCATCGTATATATACAATCACCACTACCAAGAATTCGTTTCTTTTCCTTCTGTACTTCAAGATGTTCTACTGGTCGCATGTGGAAGAAGCACCACATCGCTTCTTCACGCGATCTTCAGGCTTCAATGCGGTCCTTAGGTCATTTCTCAACCTTCAGGATCACCAAGAGCCACGTACTGTTGACGAGTGCTACAATGGTCCCGCAGCGTTGCTGTGCTGGGGCCTACGAAGACGATTCAGCCGGCAGTCTTGCAAACGACAATGCCACCCGATCTGTCTTCTGGTCTTCTGCGGCGGCGTACACCAGACACAAAGAGGTCCAACACATCCCAATCTTATCCGGACCCGCCGCGTTAGGACTCTAATCAAGCATACCTTTCATAGGCCGGCCAAGTTTCAGCGGCAATCTGGGGAGATTGACTGATTCCCCATCCGACCCTGAGCTGGAGAATTACAGAAACATGACACGGGACGTAAGTCCTGCGCCCGAAACACCTCAGGGCTACAGGTAGTGGTGTCAGGAGTCGGCCGCCTTTGATTTCTCGGAGCCAGATTTATGAGCGTGCCGGTCGTGAGCGCAATCATATTTGGGAGCGACGGAACTCTTAGGGAGCGATTAACCTAGTCCCATAGCCGAGCCACAGGTATTGCTGTGCTTGAAAAAGAGATACAGACAGTCCGACGAAAACTAAGGCCATCCAATATTTGAGCGCATTAAACAGCGCTTCAGCTTACAGGACAAGAAGGAAATCAGTTCAATCATGTAAACCTAGATAGATATCCATAGCCTACACAAACCCAGCAGCTGCCTACGCGAACAACTTGTTTACTTTCTTGCATATGTGCCTGCCTATCTGCCTAGATACCTAACCAAGCACCCCAAGCACCTAAACGCCGCAGATGCCGCCCAGCCTATCCATGGAGGTCCTCATACAAGTTTCGTGACCGATTCGCCCGAGTAGATCAAGTAGGTAAGTTCTCGTAAATCTTGAAAAAAAAGGAGTAAAACAGCGCGCGAAAAGAAAGCACAACTTGCTAAAGCGAAAAATCTACCCCATCCCATATGCTTCATTGATCAGTGATTCTGCTTCCCGGGAAGGTATCTGCTATTCCTCCACAGGTTAATAGTCCCACCAATGGTTCCACCAAGAGTCCCTCTGAGGCTCGCCATCGTACCGTCGGCCATGCTCGCCAGCTCCTCCTCCATAGCGGATCGCGTCACGGATGTGTCTGTATCCCGTTAGCAACCCCTCCCTTAGGAGAGAAGGGATGGGGTTTGGGTTTGGGTCGGGGCCGGGTTGGGTGGAGAAAGGAGAGGTAGGTGATGTACCGTCCAGGTCACTGTAACTACTGCTCATGCTAGGCGTCCCATCACTGTCGCGTGACTGCCCCTTGCCCTTGCCGCCGGGGCTTTGGTTAGAAAGCTCCATAGTCCTCCTAGGTGAGAGCGGGCCACCGCTGGCCCGGTTCGGGTCCGAGGGCCGTGCGGCCGAACCTGTTGATGAATCGGAGGTTTGAGATTGATGGATTCGCCCCGATCTTCCAGAAGGTCCTTTCGGGTGACGCTTGGCGTAGTCCCTCGGGAGGTTGCCGCGCAATGTGGCGCTGAGGTCGTGCCCGCTCGAGCCCCCGGCCGACGACGGCGGGTTGTAGGGTAGGAAGGCGGGCTCGGTGTCCTCGTCGGCATCGGACGCAGCATCGTTGTTGCCCTGGAAACGCGGAGGCCGTCGGATGATTCGAGATTGCGCCGGGCTCGAAGATGACGATTCCGAGTCGCTTGACTCGGTCGGCTCTGGGGACGGCGGCTCGGGTTCCTGTTCGTTGTCGTCGGCGGAGGTTGCGATGGGAAGAGATGACAGACGTTGTCGCTGCGTATCGTTGCCCCGGGATGTTATCTGAGGTTTGCTGTTGCCTCCTAGATTACGTGTCGTATAAACGGCCGTGTTCGCTGAGGACGTGCGCGTTGCGGTGGGCCGCGGCGTGCTCCTCACCGGCGTGCCGGGTACGCTTCCATCGTTCCTAGGCAGTGGAGACTCCTTCCGGATCGATAACTGTGACGGCGCTCGCCCTGGTCTCTCAGCGGATCCGGTGCGTCGCATGGGCTCTGCTGAAAATGGACCCTCGGGGCCTGGCTGGGGCGACGGCGCCAACGAACCCTTCGCAAGAGCCGCAGCCTTGCGCATCTGCGCCCGGATTTGGGACGTATGGCGCTCAGTAAGCCATGCGATCTGTTGGAATAGGAAATCCGCGGTGACACCGAAGTCGTTCGCGCTACGTGATATGAATTGGCCAAGACTCGATATTTGGGGGGATAAGAATTAGTACCCACATTCCATTCCCTAATATCTCGGTATTAGCTAACTATTGGAAAGTGTAGCAGTCTAGTACTAGGTAGCTACAAAGGTGCGATAATTCAACTTACAGTCTATCTCTGTCTTAGAGGGACGAGAGATGATGTTCCAAAGCTCTTCATCTTTAGTCGAGTCCCAATTCGCCTATTATCGTGATAGTTAGCTCTTAGAACTTGGCAGTAAGACGAGCCAAGATAGGACCAATTGAATTACGTACAGACGGCGGATCAACGAAATCACCCCTTGGAAATGGGAGTCGGACAAAGACCGTGTAGGCCGGCTCTTGTTGCGAAGGCGCCATCCTGATCAAGTCATGTTAAATAATATCTACTCATGTGATCATGTGGCGGTTCTACAGCCTCGAAGTGATGCTAATTGATGATAGGGAGAAGAGAGCCGGGTAGTTTATCAAGGTAATGAGAGGATGGGGACCTGGGATCGACGCACTTATCGGATTGGGAGCTTTTATCGATACCATAAGGCGTTCTTTATCCGGGCCGTTTTGCTCCGATAATGCATAACTTTACCTAACAGGGAGGAACCCGGAGTTTCAATTGGGCCAACCTTAAAATAGAAGGCATAGGAAGTTCGTAGGGTGGTTGAACCTTAAAAATTAGGTGCTGAATTTCGGCAGCTACAAAGAGCTACAAGAGCTACCGGAGCTATATGGCAGCTACAGGTCAGCTGTCAGTCAAGCATGGATGCAACTTAAGATCTAGGCACTAAGGCTGTCCGTCCACTCGGAGTTAAGACAAAAAAACCTTGGAAACTTCCCCAACACGTTTCACGAAATAAACGAAATAAACGAATTAGACGCCCATTCCTCCAAGAAAAGCAAACTGCCAAGAACTATATGTCAGCCTGATCACCACAAACTGCTGCGGAAGGGGGAGCTATAGCATTTATCTATTTGTCTCGGGAGAGCTGGGAGGGGTGGAAATCCGTCTCCCTGCCGCACGATGGTTGGCTCTCGTGATCCGACTTCTGCGACGCCATTGGCCAATCTATCACAGATCCTTCACATGCCTGGCTGCTTATGGTTGCTTTGGAGACAGCCTAGCCTACTGATCAGCGAGGGGTAACCAGAGCCTTGCGCCGTATTGCAACCCTTTCAGAGAGCTATGATTCATAAAAAGGGAAAGGTCTGCTTGTAGTTGCTGATGATGCCGTCCTATTTAATCTTAGGCTTGAGCTTGTCTCTGGTTTCCTCGAGTTCTCGATGCTCCTTACCTGACACCATAGACAGTGTAGCACTAGGTAAATCATTTCTTTCACTCTCTATGGGCTTGTTTTCCATCTTCCCCAAGCGAGCCCGGTTTTGAACTCGGTTCAAGGGCGATATTAGGTGGGTGTTTGCCACTTAAGGTGGTTTGGGAAAGTGAGAGATGGAGGTACGCCAAGACTTCCAAATTGGCACTCACTTGAACAAACTTATTGACGATTTTCTCTAGACAATACTGAAGCGTGGGGCCTCGTTTCCGAACTGGTCTCAATATCCCATACCGCACTTCGAATTATCTGCCTCAGGTCTTCTTGCGCTTGCAGATCTTGGTACCATTGCGAATCGTACTAAGCTTGTGGGGGGCTCGTCATGGCTCGACGCGCTACTGCTCGCTCCCGGCCTGCACTATCAACAGGCTGCGGATGCCCTGAACGGCCACAGCGAGTCTTATAGCGCCGTCGAACTATACGAGGGTCAAACATCCACGTATAACATCACGAATACGGCCATGCAGCAGTATCTCGAACGTGTCGGGTTGGCTGGACGGAAGGTCACGGTAGACGTCGGTATGATGCCGGAGCGGAACTATTACTTCGGAAGACGGCGGCGGAGCCCTGGCCAGCGTGGTACCATCTGGAGAGACCAAGGCGCCGACCTGGGCTGGCTGTCTCACGTGCTGTATCTCGCAAGCCCTGTGTTGACCATAACAGCCTTCATATTTATGATCCTGCTCCGCGAATGGTGGGGTGTGGCGTCCCTCCTAGCTCTAATGGTCTCCCGCCTCTTCAACATTTGGGTAATCAAGCGCCGCTCGAAACCTCCCGAGAACCCACCGCCGAAACCTGACGTCAGCAAGCTTCTGACCGAGTATCTCGTTGACCTGGGACATGGACGGTCCGTGTGCCTCCGTGGTATGGCCGAGGATCTTCAAGCCGTCACCACGACGTCGTGGCTACGTGCGAAGACACATCTCGACGGCTACCTCGAAGCGGCCGCTAAGTTGATTGTCTATTGCGTCGCCGCCTTCAGCGGCAACATGACGCAAGTCGGGTCTATTATCTTCATGGCTCTATTGCTCGTGACGGCTGGCCTACTGGGTCTTAGCAACGCCCATGCTAAAACATTCCGCATGCACGGCCGCCTGGCTACGCCGACGGTGGACCACTTGCCCCGTAGATCAGATAGCACGCTGCCTTATCCCACGGACACCGATAGTAGGGGCGGAAGTATGTCGTGGCCGGCCACCAGCACGAGAGAGTCGAGCGGTCTTTCGGGTATGGACGATTTCGCTGAGAAGGGGCAGATCGGAGGTATTCTGAGGGACCGGTATCCTTTTGACGACTCGATGGAATTTAAGTGATAAGTGGAGTGGGTTTGGCGTTCATGCTATTGGGTGTTAGGCATTGTACGCCGAGACGCGCATTGCTGCGGCGTATGTATTCTATATTTCGGGAGGCGTGTTCCGCAGGTCCCACCTATTCCCGCACGGTAGCTACACGGCGACACGGTGTCACGGGGTACGGGTTTTGGATATTGTGGTCTATATGTGGTGTTATTACTTGCTGGGTTTGCTTTATTAATTGGTGTAATAGTTTGTACCTGTATACGAAGATATATATAGTATACCTACCAGGTGCCTATCTAGTGCAGGTAGGTATTTGAGATATCATCATTGCCATGGATGCTACAGTAGGCAGGTAGGTACCAACACTAGATAAGGATACCCTGCCCTCGGTTGTCTTGTGCCTCTCCGTGCTACGCAGCAATTAAACGGCGGAATTAGGGACGGCTCGTGTGCGTACGACGGATCCCACGCAACGGTAGTTCCCGCAACCACGTTTCAGCAGCAACGAAAAGAAGTCCCGAATTCCCTACTAGTCGCGTGGGATATGATCCTGATGACATACTTTTTTTTTTGTCATGGCCCCTTGGATGTTTTATCTTCGCGCCGATCACCTGCTTCTCGGCCGAATGAGTCCTATTACCTAAGGCTGCCCGGGACTTTCAGCACTGCATGGAGCTCTGCAAGATCCACCTATCATGGATGGATGTCAGCGTACCATTTAATACGTAGCAGTCATTTGCGACAGATCAATTCAAGCTTGTAGTGTATGCCTGTTATTATAGCCCCCCCCCTAGGACGTGCTATAATCCCCATCCATACGCAGTTATCGTTTTGTTTCTCCTAGGCCCGCGCCCCGGAGGGCCCGGCTAACTGGATTCAGCGCGGTGCATGACATTCTGATACCGAAATGGCTTCGTCCAGAATGCCGGTACGGCGCTAGCCATGTATAATACGCCTCGCTATAGCCCCGTCACGAGCCGTTGGTATCAAGCTGGCCTTGCCTAATCGGGAGCGATGTCGTAGATTGTTAGGCCCGGGGTCAAGGTTCGAATAATAAACGAAGAGGCTCATTTTTTTTTTAAACAGAAATTCAATTTCGTTCTCATTGCCCAACCCTTGCATACTACTCATGTTTAATACCACGTTATAATGAATAATGACCTGACTGACAATACAGGAAAAAAAAAAAGAATCTAAATAACCGATGCACTGGAACAGAACTTGGATGTTATGTAATCATCATTGATTTGATACACGAGGAAAACTCCTTAAACCCCTCAATGATATCCCTGACTCCACGTTCCCTGTGTCAGGGATAGCTCCTATGAGAAAGACAGGTTTTTGGGGTATGTATGTAGTAAAATGTCCACAGCATATGCTAACTCCGATTGCCTGAACCGACTTTTTCATCCCCCCCCCTAATACGCCCCATACGCCTTGTACAATGAGAGAGGTATCTAAATCTATGAGTGTGTCCGTCCCCTGAAACATGTTTCCGTCAACATAGCATGCTGCATACACGCCTTCCATAATGCCGTTCCAACGTTCTGGATTAATATTCTCGTCTGCTTTTGTCCGTCTCGGGGTACGGCTCAACATGTATCGAAAAGGGGTTCTTAACCCATCCACTCTTTAGTCATCTCCTACACTAGATGGCAAGAGTGGGAACGAATCGAAAATCCATTATGATAGACATAAAGTTGCTGTAAAATCGGCCGGTTGAGCTTCTGCATATGGCGAATCATGGCACCGTTATAAGTGCTCGAGACAATCGTAAATAACGTAGTAAAAACTGCATAGAAATAGGCTGTGGCGAAATTTTTGTAGAGCTGGAGCCAAAAGACTCCCAGATATCGGTGTGACCTAGGAGAAGGTGAACAAATAATGCCTAAAAGCCGAGTGCGTAAAAACAAGTGATTTTTTCTTGTCGAAAGAACTCGTTATCCTTTGCATAATGTATTGTGTCCAGGTGCAACTAGCCGATCGTCTATCTCATAGTATCGCGAGTGTGAATTGATCCTAAAACATGTATCTTTCTTCGGAAAGGCGTACAATTTCACATAGTGCTCGCATAAAGTCAGGATCTTCCTCACGTCTCGGCTTTCCCCCACTATCAGTACCTGCAGACGGGCCGCCATTAGACATCCGTAGTGTGGCGACAAGCCTTGAGATGCACCTGGCGAGACCAAGCCGGAGATCCCTCAATAACTGCTCGCTATGGTCTGGTGGCGTTGGGCGGCGACCGCCAAAACCGGCTGCCGTCGGAGGTCTAATGGATTCGTGGAATGAGGCGGACTTAGGTAGCACGAAAAATGACCTCTTACTGCGAAGCGTGTTGCATCGTGACGAAGGGGGTTCGGGAATCGGTGCGTTCGGATCTTCTTGCAGACCGAGTAAGCTTGCTGCCTTTAGCGGGATCGCGGTGCCGTCGGAGGTAGAAGATCGCATATCGATAGAGGTGCGGAGGTCCATCGAGAGGTCAAGTGACATATCCGACATGGCCGAGGACTTCGAGCTAGGTCTCGATATTGGATTGGCAAGTACCGACCGAGGACATAATGAAGTAATATAGTTATATGCTACTATATGAGCATAGAGAGCGTCGCAGAGATAATCCGACGAAGTGGGGAAGAGGTTCTGAATCGCCGTCCAATCTGGCTTTCTAGGCCAGGTTGGGCTAAACCTCGATTCTAAGCTCTCCCCAAGGCCGCTTCGTTGCGGACTAGGTGGCGTCTGAGTAGGAGACGATGGGAGTTTCTTCAAGGGCAGCCACTTCCACTTCGACTGTTTTGCTGGCTCCAAAGTGTCAGCCGACACAGTTGTTTCGGAATATAAGCTTGCAGGGCTCGTGTCCTTGTATCTAAGCTTCCTGGAGTGACCACGTATAGTCTCGATGGAAAGACTAGAGCACTGAAGCATCGTTTCCGGGAAGCATGCTATCGAGACTCGGAGCGTATCGATAACCTCTGGTGGGAGCGGTAAGGGAGCATGTCCACCGTCGGCTCCGGTTCGGGCATAATAAGGAAAGTTGTCAACGCTAGACTCCAACCAAGATTCGACATCGATTCCAGCCGGCGCGATTTCCGGATACTGGGTGCTTCCTGCACGCGAAACCCGCCCACCTTCGTTTGCTACCATGGTAAAATCTGAGGGGAAATCCACTCTATCATCTGCCTCGTCGGCAGCATCGCTCACATTCACATTCACCTCGCTACGGAACGCTCGGGGCCGGGCTGAAGACGACATGTTGATGTCTGGGGTTGCCGGTCCAGCGTCAGAATGTGTCGGTGGTGGTGGTCGAGGTGGTGAACTTTGTCGAGACGGTGAAACATTAATCTGTGGAAGTACCGGGTAATTTCGGTATAATAAAGAAGAGCGTCGGGTTGGAATTGAGGTAGGACTTGACAGAGGCTTCTTGACATAAGTCTGTTGCTCAGGCGTACCCAGAGATTTTACGCTGGCAGGTGACGTGGGAGGAATAGCAGTCGACTTGGGACGCGGCAAAGCTGAGTTAAGAGACATACTTCTTGACTCGTCCATATCACGTCGCAAATAATGTGCAGGTGGCGGGATATTGATCATGCTACTGTACCTTCGATCCGGAGAAGTTGCATCGTCAGCGTCAAAGTCTATCCAACTCTCGCCAGCTTGCTTCTTGTCTTGTATCACAAGCTTTAATTGGTTCGACGACTCCATCCTTTCCGAGGTGACTGATGTGGCTGCTGTGGCAATTGATGCGTCCCGCGTGCCAATCGACGGCGGTGGCATCAAGACACCGGATGATTCACTGCTGGTCGTGTCGGAATCGCTGTTGTTTTGTTCCGACTTGCGATGAATAGTTAAAAATTGAGCTTCTTTCTCATGCGCATTTTGTAACGACTTAGCCCTGGACATCATATCTAGATGATATGACAGGGATGAAGGGGCCGCGCTCAGCGAACTGTCCTGTAATGAATATCGTCTCTTGCTCCCATCGTCGGCTAGTGTAGGCGCCGGGGCCCCAGCAGTCAATTGTCTCGATTTAAAAACCTCCTTCGACGCTTCCAAATCCACAGCCAGAAGCTCTGGCAAATTGAAGCTCATAAGCGGCTCGAAATTCCCCATCGTGATGTTTCGCTCCCGGGTCCGAATTGATCGATTTGGTGGCGTTGCAGGGGAATGCTAGGTCGGCAGTGACAATCTCCTACATAAATCTCTTCCTATATGCGAAAACCACCGAGAAGCGGATTTTGATCAACTCGGGGAGTCCGTTCGTGGTGCCTATATTTTTAGCAAAGCTCCGGAAAGAAATAAAAGAGACAAAAGGTCTGAAACTGCGTCGAAGACAATCTGCAGGAGTTGAGAATAACAAAAGCGGTCTCGTGAAAAAACACTGACGCTGGATCAAGAATCCAGGTGGATTCGAAGACCCAAGAAAAGTCGAGCGCGTTGGACAGGGGTTCTAGCAAAGGATGGAGCTACGTCCCTCCGTGGGTGGTGTTCGTAATTCCACAAAGAGATGAATCCCCATGGACCCTAGACCAGCCAGGGGTCTCGTCGCTCAGGCGAAGGGTCGCAGGCACTAGAAGAATGCGGAAAAAGATGTGGACCACCGACCATCACAAGTCCCTAACTTGGAATTATCGACCAGGAGCGAATAATTCATTCTTCCCGACGATACTGATGCTGCTGTGATGGCTTGCACAGGCAACACAAGGCGTCCATCCGCCGTCCGAGTTACGGCAAGCCAAGTATGACAGACATTTGATCTGAGACATGTCTCGAGGTAACCAAGTGCCTAGCCTAGATTGGCACATTTAGCCCTCCATCGTCATGAGTGGGAAAAAAAACGTGTAGACCCCTTGCTTCTTCCCACATGCGATCAAGCGGTTAACCCTTTGACATTTTGTGACTTGACGACTTGACGACTTGACCACCCGATCTTCTCGCCAAGGGATCGCTTCCAGGGTAGCATTGACCATAGCCAGGTCATTTCAGGAACCAATCAGCCATTTTAATTGAGGTGCCCAAAATTTCACACGCTAAGTTCGTTCGATGCAACGCGGCGGTTCTTTCTGGACATTATTCCAGACTTAATCAGCCAATGGATTAATCCGTACTGTTCACATAGCACCATATATTTTTAGTCTTCCCTGATTCGGAGACTTTTCTGACGACGCTATCGTTGCCGACAAGAGCTGGGAGACCCATTGGTTGGAGAAGGTTAACCAAGTCGCCAGATAAACTATTTGAATGGTGGGTGGCGAGAGAGACACAATTGCGGGTGATCGAAAGAAAGTTCCGAGGCCAAAGCAACGCCGTCTCCAGAGTCTACACCAAGATAGGTAGCGACGAGATCAGTCAGTAGGCCTCCCTGATGGAGTCGAATATTTGTCTAGCCGCTTAGGTATTCAGAGTCGGTAGACCATGCTATAGTACGGCCGCTAATGCTCGCTAATCTTTATTGGCCACCGTGTTTTAAGTGGGATCAGGTATTGTCTTCCCCTGCGTTCAGTGCGTTCATCCAGACGAGAGCTGTATCTAGTCGAACCAGTCGAGCAATGATGCCTGATGCTGTGCATAGCTGTGAAGCGACACGACAGACGGGCGACCACGTTGCGTGTAAAGCTTTCCCGCTCCATCCAAATGCAGGCTGGGCAAGGGATCACGATGCATCGTCATGCAGTTCAGGTCCCACCTTATTTTCGAGGCTGAAGGGGCTCTCAGGTCGGGATTGGCCATTCAGAGGCCTCAGACATGCTGCAACACTATCGTCAGTTGCAGGATTTAGCGTCTCCTCCTTTGGCCTGCCCAGCTACGCAGCTAGCTAGGTAAGCTACCTTGGTTCTACCGCCTCCGATAAACAATAATATCCAATAAGAGTATATGAACGGCAGGATAACAACAGCTTCAAGCCCGGAAAGGTGAAATATCGGATACAAGGGCGAAATCCATTGGAGAAGACATGCGTATGCAGCCGTCGTTGAAATTCTTCAAGTTCCCGCTTTGCGAATACATTTTGCTTCTCGGCGAACTAAGACATGCAGTCGGCCGTTGGTCTGCCGTACAGGACGATGGCGTCAGTTAAGCGAAAGAGGGGGCAATCTCAAACATGACTAGAGATAGTTGGGAAGCTATTTGACGCTTTTCAAGATAGTCATGGTGGAGTAAAAGGTGATATGTGATGAAGTGGAAACTTATGTTCTTGTTACTATCTAGCACTTAGAAAAGAGCCGTCCATGGATATCTTAAGTTTCATACAATGATGAAAGGTCGCAATTACCTTGCTTCACCTACACCGCTTCCCCTGCATAGTTATGTATTAATATTATGTATAAAACCCCCAATCCGTGTGAAACAGCTTTGTACTACGAAAGCTTAGGTAAAACCCCTTCTAAAAAGGTAAGGAGCGAGTTGGAAATGTGTAACTCCGGATTCTCGACTTGACAATCGGTTTTTGCTTTTTGGGGGGGTTTGCGGGGTTGAAGCAGTCTCGTCCCAGGCGTTAACTCTAATTCACATATGAACCTGTAAAATGCCAAGGGCTGAGGCTACGCCGCAATGCCGGACCAGGACCCACCTGTAAGCCACGCACCAGCTGCATGGGACGTTTTAGCATGTAGCAGTCTGCAGGTCGGTGGGTCTGTCAAACATCGAACCTGCGAATAGGATTTTGTGGGGGAAAGAAAAAAAAAAGTGACAGGAACGACATCGAAGATCTTCAAAGACGAAACAGAGCATCATATGGTACATTCTCAAACTGTGGTTTCCGAATTCCAAGTTTGTCCAAGTGGATTGCCGCAAAGAGAGACACACAGACCACGCCAATCCCGATAAATCTAGGTATCTAGGTGCTATATCAATTTATAGCTTATAGCCGTGGCTCTGTATTCAATATTGAATACCCTACCCAGGCCGAGGTACCTACTCCATATCGAGTAGGATAGGAGGCCATGTTGACCGAGAGCTACTTTGTGTCCGTGGCCGGGCCGCCCTTAGCCAATAATACGGCCATCGCAAAAGATGCCGGGATTTATGAACACACACTACATCCGAGCCACTCAACAACCACCACCTTCAAGAAAAGCTCTACTCCTAGGAACTGTTTGGCCGTGAGCGACACTCACGTATTCGCAGCTCAGGAGGAGAAATCGACAGTTCACGTGTATTCAAGAGCCAAGGGTAACCAGGAGGCCTTAGTTACTTTCTCAGAGCGCATCCGGAGTATCGCCTTGCAAGACGATGTGCTTTTTCTGGGCTCACAAGAGGGGAGGCTCATCATATGGGAGGTCGGTTTACCTAATATGAACACACCCGCGTCCCCGTCCCATAACTATAGCCCACTAAATTGCTTCTATAGATCTGCACCGGCAGGCAAGTCACCACGCCTGCCTGTCATGTCCAGGCAGTGACCTGCATAGCTGCTACACCCTATCACCTGATCACGGGGTCAGATGACGCGAACATACATGTCTGGTCCGTTCCCCGCCTGCTGGAGCTAGACTCGACCATCGAACACGAGCCCCAGGAGACCCTATCGAATCACAGAGCCGCCATCACCTCCCTCGCCGCGGGCCAGAGCGTGAACCCGGACACCAACATATGCGTCTCGGCAAGCCGGGACAAATCCTGCATAGTCTGGAACTACCAGCTCGGCGTGGCCCTGCGGACTCTTCTGTTCCCCAGCTCGCCCCTCTGCCTGTCCCTCGACCCGTGCGCGCGCGCCATCTACGTCTCCTCCGACGACGGGTCGCTGTACGCCATCGATCTGTTCGCCGCCGAGCGGGCGCTGCTGGGCCCGCGGAGCGCGGAGGAGAGCTCGACCGCCATCCAGGTGTCCTCCGCCTTCGGCGCCGCGCCCCAGGAGGCCGGGCCGGCGACGTGCGTGGCGCTGAGCTACGACGGCACCGTCTTGGTATCGGGACACCCGCAAGGCCAGATCCTGCGCTGGGACCTGAGCAGCCGCGCCGACTCGACCGAGCTAGCGAACGTCAACGCTGCCGTCGCGAACGTCGTCTTCGTCTCCCCGCTCCCCTCCTCGCGACCCACTAAACCTGTCGCGGTCGTCAAGCCCTTTTTAGGGAGTCGCAGCTACGACTTCACCTCCCAATTAGAGTCCGATATGGCGGAGGACACGCAGTTTAGCAAGATGCTTACATCGAACGGACTCCCGCAAGACGCGCTAGAGCAAGCCATACTCGCCTTCCAGAACCCGGCCGAGGACACCGTCGGCGATCAGGAACTGAGGAAGGAGAATGAGGAGCTCTGGGAAGTCATCAACGAGCAACGTGCCCTCCAACAAAAGACCTTGCAGCGGTATCTCGAGGCCAAATCTGCCAAGGCCTGAACTCGTATTGGGACCCCTACTGGGAATGGCAGAGAAGCACCCTGTGCCTACCGTCGTCCCGCAACTCTCGCCTTCCATTGGCCTGGCTACTGCAATACTAAAACCGTTAAGGCCGCAGTATCCGGTTGATTCGGCCGATTGTGCAGTATGAAATGCACGGCTAAGCTGATCGTCGTGCTATATCATATATCATATTGGACTAACTAGAGACGGGTAGCTCTCCCTGAGACTATAGGCCAACCGTACCCTTTTTCATCGGGTTGATATTCAGCACTATTAACTCTGATGTCTAACATGTATAGACTAAGCAAGTGGAGGGCGGGATTTCTTGCAGTATCGAAAGTCCGGGGGACACGTAGTGGGCTTCGTACGATATTCACAGCGGGGTAGCCACATTCTAATGATACCAAGACATCCAACTCACTCAAGGGTGGAAGCTAGTAGCGTTCAAGCCATCTTGACTAAGATTGGGGGATGTACGGTATCATAAAATATTTTACGTCAAGTTAGTCGCCCAAATACTTTGATATCCGCTCGACTTCCATAGGTATATACTATTGATGTTGTGGAAGAATCGACCATACCCTATTATATATTTTCTGTGCAAAACGTGAGATGGCGTTTGTAGATATCAACCCATTAGACATTAGAAGGTGTGTAGGTAATTAGCCTAGCCTAAGCGAATGATTTTGAGCTGCCCCCCTTTACCTTTTCAGTTCCCGAAGAAGGCTGGCGCAACTCAAGACTATCAATCAACCCAATCACCAAGAACTCAAGAAAGGAGCTTGTAGTGTGTCAACGGCAGAGGGGTATATATATATTCCTGGATGAAAATGCCTAAAAATCTTTTCTCTCTGGCGAGTAGCAGCATAAATGGAAGATTGGAACAAGTTTGCCTGCGCAATTCAGTTCTTCAAAGCTCCGTCTTAAAACTTCCAAAACGTCACCCAAAAAACAAACGTAATGATACTCAAGGAACCCGGTGGCCATACCGAAGGGGTATAACACTGTAGTCTGATCATTCATGATCAATGCTATGCCATCAATGCAATGCAGCGAACGTGCAACTCGTCGTATCCTTAAGCGCTCTCCTAGAATGCGAAAGGATTTTCGCCCAAAAACTGCTGGAAATAAAGAGAACCCCGGCCCAATGTCGACCAGAAGAAGCGCCGCGGAAGAAATAAGATTAGAAAGCATCCTGAAGCCCAATAGGAACCTTTGCTGTCTTGGCTCGAGAGTTGTACTAGAGCTTGAATCTCAGAGTACAAAATGTCCACGGCTGAAGCTGCAGGTATTTTCGAAACAGGCCTTCTTGGCGACTGCCCAGTCTTGATAAACGCCGCGAGAAAAAAAACTCCGTGAGATTTTGCTTGCATCACGGGCGAGTCCGGCTAATAGGTCATAGAATAACGCATTTTGGCCGGTGATTCGAGTCTCGTTCCTTTCGCCGTCTTCGTTTTTTATAGTATGATATGGAGTAAGGGTCGAATTTGTCATCTTGATCCTCGAGATGACTCTCCCCCGCATCATCTTTCCGCAACATTTGTCGACATAAGTCTACGAATACTTCATCGACGTTCGCTTCATGAAGTTAGTTTGCCAACCTACGACCTCAAGAACTTGAAATGTGGGTAGGAATCAATGCATATGCAAGGGCAGTGGATAAATGCACTTACTTCTCGTTCGAGCACTAGCTTCATAGTATGGTGCACCCCATCTCTGCGAGATTTGGAAACCCTTGGTTCGTGGCACAGACCGCTGGTCTTCGAGGTCCGCCTTGTTTCCACAGATGACAATCGGCACACTTTCGTCGTCCTTGATGCGTATGATCTCGTCACGAAGCCCGGCAAGTTCGGCTAATGACGAGGTTGAGGTAATACTAAAGACTAGAAGAAACCCTTGACCAGTCTTCATGTACAGATCCCGCATAGCAACTGAAACCGAGTTAGCACGGTCACACGCGTAAGTAGCATATTCGGTGTGTTGACCAACCGAACTGCTCAGTGCCAGCGGTATCCAGGCTGTCTTAAGTTAGCATAGCTAGCGCGGCGGCGAGGATTAAAAAAGGATGAGTCGTGTTCATAGTTGGCGATGTCTTACATCTCCAGAATTACTTGGCGGCCCTGGTCCGTGTGTGTAAGCAGCGGCTAACGCCAGACCAATCAGATGGGAGAAGGGCAAGCTGCACTTACATCAACGGCCACCTGAGTCCGGTACGAGTCTTCAATCGTCGGGTCATAACTCTCGATCCACTCGTTATGGACGAACTGAGCTATCATAAATTAAAAAAGACCCGTCAGTAATCAGATCCATTTCTGATAATTGGGAATGACGCATGATGTTTGGATAGATCATGTTTTGTTTCAACTTGATATCCAATCGGAATCACTCATCATTGACAGCCAAGGAGGAGCATTACCTGTAAGACAACTCTTCCCGACACCGCCTAGTAAATTGTTAGCGGCCGTTACGCGTATGTCAGCAGAGGAAAAAAAGAAAAGGCTTTGATGTGGACAGGGACCCTGAAAAAAAAGTCGATTCCACACTGAAGCTTGCAATGAAAAAACTCACCTGCACCTAACACAACAATATGGAATTCCCGGCTACTCGCAGGAGACAAAACGTTAGCTTCGTGAATAACAATAACAATAATAGCATAGCAATCGAGCTAGTAAAAATAGGAGAGACGAACACAGATTGATAACGGCCTTGCCTTGGTGGCATTCTTTCAACGCAGCTTGAGCTGTTAGCTTAAGCTCCAAGCTAGCTTCAAGCTCCTGAATCTCATGAAAGGCGCATCAGAGGCGCCAGAATTGCGAATCCGGACAGCAATGCAATCCAAATCCAACAGTCCGTCAGCTCGTGTCTATCTGTCACTTACGCGACAAACGACAAAGCGGCGGCTGGGAGAGTTTTTGGCTGTTGTTCGGTGGAGGTATCGTCATCCAAGGCGGGTTGAAAAATATTTATGTATTCTTTTTTTGCCGGGGGGTTGCTCAAGAAAGTTGCCGGGGGATAACGTCAGAGGTGGATGTGTATGGGTGCGAACTGACGTCCACAGATCCAGGTAGGTAGCCGCTTAAAAATGTGAAAAGCAGGAGCAATTCAATCAGATAAAGAGCCGCCCTGGTTTTGGAAAGTCGGGGCGTGCTGGGCGGGGTGAACGAAAAATAAAAGCGCGGCTGGCCCCTTTCCTTTTGAAGCGACGCGAACCAGGGAAGGGATCGGACGCAGCAAAATTCTTCGGTACCGCCGTGACAAGAAGCGGAGGGGAAGATAAAAAAAATAAAAAATAAAATAAACCACAGATAGATGGACTAGGCACAGAATTGACGAATATTAGGGGTTGAGGGGGCCAAAAAAGAGGGGTATAATGTAATATGATGAACTAGAAACGGATGAAATGCGACAGCATACATCTAAGCACATATGCAACGCCCAGCAGGTATTCTGGTTTTGTACGTAGAACGATGACATATGCAGCCAGCACACACACTTTGGGGCACTCTTGCTTAGGGGAGAGCCTACATATGTAGGTAGGTAGGGATATATATGTAGCCAGCCTACCTGGTTAGTAATTGGGCTAGTCAGGTAGTTAGGTATTTAAGTAAAAGTGATAGACATAGAATCTGTCGATAAGATGCACATCAATAAGTATAATAGTAATAATGGCAACGGATCGTGGTCGATCTTAAAAAAGGACGAGTTGGGATATGGGACATGGGATATATGTCATATGCATTGCATTAGCAATATTGAAGCTAAGCAACAGACAGGAAAAGAAGAAAAAACGAGAAACATTTGAGTTGGAGAGCCGAGGAATAAGCATTTAATTATACGAATGTCTTGGTGTTCCCCTTCCTTCCTTCCTTCCCTCGACGTAGCTCTGAGGCGAAGGCGAAGGTTCATGTTTCCTGCTCCGGTAGCGTTCGAGCTTGATGTTTGTTCGGGACCCGGTACATGCTTTTCCAACCTGAAGATGTATTGTGGTACAAGCCTATTGGTGAATTCGTGCCTACCTAGGTAGCAACCCTGGAAGCATATTTTCGGCCCGCCTTTTGCATGTGTGGGCGCGTTTATTAACGTAGTATCGCGGTGTAGTCGTGGTGAGAGGGTGCTTGGGCTCGTTTAGGCCTCTTCCATGTAGGCTTTCCTTGGTATAGCCAGCCTCTTAGAGGCCAGTTGCAGCATGCGTAGGCGCAGGCGCCGTTCATACAGCCCGCACAGCCCGTACAGTCCATATATCGAGCACATGGAATGTCCACATAAGTACATTACTAGTATGTATTGAACATATCGTACGTGCTGCAATGTATGTACGTACAGTACATCACTGTCGTACCCCGTTTGATGGAGTGCATGGTACCTAGTTGTCGTACAAATCCCCGCGATGACCCAATAGGCTCTTCTAGCTCTTTTTTGACTTTTGACTTTTTGAATCCTTCCGCCTCTTTCCCTCCTACGGCGTAATTTCCTAGTAATGGATAGGTAGGTACTAAGATATAGGAAGGTAGAAGGTGTAATCGTTCCATCAAGGCGCGCCACATTTTGTTAGTTTTAGCTTCAAGTTCATTAGCATCTTACTTCATCCTCCATATTCTATTTTCTATACCTATCGCTCTAAGCACCTTCGATCTCAAGGCGCCCTCTTCAAAAGCCCACCCACCTATCTAGGTATTTACCTAGTTACCTATTTAGGTATATTTATTCTGTTACGGATCCCCCAAGACCCAAGCGCTGCTTTGAAATCAATACGTAAGACATTACGGTGGTCAGAATGGCCAATTGCTTTCTTATTTCTGGGACCTGCACCAACAAACCCACTTCGATGCTAGGGATAAAGGTGTTCGCGTTGCCGCTGGCTGACATACCCTCATGTATGTTTGATCTGATCTCGTGCAGGGCTCCAACTTAAAGTCGCAGCTACAGCTGTATTATTGGAGCCGCGCGATCAGCAAGGACCAATAGAGGAATTTAGACGGAGACGACCTTGCATATACAAGTTGTTGTTTGCGCTTGGGTGCTTAAGTATGAATTTCTCCGCTTGTCTCTTCCTCTCCCTCACCCCTCTCTTTACATCACAACTTGTCCGGTCCGTGCTGTGTTGCGCTGTTGCGTTGTCGCAGCTCTACCAGCAACAGGTAGCATGGATTGTTGAATATCGATAAATCACCGGGTGATAGATGGCAAATCTGGGATGGTGCGCCCGCCAATGCCGGAGGATGGCTAATTCGAATGCGGCGAAACCTTGCACGGGCTCCTGGGCTTCTGGTTGGGTTAAAATATGCAAATCGCATTTGCTAACCCGTTAACATCGAGTACTTCGTACGTGTCGGTGAAAACATTTGGCAGTCCAGCTGGCTGTTCATCCGAGCGTTCCCGACACGCCGAATGGTAAAGCGTATGTGAGTGTGAGTGTGGCTGCGCGGTCTGCGCGGTCTGCGTGGTCTACGTGGTCTGCGTGGTCTATCCCGCATTTGATGGTGACCCCCGAGTCTGGGCAAGGCTCTAATACTTTGCTACTCTGCCCTAAAAGGCAATCGGTTGTTTCTTCATCAGATCCTCAAAAATACCTAGATGAAGATACCACCATCATCATCCATCCACTACCCGCCACCCCCATACGAAAGTCTGTCTTACGCCGTATGCATCTCAACATCACCTGACGGATACCGGCTGCGCGCTTTGCAGCCTACGCATCTCAATTACTTCCCCTTTCCTGGAAAATATGCTGGAAGTCATACCCGACATACATACAAGCACCTACAAGCATTCGTACATCAGGATATCCCGGCGCAGATTCCACCGCCAGTTAGGAAATACGGCTTGTGAAAAAATATCCTGGTTGACGTCGGAAGCGGTCGATCCAGCTCCCCGGAGTCCCCTAGCGCATAGTAAGTAGCTATGCTGCCCAGGGCTGCCGTATGCAATGGTCCCCCACTCCGCCCACTCTCGATTAAGTTGAAACTCAACAACTTCGAGCCTACTAAGATTTACCTAGTACATTAGTTGTTCTGTTATATGATTCTCGCCGGTTTCCGTTTTCTGCTAACATCTTAGATCCAACCAACAACGCTGTGTAGAAATCGATTATGAAACAAGAGATCAACGCTTTCCAAGCTCGTCTGTTTCCAGGTAACTGCCGAGATTCGTTACTTAAGGAAACATTACGCAACCTCGTATTACTCGGCGTACGCAAATGGAGATACGCGAGCCGAAGCTTTTTCTATGTTAGCTGCGAAGCTACGTCTTCCTTCAAACCCGCTTCCGACTTGTTCGACGGTTACAATTCCTATTGAGTAAGACGCGGGGACGGCAACTATCATGTCCCTCATCCGCGCCGCTATTATCTGCCATATGATGTGATATGCAAGCCATACTATTAGCAGCATAGCATCGGAACTCCGAGGTATCGTGGGGCTTGACCTTGAGCAAAGCTTCACCTTCGACTAGTAGAAGCCTATGCACGTTGCTGATGTACCTAAATAGATAGGTCTAAACTATTATTACTAGCTAAGGTGGGACAAGGTGAGTCTCTTCTGCGGCTGAGAGCAACGTTAACACGTGCTGGCTTGGCTAAGACTGCCGAAGTCGCTTGTCGTAGCTCGAAGCTCTAATGTTGGTCTTATGTTGTTTTGACTTGGCGGGGGAATAAATTACCCTTACTTACCTGAAACTGAGATTGGCCTAGTAGGTCAACTACGTCGCTATTGAACGACGTAAACTTGTCATACAAAAACGCGTCGTAGCCTTGTGGGCGCCTTACTTTCATTAGACTTATCTATACCTAGTAGTTGTTACTAAGACCGCAGGTACCGCACATCGTATGATAAATTTCTAATGGAGCTAATATTGATATAAGCAGTACGAAACCTTCGTATTCTAGTTCGCCTTCAGCTGAGCTTCAGATGTACTAAGATAGCATTGTGCGACAGGCTCGCAATATCCTGCCATGTTTATGGGGAGCATTGCCGTCGTCTGGATCCGGTCGTTGGGGATGCGGCCCCCATGATTAGCTGATATGCGAGGCTCAAGGACTTCTGACCAACCATGTTCCTTTCCTCAACCTCTTCCCTGCGGAGTTCCTTGTTTCGCGACGAAAAGATCTCTGAATCCGAAGGCTCGAAGGTTTACTTTGCCGCGAATATCGGACCCGGCATTGGTGCTCTGAGTCGAGTTCCCAGGAAACCCCACGTCGGTCTAGGATGCTGCCAAGGGAGACATCGCGGATCATACTATGCATATTTGGCAGGCCTGTTCGTTTCCAACGACACATAACCAACCAGATCACACGACAAGGTGTTCGCATACTTACCGCTATCGTCTTCATTTGGACGGCGGTCTAGTCCAGGGTCTTGAACCCCCGTACATTATGTTTCTCCCCTCATAGGGCGGACGGGCGCTAGCTAGGTTTGATGTTCTTCGCTCAACCCCATACTATGGAGGGAAGTCAGGCGACTTCAAATGAGAGTTCGCCCTACCTTCACGAGACTAGTCTAAAGCGCCATGCACCAGCGTTACACCTATTGCAGATCATCGTCTAGCGGCACAATCGAACGATTTTTCGTAAAGCCATTCTGCGATAGCGTAAATCTAACACCTTGCGCCGGGTTGGGTCCGGCACTCTCGGTGATAGATACGGGTGGCAGATCTCACACCTTCTCTTACCTTTTCCCGGAGCGTCGGGTCTTCATAAACCAATATGTTATGCGCACGTCCGCTCTTTAATTAAGTACGGTAGTTATAGCTTACCCTTGCCTATAATTCCGCACTCATATACTCTTGGTAAAGAGGGTAAAATATTGCTTACCTGCCGGAAGAGACGCTGCTGTTCCACGAAATAGGTCTTAATCGTAAGCGCTGCTTCCTGACGCCCCTGTTTTGCAGACGGTATATTGGCCTTGGCGCAATTCCTTCATCCGCGTTCAGCCTTTCGCTTTACGTGGCGAGCATTGGTTGCCGGAAGATTGATTCCCTTATTTGGAGACTAGCAATATGTTTTATGGGATTTCGATGTCTTGTCGGGACCGAGTGAGGAAAGTTACATTCTGTGACAGTGCCTGCGCCCACCCGTCTAGACACCGAGCGAAGTTTTGTTAAAATCGATTTTTTCGATATATATGCTGTTGGGACGATATGGAACGCGGGCTCGTTGGCGATAGACTCATCTTGGTCTCTCGAGACCCGGCGGATTCAGTGTTGGAACGGACGAATTCACAATCGGCGGCAATGTTTTCTGTTGGCCAGGTGGACTTCCTAGCAGTGAGGACAGAGTAGCTCTACTACGCTCTACGACGAACGACGATATCGCCCTTCCCTTGCTTCTTCTCCTAGGTCTACCCATGGTACGGCCGATATCCGCGGATATGAGGGGATTTAGCTATGGACGTGGCGTGTTAGGCGGCCCGATAATATTTGGAAGAGAATATTCGCTCAAACCATCGCTATCGGAAGGAATATTAGTGTGGGAAGCAAGAAAGGGGCGCGCCTAGCAAATTTGTTGACGAGTGTTGTCATCCCACTTGTTAAAGGGATAAGCATCTACTGGGTTTTGATGGTTTGCGTCACCACGTTAAATAATTAGGTAATGGTGAAGAAGCATCGGTTGCCTCACCATTAGCTTCCAGGCCAGATAAAGGGAAACCGATGACCAAATGACACAGACAGTTCCAACATGGTGCCGGTGAGTCTTTAGGGGGGAGGAGGGAAGTCTTTGCTCAGTTGCTGAGCTTAGATGGTCAAGCAGTTCAGCTTACAACCTAGCCTCTTCAGCCCAAAGTCGTTAAACATCATCCATGGATGTCTCAGATGGAAAATGCTAACAGAGACAAGCATTAGTGTGCTTAGAAGACCTGTGCCTTGTCGTGGCGAAGAACACCTTAAACAGAGCAGGTGGACTCGATCGAACCAACTGCTCTGAACCAAACCCTGACTCCGCGGAAACTGCCTACACATAACACGACCGGGAATGCGCCGTATGCTCCTCCCACCATCTAAGCACATTAGGACTAGCACGCTTCGTTCAGTATCAAACTTAACCCAATACCCAGCACTCGAAGTTCCTCCTCGTTTCCACTCAGGTACGACACAACGCAGCCTTGGTATACCAAGACGTAGTGACTACATATCTACGCACAAGCATGAGAGAAGAGGCATACATCATACTAAGTGTGGTGAAAAGGGGTTGCGAACTGAAGCAGCGTCGCTGCGTAAATTTGCTAAAGCACCTATCCGCCCAGCCGTCCATCCATCCATCCGTACCTACGCCACTGTGCGTGCGCACGCAGCATGCTTGGTTTCTGATAGCCAGCCAGCCCGACTCCGTTCCTCGCTCCTCGGTATATGCAAACTGCTCTGCCGTATGAAACCAGCAACCGGACTAGGCCGACCCGTCCCTCGTCCCATTCCACCTCCCCATTTCCGGTCCGTTACACATTAGGTCTTAAGCTAAGTAGGTAGGTAGTAAGATAGGAGCATCTAGTACTGGTGGTTTTACATTTGGGGAAAGAAAGAGAAAAGTAAAAGTAACAGTAACAATAATAGGCCACGTAGTAGCAGCGAGTATGAGAGACGGAGACGAGAGGAAAAGAAAAGATAGAGGCGGGAAAAGAAGTTGATAGATACGGAGTGATATAGATATGAGCATGAATATTGGATGTGAATAGATGCTTTCTCTCCTTCTGGATGGATGTGAATCGAGGTGACCGTCTAAAAAATCGCTAAGCTGCTATAAATTACGATGACAGAGGAGACAGACAGGAAAAAAATATAGCAAGGAAAAGATAATAAATTTGTTCCACCGCCTCTTCCTTCCTTTTCCTTTGAACACATCCATATGGCGTTTTGGACGCCCCGAAACGCGGTAGATTCGGTCGATTTGCGCTTTTCCATCAGCCAGAACAGAACAGGAAGAAGAGAGTATAAGTGAGGCGCTGGAGGTAAAAAACGACACGACAAGAGAGGTATATGGGATGATCCAGGTCCAACCAAAAAATCACACCCTTCAAAACCATAAGCCCCTTCGCCCCTTTTCTTCCCTCTTGCTCGTTCGCCTGCCTGCCTGCCTGCTTGCCGGACTCGCCTCGCTTCTTTCCGTCCCATATGCCACGCACCCCGACCCTTTGCCCTACTGCGCCCCGCGAAAGTCGAAAACCCGTTCCAAGTACTCCGTCGCTTGTTTTCCCTCGCCCCGTCGCAATGTTGTGATGATGAATCCACCAAAAGGAAAAAAATAAATAAAAAAAGATATGAAAACAAAGGATGTGAAACGACAAAGAGACCTTCTTTGAAGATAGATGCGCCGATCGAATGGGAAGAACGCTGATTCGATGCTAAACAAGTTTCAGGGATGCCAATATGTGTGCGTGTGTGTGTGTGTGAAGAGGCCGTTCTCCTATTTTTTTACCCCAACCAAGATCAAATGCCAGCCTCTTCAGAATGCTAGATGCTTTGTGACAACCACTGGTAAGCCCCGGTATCCAACCAAATGTACCAATATACCAGCCGGCCTGAGCTCCCAGAGAAACGAAGGATCCAAAGTGTATATATGCCCTTCCGCCGTCTGACACCGATCCTAGCCCTTTTTTGTCGCCAAAAGTTGGTTTTTTTTTTCGGACAATGCAATGATATCGCTTTTTAGTATGTTTTTAAAGATGCGGATAGGTTTGTGCCAGGTAGATAATCGTCTTTTCTTGACCATGCTGTAGATATAGAACAAGGACCGATACATAATACAACCGATTCGCCCTTCCCTGACATAGGTTCCACAATAAGCTCGTCCAGTATGAGTATGCTGATAGAGACAACCTAACTCGTATTCACAGACGTATCGTTTGTTCTAATCTGTTCGAGCCGGAGACAGGGAGACGGCAGTGCTAAGTGACGATCGCCGTAAAGTAGAAAAACGTAATGCTGATGACCCGCTAAAAAAGTGAAGTGAAACAAACACCGAAAGATGCCTCCATGACCACCAAGTCTTGAGTAGAACACCGAGATAACTCTAAACTCCCAGGCAACTAGTAACCACACGGTGGCTCGCTCAGGGGAATCATTGTGATGAAAAATATCGACGCCGACGCTTAAAAAAAAAACCATGCACTACCACCATCCCCATTTGCAAATGCCAGTACATATGCAGCCATTAGCCAAGTTATCCCGTAGTTAAGGATCCAGAGTAAATGCGATAGGTTTCGACCACTACCTGTCGAACGGACGAGGTCCCGTGAGAATCAGGAGCGCCGTTTACTCAATGTTCCCATTTCGAATGTGTTAATCCATAACGCCAGTGATCAATCCCTGAAACACACAATGCATGCACCTAAGTTTGATTCGGTAATTATCTATCGTCCCATCATGTAGGGTGGGAAAGCTGAGGCAGAACCGTTCACCGCTGGAGAGGAACCACCAGCTGAGAGCGGTCCACTAAACAATGGACTGCTCCATACGCCACCGTTAGTACTTGGGAAAGACCCCCCAGAATATGGAGTGCCCGCGCTGCTGGGAACCGAGGATCCCCCGTTATAGATGCGACTCAGACCCGGAGGAGCCGCAAGGCCTGGCGGGGGGCCGTTGGCGCTCGTGAAACCGTTACCGGGTCCAGCCATCATACCATTCATGCCCGCCATAGACCCGGGGCCTGTCTGGCCTGGAGACTGACCCGAACGAACACCCAAAGGATTCTTAGAAAAGCTAAGGCGGATGCCTCCCTTGACACTGTTATGAAGGGGTGTGCCGTACAATTCATGAAGAGCTTTAGTAGCAAATGACACGTCTTCAAACTCAACGAAACACATAGGACCATTCTGCTTGGTGCGGAAGCAGAGACGCTTGTAGCCTCGTTGCTTAGAAAACATAGCTTTTAGCTCCTCCTCAGAAGTGTCGATCGGAAGGTTTCCAACGTAAAGCGTGTTGCATGGAGGGTTCTGATCGGCGGGGTTTACAGGAGGAAAGTTACTATGTCGCTGGTAATGCTGATTGCCCATCTGGTAGTTCATCGAGTGACTCGCGCCGTTCATCACCGTCGGGGACATGGTATTTCCGTGCGCGGATAGAGGAGTTATGCTCGGGTGACCATACTGTGGCAAAGATGCTGGTCCATTGGCGGTCGTATTAAGAGATAAGTTAGCCATGCGACTGATAGGTAGCTGCGGAGCCGTGGCTCTCCGCTGTTGTGTCGCGCCATTCTCGGCGTACGCAACGGGGTCTTTTAGAAGCTCGCGCGTCTCATCATCCTCTGCAGCATCGTGGCTAATGAGGGTCTTGCCGGATATGCGCGTGCGCTCAGTAAGGTGGTTGCCGATCGGCGACTGTGGCGAGAAGAGGCTCTGATAATGTGCGCTAGATTCGGGATTTGGTAGCTCGTTACTCCCGTATATACCATTCATAGGGGGCGAAATATTCTCCAGAGATTGGAACGTCCCATTAAACCGAGAAGATTGACGCGATGCCGCCCCCGAAGATGTGGTCGATGAGGGGCCACTAGATGGGGCCGAAACTGCAGATTCGATTGGGTGTCGTCTCGACGTGGTTGGGCTGCCGGATACGATCTCGACGATTAATTCGATATCACTTGAGCCAATGGACTTGCCATGCAACGTATCTTTGGCCTGATGTGCTCCGTTGGGAGTCTTGAATCTCACAATCGCGGACCGAAAGCCTGGATCTTCCGACTGTTCCATAGATATCATCTCGATGTCGAGCAATTCCTGCGAGAAGATAAGCATCAGACGAACCTTTTCATCGGTAGTGTCGGCAGGAAGTCGGCGAATCAAGATGGTTGAGACAGGTGAGGGCGTTGTCGCATAAGGCGTGCCGACGGGCTTGGTGGTCGCATCACGATCGAAAGGATTAATAACAGCGCCCATGGACAGCGGGTAGGGCGATTGAGCGGATACAGCTGCAGACCTAAAAGGTTGCGATTGAGGGAGAAAACCAGGCGCAGCCATGGCTATCTTGGTGGCAGCGGCCGTGGTGGGAGGAAAAGGACTCGCGCGGGTTGACGACAAAGGAGGCGAGAATGCAGAGGATTTAGCTGACGTATGTGAAATCACACCCGGGGTATTCAAGTCCACATTCATTGCTTAGTTATGCATGCAATTAAGTCACCCTGCGAGAGGTGCCTGAATTTTAGGGACCCTATGATAAAAAGACTCGGACGACGATCGCGCTGATCGTAGGACGATAGAGAAAGTGTCGCAGACTTGCGTCGGGTTGGATTTTTTTGGGCTTTGTGCCTTTTTGGCGTGATGCGACGGGTTGGCTCAGTTGGTTCAGCAGGCACAAAATTGTGGATGCGCCCACAGGATTGCGGCGCGCGGGATGAGTAGGTTGGGAAAAGATTAGGTGTGTATTACTAGTCGACGCGATTGTCGGTTTACTGAATACTCGATTGTCCAATCTTGGGTTGGAGTGACGACGGCGACGCGACTTGGTGAGAAAAATGGAGAACAGTTGCGATGTCTGGGAGCCGGCGACGCGCGATAAGACAGGACGGGATGGAGGAATGCGAATTGCAGGTTGCAGATTGCAGTTCGCCACGAAGACACATAAAAAGAAAGAAGGCGTCGAGCTAGGTAAGTAGGCAAATAGAAACGGGTAAAGGATAGTTTTAGGTAGGATAGGTGCAAGTAGGTAAGTATGTAAGTAGATAGAGAAGTATTTGGAAATAATAATAATAATATTGAGTTTGGGGGTTGGAGAAAGAGACAAGACTGTTTCTGGGTGCAGGTGCAGGCGCAGGTTCAAGTTTAGTTCAGGTTTAGGTTGGTGGGATGGGGTATTGGGGGGGCGTGGGAGCAAAAAAGAAAGGAGGAACCCTGCAACCTTTCAATTCTCTCTTTGGGCTGCTTTGTGTTGTCGTACAGTAGAAGGGCCTGTCTCGCGCAGGGGTTGTAGAGAGTAAGAAGATGGGAAAAAAAGAAAGGAAAAAAAGAGGGTAGAGGGTTTATGGGTTAGAGGATGAAAAAAGTGCTCCAGGGCTGCTCCTGATTTGGCCAGTGATAGATGGATGGACGAGGATAAGGGTGGTGTCTAGCCCTTGAAATTTCTCGATTGGACTGAACATGGAAGTACTGAATGGCTAATGGGTGGGAAAAAGTATGGGAACATGGGGACGTTGAAGTGTGGATGGGCTGGATGGGTAAGTGGGAAGAAGTTTGACTGATCACTTTAGAGCTTATGAGTGGTCAATGGTCTTTTCGGATTGTTTGGACGCTGCCACTCTGCCACTTTCTAGTACGAATATTGGTTGCTTCAACTATTCGTACTCCGTACATACATATACGCATATACCCATTAAAATACCCAAACATTATCCAGGTTTAGGTAGGTAAGATCCCTACACTAGGTACTCTGCAAAGGATATCTAGGATACCATAGGTACCTGTACCTCGGCGCCGTATTTTATGTAGGTACTTAAATATACTCTAAACTATAAGATCATTGATCTCAGGTAGGTACATATGTAGTTACCGGCCGAGCTTTTCTTTTAGTTTAAGGTCATTCATTTATCCTATAGGACGCTAAACCAAAAAGACTTAAAACATAAAACGTTGCAATATCAGAATAGGACATGGGCCAGGGCAAGAAAAGAATATGTAGAGCAGTGTGACAAAGTAAAGCGCAGGCCACTTACGTGACAATGACAGTTTCTTCTTGCCTACTAGGTACCTAAGGTAAGCTGAAAAGCAACAATTTAACGTGTTAGGTAGGGTCAAAAGGGTGTAGCGACCAATGGATGTAGAATAATACCCAGGTTGTTGATAGGCGACCTAGACCCTCCATTATGGAACTCGGGACAGGTGCACGCTAGAGGAGCACGCTAAGCTAGCTTGCTAGTCCCGGAGACGCATTTGCATTTGCAGCGTGCACGCCGACGCGCCGCTACCTAGGAAGAAGCAGCTAATTGCCGGGGGACGAAATGTGGGTGTGGGTGTGGATGGTGGCAGTGTCCTTGCAGCTTTTTTTGAGACCTTGTTCTAAGGTTCTCTCTTTAAACTGCAAGCAGCAACAGAAAAAGACGGTTTGCGGGTAACGACCGGGGTTAGTGCCTTTTTTTCAACACTCCATGCTCCATTTCTCCAAGAGAGCTCTTTAATGAATTTGATGACAGGCACCAATACACCATACTAGGTACGCATCATACCTTCCTTACCTACTAGCACCTTGTGTACCTGAGTACGATACGTACCGTGGCTGTTGGATGAAATGGATGCATGTGTACCGAAGTACTGAAGTAAGCATGTACCTTATGTATTAATTCGACATTTCGATTCGCTACCCTTGCCCGTTCCCCACATTCTCCCATTCGTTCCCATTCGCTAATGTCTAACAACGAAACATAAGACGAGTGGATGGGGAGACGGTTTGTGTGATATTAACGTTGACTAGCGCGAGATGCATCCGAAAGCTAGCAAGAAAGGGCTCGAAATGGACAACACGATCGAGATGTGAGATGTGTGTAGTTGCGTCGAGGTAAAGGAAACCTGCAATGCTTCCCATACTTAACCAGCCTATACCCCTATCTTGGCAAACCTCCATCAATGTCGAAAATGCACACTGCCTCGTTACGAATCATCCATAGTCCTTAGATATGTAGGTGTGGAAATATCTTTCTACACAAATGTGTTTATCCCCGCCAACACCGACAAGCTGTTTAGAGCCCGGGAAGGACAAGACAAACACATGCCATGTGGGTATCCAGTGATAATAGATTATTGTCGAACCCGAGACATCTTTGCTAAGCCCGGTAGTAGATGAAGGCAGATCGAAAGACGATGATGGACTTTCAATGCGAATGGCATTGACGGAGCTTGAAATTACGGTCTGAAGTTCAAATCAGATGTATATAGTAATGAAATTCTGCAGATAGCCCTAGTAGTCACATTTGCTGCTTATGCACCATCGTGTCACTGACGCCATGTAGGCCAGGCTGGGTATGGAAAAACGTGCTTGAATAACCCATGCCGCAGCAAGTGCAAAATGAATATGCTGGGCTGATTGATGATTGTCTAGAACCTTTTGAAGATTCAAGTCCATTCTTGACGACCCACACAAGAGAACCACCCCCCCATTGCCCCCCTCTTCATAGCCTTCTCTTGTACTACGATACGCTTGGACTATCGTACCAATCAGAGAGTCACTGCGTAAAGTGACCGGTGTGATGGGAAAAACCGGGGTGATACCGAGGTTTTACGTAGGAGACTCAGGGCATGATGGTTCGGTACAGTACCGAAGATCTCATTTGGGGATCAAGATCGATCAAGGTGAGCAGGGTGAGCTAGAAAGGCCTTGACCAGATCCACAAACTGTCGAAACCGTGCTTCACCGACTGAATCCCAGGCCAAGATAGATACATACTCACGAGGATAACCTACCAAGGCGCGTAACGGCTATAGGTACCGATTTTGGGCAGTGAAATTCAACAGCATTGCTTGCCAAGTGTGTATGGCCTCAAATCTGTCTCCTCGTGATGAGCAACGGTAGTCCGGATGTTTCAACCGCGAAGATAAACTCTCAAGGCACCTCGGCGCGTCGTGTAGTAATTCATTTTGGCAAGACGTTACAATGTTGACATTACCGGCAGATTCTTCTATATTTCCCTTTTATATCAAGGATATACGTTTCCGGCCGATGTGGGACACTTTGTTCCCTTTGCCAACTTAGGTAGGTCATTGGTAGACTGCCAAGTATGTGCAGATATCTTCTAAACAGGTGTTTATGATTTTTTTCGACTTAGGTGCGGTGTTACCAAACGACCCGACATCGAGGACCCGGGTTGCAACTCCGAACCTTGACTCGGATATCTAGCGAGATATTTTTAATCAATACCTACCTACCGAATGGTATAAGGCGTGCCGGACTTCCAATGGAAATCCGGTTAGAAAAGGCTATATCCGAATTGTCTACAAGCCGTGTCTATCCAAAAGTTAGTTCTGTCGCATAGGTAGGTAGATAGTAAAATATCAAGGATGCATTCCAATCCGTACATTATCAAGATTCAATATCTATGTTGCATTTATCAGACCGACCGGTGAGGATCAGGCAACAAGGCATCAAGAATTGAAGATGGAGGAGTGGATCTCCGCGCTGGACGGCGAGGGCTGTGACTGGTGAAGAGATGACGGGGGGCTAACCATGCAATGCAGATAGCTGAACGTAGCCCGATGCTACGTAAAACTCTTTGTCTAGTACGTACCTATCCCCACCGTCGTCTTTCAGACTCACTTATGACAAGTCTTGGCTCCTTCAAAAAAAGGGCTCTGGATGAATTGTGGAGGATCATCGACTATCGTGTACCCAGGCACGATACGATAGGGATGAGCACTAGATGTGGGATATGTCGATTAGCACAAGCGTCGATCAAGTGAAGCTAGAGCTAACTACCTGGTCACCTCACGCAATAGGTAGGGAGGTCTCATTGTACGGGTCAAGAGACATCGAAGAAGGTTTCGCTTTGAAGAATATAGAAGCTTGGTTCAGCCGAGTCCCACACAACTTTCCTCAGTACGCGTGGTTAAGTTTTCTTTGTTCGGATCTAATGAGTAGACTCGCAGCTAATTTAGATTCAAAACGGCCAGAGTAAAGAAAGATCTTTGTGTTGTGTTTTTGGTGTCTCGTACGAGTTGATCAAGTCATGGAACCGACGCGACCCTCAGCCGTGTACCAAGGTAGTATCTTGACAGGTAGGTATTTATTTCCAACGCGACATCACTCAGGCATCGTTTCCGTGGGGTTAGGAGGATAGATAGCCTTTCTATTTATGATGCGACCTAAGCCATTCCTCCAAATGATATCTCAGATATGTCGATGCTTGCCTCACTATGTATTTACTTCGTATGGACATTTTATTCATCTACACAGTTGTGCAGGTAAACAGGGTATGCTAGGCACATGCATCGTACCTGGTAGTGGGGAGTACCTACCTAGGTACCTAGGTATCTGGTCAATATAGTGGAGCACACATATGTAGTTCTCCATTTTTCTACATTTCAACCCTGGAGGCCCACTCTTGCGCTCGTGCTATGGATTCGTGCCGCGACTCTAGACGCTTTTCAGCCTTAGCGGCTTTTCTCAGAAACGCCATCTCTTAGTCTTGCAATCTTGAAGGCAATTGCGTGTTGCCAATGCGACACCTTCCACCCCTCCATCCTCCATCATGGATGTATGTACTAGGTATCACTAACGAAACTCGGGATAAACGCGAACCTACAAACTTCATCGTCTCATCTCATCCTACATGCATACCTACCTACCTACATACTATGTATGTATTTAATATATATGCAAATATATTATATGGTCGCACTCCATCTTACCACCTCATCATCGACGATGAGCATACGATCTAATAAAAACTGCATCTTTGCTATCGACATCGACTTTCATTAGCTGCCAGATGTATTGCAGCTGTTGCGCTAAAATAGCAACAGCAACGGCCAGAACTAGGCCAGGAATACCCCGACAGTCCATATTACCCATGCCACCGCGGCAGACATAACTTCATACGCACCTTGATAGTCTTCAGATCTGCATGATCTAGCATGCTTCAAAACGACCTTTTCGAATAGCTTCTCTTGTCCGTGGCTAGCGTGAGCTTTTTGGCTGAGCTGCCCTGATGAACAAATCAGCTGACTATGCCATCTCATCCTCCCGGCATAGCTTAGTTTCGGTAGAGGCAAAGTATGAACATCTCTATTGGCTAGATCACACTATGATCTTGCTTTTTCGGGGTTTCAGATCGGAATATGAACATTTCGGTCACCCGTCGTTGAAGGTTTTCGGGCGCGGCAGCGATCTCTCGATCAGATATCCGAACACATACATATGCCATGGATGTCGCATGTTCTCGAGCCTTCTGCGACAACAATTGGAACCCTCGCTGGTCGCCCTGCGAAGCTGCGAACTCACGCAAACCGCTGAACCTTGCAATCCATGATGGTGGGTGGGTATAGAGACATCAGCCTCATATTCGAATGGACACGCAGCGCATATCCAGCCTGCTTTGATAGTGTTTTTCTCGGCGTTCGTCCTGCTGGGTAAGGCGGCTTTATCGTAAAATATGCATGGTTGGGTTACACGGCATGTGCGCTCTCTTGTGAAGAGGCACATTGAAAAATGACATCTTTCGACCCTTCAGCATGCTAGAAAACACCACGTAAGTGATGGATGGGTAGCTTGAGACAATAAATGGAACGAGTCCCGATTCGTGCTTCTTCCAAAGCACCGTCGTGCCTGGACTAGAAGCTTGACCACGAGGTATTCTACTACAGTACAAATGTAGACCCGACTTTCGAGACCGGTCATCTACTGACCCCCCGACCCCCCAGCAGGGCACGTCTATATACCCTCATGCAGGAGAGATGCAACGCAATATGTGGACGACACGCATACATCTACGCCCCATCAGACGCATCTCGACTGCTCGAGTAAGCAATATGGGCCCCTCGATGGGGTTTAATTAATCGAGGCACTGTAGTTGCATCCAGTGCCATTCACCAAGCTTAGGCCAATGGATTATGCATTCTGCGGGGATTATCTCATTCGTCGAAACGGCAGATGCCCCCAGCCTCATGCATGGCGCCATTGGGAGCAACATGGTGGTCTAATCCCTATCTACCTATTACAGCCCATTTCGGAGCCACATACGTCTCGTAGGGTGCCTTGAAACGAACAAAGGGGCTTTCCCGTATGGGACGACCTTCGCGAATTTGCATATCTTGCCAACTTTAAGAATAAACTGGGAATTAGTGCTATTATGAATCGATGCTAGAATCGTCTAGATGCTAAATATGCTAAATATTTAGAACAGTCTTCCCGGCGCCCCGGAAACTTGCTGCTGACCGCAGGAGTCATCCTTGTCAAATCTCCAGAGGAAAAAGTAAAGAAAAGGCTTTCGGGGAATCCTTTAGCATGTATAAACGGCGAAAGCCTCTAATTTAACAAGCGACCGACTCATCGGTGCCGTCCACTGCCGAACCGGGCTGACTGCATATGAAGTAATGCGCAAACCAGATTTCGATTCTCTTAAAAGATACAGGGGATTCCTAGCTACGAAACTTCGGAAGATTCGACTCGTATCCTTATACTAGGTCCAAGCTTCTCCCGGCAAGGCTACCTGTTGGCTAATGAAGCATTACTCCTGGCGAACAAAATCTGCAATCCGGTCCTCTGAGCGCAAGCGCGATGGTTGGGGGGGAATGGACTTCATCAGCCCTTTCATCGGAGAAACGAGGTTTTGCTGAGATTGAAACACGTCTATCACTTGTCACCGACACACCGATGTACCGATGCACTGCCCAACACAGCATAGCCCAACGACCCCCACGATGTTTTACTACCAAATAATGCCCTCTGAGACCTCAAATGTCTAGAAATCTTCCAGATCGACGTCTTACCTAGGTAGGTACCTAGTAAGGTCTCAATCGGTAGTCTGCTCGGAAAGGCTACGTCTCACCCAGCTTATCACCAACGAAGGACATTGGTCTAATAGAGATCAGTACACCCCCGCTCACCGACAGATAGCCTCATTAAACGGCGATAAACTTGCGTTTTACCTTGGACACATTCGACGATTCCGAATCGCATCACCACGAGGACAAATCACGGCGTCCTTTGCTCAAACAGGATGTTGAAGGAACAAAGTCATTCCTAAACATGATACCATATTCTCGGGAAGAGGGTCTAGGGCTCCAGCGTGGGATCGCTTCCATCAAATATGGCAAGTCGTGAAAGCTTTGTGTGGCCCCTTGCTTAGGCCCATGTCCGGGTACTGATACCCGGCTCGTGCTAATGAGTGCTATTCGCATACGGTTACTCCATACGCGCCTCGGCGTCTTTCTGGAATTAATTCTCGAACGAGCTAGCTACCTAATCCGGTCTGCTCGGCGTTCTAGGCGCAACGGCGACAACCGTCTACCATTGCGGTTCCTCATTTCTAAGAACGCGAGGCGTCCGTACACGTGCATCTGATGCTTGTTGCCTGTAAATCAACCGTGGATGCCGAATCAGTACATGGATATGTTCGTAGGGCAACCCAGCAAGGTGGGCGACTAGCCATCCGGCAGACCCTTTAATGATCGAGGGGAGTGGCGGTGGCCCGCGTGCTTCTGAAGTCACATGTTTCCTGCTGCATTTTACATCCGTGCTCGATGCCAATGCCAGTCAGGCACCAAGTACGTACAGTACATTTCAAAAGAGGGATGTTCATAGATCGTCACTTTGCAGCAGTGAGACCTAGAGCTAATGTACACGGCTACTACCGCCCATCGTAAGATCAATAGATGCTAGTCCGAGCAGAATATGTAGAGGAGGTCAGCAAAGCATGACAACAACATACGTAGCACTTTCCAAGCTTTTCAACTACCGAGATCTACGCCGCTGTCCAGATCTGATCTACTAAGATTTCATCGAAAAAGGGGGTGGCGATCCGAGCACTGCCATCAGGGCCGTGCAAAACCTTTGGTCAAACCAGAGTTCACCATTGCTTGGTCCCTTAAACTAAGCCTCGAGAGAAACACAGTTTCATCTCTTCCCGCTCCACCCCCGCATTCCCCGAGACCAAGCGGCCCCGAATCTAACGTCTTGCGTTCTACATCTCCGTAGGTTGATCCCGCCCTTTCCGGGTTGCTATCCATTGTCTTCACCGGCTCTATGGCGAATACGAAGTCGAATCGACGCATCTAGAACGTTACGTGTCGTATTTCTGTCGTCGGCGGTATAGCAAGTAAAACGTAAGAACCCTTATGTATATGCCCGACAGGCATGAAGAGACTACACGACGGCTTCAACGGATCTCCAATCGACGCAAGTCGAGCCAATATGCCGTGTACTTATTCGAAACTCGATAGTGATCCGCTTTTCTAGTACGTACCAAGCAACCTATTCCAGCCCCCCAGAAATTATGTAGGTGTTGATTTATTCTCCGACGAGATGGAGGCGATCGCAGAGATCATTAGGTAATACATAAAACAGTTGATAATCGAATACGTAGACCCTGCCAAGACATAATCAACTCCACTTGTTTTCTATTTGAGGAATCCTGGCAGTGCCAAGACTATGCATGTTGAGGTTCTTCGCTTATATAGACGTTTATATCACTAGTAAACGGTTTCGAATAATGGGTGGTGAGTCGCGTATGTTGGAAGCTTATAATGGCAGCTTATGCTGAACAGCTAGAGTAAGTAGCCCCTTTGAATTTCCCTTTCTCTTCATTTCCAAGGTATCGATCCAAGCTCAGACATAGGTAGGTAAGTTGAGCTGAAAGACGCAGCCAATTCAACATCAAACTGACGATGATCAAGTAGTGTAGCTTAGGTATTAGACCTCCAGCCCTAGCATTAAAACTGTGGACATACAGTTGGCGCAAGAGCATTCCAGACATGCTGGGCTAGACCACTCCAGCATAGCCCTTGGATAGTACTGTTCCTACAGGGCGATATAAGCTCTCGGATCTAATGGAAGGGTGGAACAAGGAGCTAATCTAGGCCCCGTGTTCAAAGGTCTATGATGTTGCCATCATGGTAATTTTTACCTAATCGTTGCCATGTGGGGCAGTGTCGTCGTACTAAGAGAAGGATGTAGGTACGGGACAGGAAACATGAGGTCTGGTGAGGTGAATGTGATAGGACTGATGCTATCTCAGGGGCTTAATTTGTTGAGAAGTCTTGGCCATACCAATACTTGTTGACTCATCTTTAGCCTAAGGGGGTTATACGTCGTTGCCTGATGAAAGCAGCAAACCAAACTAACGTGCAATAACACGCATTATTGGTATACACCGGGGTGATTCATGTCATCTACCAGATAGTGGGACGTAGGAATACTATCATTAAAGATTCGGGGGTTCATTTGCCGGTATAAAGGGGCTTTTAGATGTTTGTTGACATCCAAAGGGTAGAATATCTAGGTAGGTAAACCGACGATGTGAGATAGCAACAAGGTAGATTAAAACGTAAGGGCCAGCATGTGATATTGGAAATTTCATGCATTTTCTAGAAATACCGATTGCAATTGCCGCCCTTACTGTCTGTGCAAATGTCATTGCTATTACAGATAACGTAGAATATTTCCCTGTAGGCGAATACATTGACTCAAGACAAGGCTGTGCCCAGAATTACCTCAATAGAATGGCAATAGGAAATTTGGCAGTCTTTTTTACTTAGAGTTGTATGCAGTTTCTTGAAAACTTACTGAGGTAGAAAAGCGAGATTAAAGCTCAAGATATAAAAGTCTACATGAATATGAACACCATCGTGTATATTTTGAGCTACTAAAAAATTACCTGGAAACGTATCTACTTAAAAGCCGGCGTGATACGTGATGTTAATTCGAATTGAATTGAATACTTTGAACAATGCACTAGGGATAGGAACTTCGATGGTAATCTGGACTGAGGCAGAATGGCTTATGAACTGCCTTTAGTTAATTGCCGTAGATATATATAGAAACTTACCTCCGGAGAAAATGGCCCCTGATACTTTCATGCCACGTTGGTTATTCTAGGAAGCGCATGCTGATTGATAGCGCTGAGTTGTTGTATTATAGAACCAGAGCAGAATGGCCCGTGTGAATACCGCTACTACTTTTACCTGGTATACTATTCTTCAGCCGATACTTAGGTAAGGCTGTGGTTAATTTCTATCCTTGCTTGCTATCCCACATCTAATCATCAAGCGTCTCCCTTACATATAGTCTACCCCAGCCTCGACCCCTATTTGATTCGCACACTCACTAATTCCTTTAAAATAATGGCAGTGAGAACTATGTTAGATGCAGATATAATTTCCTCCCTGAATTCCATACCTCTATCACACGATAAACTATAGTACTATGTGAAGGGAGTTTACTATCTCAGCCTATGCTCGCTATCCCTCCTTTAGAGTCAATAATTTACCGGCACCTCCCTAGGTTAATCTTACCTATCTGTTAGTTGAACTTCAGACAACCACGACTTTAATAAAATCAATAGACTACATCAAGGAGCGGGGTTTGAGCATTTCATAAATTTCGGTGACAGATGTGAAGAGTTAACCCGTTTGGCGTCCCGGTGAGTATTGCTGCAGGGGATGATCCAACCTCCACCCTTTTATCACCACCCTAGTCCTTTCGAGAATAGGACCCTATAACCAAGGCCCAACAAGAAGCTCATTGTTAAACGCATGCGCATTCTCTTGGCAGGTCTTGACGATTCTCGGGGGATAGGAGCTCATTTGGTCTTTCTGTTTCCGGTCCACCTTTTCGTTTCTAATAGGTGCCTATTACTAAGACAATTTGCTAGAAAGATTTTGCTATGGAACCCGAATGTTGAGATTGATAATAATTCCTGAGAGAACCGGCAATTGGCCCCATCGTTAAAGTTACACGTGGATCAAGTGATGTACCAAACCACATCAATGAGTTTGTCAAGTATCTAATCCTTCCTTCCCCGTACAGAAGTCCAAAAAGGAAGTCGAGCCCTGATAGGTAGCTACGATACGTAAACTTGATGAAGACTGAAGGAGCTATGTAGTAGCTAACTAATGTGTAAATCGTAAGGTGCGGATTTGGACGAGGAAGGTGATACTATGTAGTCGTACTCTAACCTACCTAACGACGTCTCTCAGAGAGTTCCCCAAAATCTTGCAACTTTATTCAACATCGGTTGATAAACTCGCAGAATAATGATACGCTTAGCAAGCTCAAGGTCGGATCTTGAGAAGAGATCACATTGATATAATGTTCAGCGACGATATACACGGCTCGCTATATTTTGAACCGCCACACGATGTCTACAAAGATAAGAGTCGCCGTCGCGGCCGATCAACATCTCGACGTTCGACCTCCAATATCGATTCCACGCCTTTTACGCCGCCGCCAAACCCAGGCAGCTCTTGGATAGCTCTTCCAAGATTGTTTAGGAGGCCTGGTAAATATCTATTGCTTCTAGTCGCTGCCGTCGTATCAATCTCCTTTTGGTACCCCTTTTCAGGGATATCTGTGGGTCGCGTCAGCCGCTTTACAACCCACGAATGCGGCTTTGCTCTCGGCTCCTTGCCGGAATCGCGGACAGGAGAGTTGAGAGATACCTTGGCTGGGTACAAACATCGTGGTGGAAATTGCAATGTTTCCTCCTTAGATCTTCATATACCTTTCGGGTCTATATGCCCGAACAAAGACTCGCTACTGACAGCCATGTCTTCCGGGGGTCGGGTTGGCAAGGATTCCCCATATATGCCTCGGGGTTGCGATATGCAGTGGTTCAGCACGCTGGAAGCATGTGAGATCCTCGGACGGTACTCTCAAGTTATCCTCGTAGGCGATTCTATGCTGAGACACGTCATCGGGGCGCTGAATATCTTGATTCGAGAGGATTTGGGGTATGGCGGAGTCACGGATTGGAATTTCGACGCCGAGGAAAAGTATGGATAAATAATATGCGCCCTCTGGAAGTACCTGGTGACCTCGCCGCTAATGAAACGTCAACAGACGCAAGTGCTTCTGCCATAACCAATTCGACGTTCACGACTGTTCCGTCCAAGGCATTTTCAGTACATCGGATGTTCTTGAGCATGACCCTCTAAGCCTGTTGTGCCCGAAAATGATCCCGGAATGGAACACGGATTTGCGGAGTAGGTCTCGGTGTGATGTCGGCGGACGGACCATGTTGACACATGATGGCAGTTGAGCAAATGGTGCGATACCCTATCCCCGAGGAAGAGCGCCGACGGTTTGAGAAGGCAATTGATCCGAACCCTTCTCAACCGAAAGCCTTCATCTTGGGTCACGGGTTATGGAATAATCTGGACGTGGACCAAGCCGCGAACTGGTTGGATTTGGTGCTCGACACAATTGAGTCGAAAACCGGAGCACGCATGCGACTACGGGGCCGTAGCCCAAGGAAAAATCTACCGATCCTGCTGATGACGCCGAACGCAGCGGGAGAGGCAAAGCCGGATGAGTGGATCGTTAGTCAGGGAAACAAAGCCCTGATCCGGTTCGAGCACGCGATGGCAGTTCAAGCCGCCAAGAGGCGAGTAGACCACCTCGGGACGTGGAATATGAGCATTCAAGCGACTCTATACGACGGCGTGCATATGGACATGCGAGGAAACCTCCTAAAGGCTATGATGGTATTGAACTGGTTGAACTTATTGGACGCTTGAGGATAGACTGTGCCATGGGCCGGCATCTTCGGTTCGTCCTCCCCCACGTAATGGGCGAATAATTGGCAGCTGGGTCTAGATGTATTGGACTTTTGATGGAAAATGAGGAGAAAGGGTGTAGAGATACTCCTTCGAATGCACGCGCGCACACCCGTCATTCTAATGCATAGTTACAAGTACCTTAGGTTAACAAAATTCAAACGACCGGCCCCTGCTGCGCGTTCAACAAGGAACTCTCCGCGATATGCAGGAGATCTAATAGGGCTATATTACTACGACCTAAGCACAGCATGGCTCCCTAAATTTTCCATGCAAGGGGCTGGTCCAATCGCACCGTCTGGAGTCCATCCCGCCCACGTACCTGGCGAATGCCGCCGTCCGAGAGAACCGTTTGCCGCGCCCGCTTACATACCTACCTAGGTACGCTGAGCGCTAGGTAAGGGCTCGGACGGGATATGCCGTGGCATGTGTATGTACCAGATGTATTTAGATATGGTACGTAAGTCGGTAAGTATGTAGGTAGGTATAGGTTAAGTAAGTAAGTGGGTGTGCGCTCGCGAGACGAGCAGTACAGTAGGTACCCCATCTTTATCTGATCCCATGTTTTTCTTAGCTGCGCGTACGATATATGTGCGCCATGCCATGCCATGTACCCGCGTAGGGTAGCATGATTGCATCCTCGAATTTCGGCCGTTCTAGGCGACGTAAGGCATTGGACCCGGGAGGCAGGGCGCCCGATTGGGCGGGACTAGGTATCTAGGTAGTTACCGTGTGTAGGCTAGGTAGGTGGTGAGCAAGTGGGAGGTATTGTGGGAGGACACTTGTTTAGTTCGTGGTATGGATATTTGGTTTGTGATAGATCAGATATCGATGGGGGACTATGCGGGATGAGGATGGGGTTTTGAAAGGGGAGGCTTGGTAAAGAGCCCTGAGCTTTGGTACTTGAGTGTGTTCTTGGTGTGCTGACTCTTTTGAGATAGCATGTCGTTATCGCGATCTGAGACTTCTGTGCGCGGATGTGGGTTTCATGAGGAAGACAGGTAATTAGCTGGATTGCTCGTTATTACCTAACTACGGAGACCTTAGATGGGTGCCGTTGATATAAGCCGAGACTCCCATATCGTGTACGGCATATACACATACTTTCATGAAATTGCTAATATTGTATTTTACTCTGAAAGTCGCACGGCCCCGTACGAAATATGCTCTGAGGACTGACGTATCGCGGATTGAAGTACGTATAGGAAACATAACCATGTTCTCACCAAAGACACTCAGTATCCTTTCAATACTTACGTTTGTCAAGCTAGGAGTTCGACATAAGTGAAGCCTGGGCGCCTTTTTTAAGATCAAGCCCCTATATGCTGGGTTAAGAATAAGGGCGATGGTTAGAGTTAGAGTTGATCGAGTGTGCCTATATGTTGTAACATCTCTGGAAGAGCCGACAAAAACTTGGAACTACAGCTCCAAACTCATTAGGGATATCGTCTCACAGAGCTTTACCCATAGTTCGATCTCGATCTGGCCGTCTAAAGGGTTCTAGTGAACCACGTAGGAGAATCCCAAATCGAATTCGATGGTCTGCAACTGAGTAACATTGATCAGTGTTACTTGGAGTAGATGATAGATGTCTGTGTCTTAATCCGTCGGCGTGGCGAAGATATTATTGGGTATAGATGTCGTTTTAAGATCTCTCTAGATATTCAATCGTGGAGAGCATGTTGTTCGTACATTTGGTGTGTTGATGTCGCAATTGGTTCCCGCCATCATCCTCTGAGAGTTTCACCGGTCTACTTCATCCTTCCGATAACAAGGGATATGAATTAGTGTGCTATAGGATGCCTATAATTATGAGTCAACTAGATGGATTGTAGGTTGTTTCCGTGTTCATTAATAGCTTTAATTGCTGAAGCCGATATTCATTGCCGACCGCATGGTATGTGAACAATCTAACTGAGCACAATATCTTCGCAATTGAGATGGCTTTAATTGAATGAGTGATACTGAAAGCGATAAACCTTCATTGTATCGAATTAGAATAGTATCAGCTAGGAATGAATTGTAAATGGATTGTGTTATATGTTGAACGCGTGGATATAATGCCTTAAGTGTCTAAAAAAAAGGGGTAAAAGGGGTAAACAATCTCGTAGGGACTGCGTACTGCAGCATCATCTCTCACAAAATCATAAGATCAAGCCATTAATATGATTATAACCAATCCACAAGTAATTATTGATGGTATTTAATCTTGGTTTATTTCTAGCAATTGTATGTCAGTTGGAAATATGAATCATCCAAGTGACCTATAAGAGATTACTTACAGTTCATACATGTCGATGGGATGTTAAGGGTTTCTTAAAAAATTACCTGAAGATCTTGTCACAATACATATATCAATCAATTAACTAACAATACTTTAAATTCACCAATTCCCAGATATAAATATATGGTCCCCTTGGTAGCTCGATACAACTCATTGCCCCTTGACTTTCGCACCATAGTCAACATGTCAATTCACCTAGACAATCAGTAGCATAGGAAAAGGAAGGAAACAAAACAGAGGCTAGCAAGTGATGTTCATTTAACGACGCCAACAGGCACGGCGCAGCAGAGGGAGGGCGAATGATAAATCGCCAGGTAATATGAATAGACTGTGCCACACGCCATCACCTGCCCTAACAACATACTTAGGAATGCCTCCATAGTTTCCTATAGATTCCCTGCGCATATCGTCAATCACAATAATACCAAGTGTTCGCAATTACTCAAATATCTTCATTAAATACGAGTTTGAAACTAGAAGTCTTTCAGAATAAAGTATTTGAGATCCATATAAAACCATTTTCTTTTGTTTAAATATGTAAATGTGTTTATAGAGTGAGAATCCTTGGCCTAGATATGGGGCATCTGTAGGTGGGCTATTAGCGCATCCATCGCGCCAACTTCAGCTCGCGATCTAAAAAACGGGGATGGGTAGATCCTTGGCTGAAGCCTACCTAAAGCAAAATCACTTGCTTCGGTATTCAATATGGCAACTTAAACATCACACACCCAATTCCAATTCCATTTCGTGATTAAAACGGGCGCGCGCATTTAGCTAGGGAACATTTAGTCCGGGCGGTACAAGAAGGGGATCTCCAAGATGCCCTCCCGCATCACAGACCTCTTCTCCTCGGGGTACCCCCCGCTCACCTCGCGCTCCCCGCTCCCACCACATCAACTCCCAGCCGCCTACGCGGCCGTAGTCCTAGGCTACTTCCTCGGGCCCGGCGCCCTCCAAACCCTCGGCGTCACATGCGTGCTCCTTTACTTCGGCCTCCTGCGGCCGTTCTTCACCACCGGCGACGTCGTGACCGACTACACCATGTCGAGCTCCTTCTTCGTCCTGTGGATCTCGTACCTGGACCACCGTGGCTCGAAAAGTGCCGGCGGCCCGCGCTACACGGGGAACCCGGATAAGCCGCTGCCGCCGAACGGCGGGGACGCGATGACGCGGGCCCAGAAGCTGAGGTGGGCGGTGAGGCTGGCGAGCACGCCGCGCGGCATCGGCTGGGACTGGCGCGTGAAGAACGTGCCGCCGCATCCGGGGGCGGACCTGGCTCCGCTGTCGTTCGTCTGGACGCAGGTCGTCGAGGTGGCCTGGCGCACGGCGCTGAAAGCCGCTGCGGTGTACGTCATCGGGTTCTGCAAGGTGGTCCAGCTGTCGACGACGACGTCGGCGATGGGTGGCTGGCTCCTCGACGCGACGGTGGCGTGGTGCGGCGCGGTCTGGAGCTGGAATACGATCGGGTCGTCGAACGCGGCGGGTGCTGCTATCACTGTGTTGCTTGGGATCTGCGAGTCGTGGGAGTGGCCGCCTGTGCTCGGCGCGCTGGGAGATGCGTGGAGTGTGAGGCAGGTGTGGAGGTAATGTAACCTCTGGAATCCGAGTTCAAGGGAAGGGCCGGTTGACTAACGGCCTCGGATTATAGTACTTCGTATCATCAGATCATGCGAAGAGTGAGTAGCTCCTAACGTCGAGGCGTGACTACGTACTGTACCAAATCGTATAACTAACTCCCTTTTTCTCATATATAGCCCTTCCAAACCCCTGGACTCCGCCTCGCACGCTTCCTCGGACTGAAGAAAGGCACGTTCGGCTCGCGCTACTTGCAGCTCTACTCCGCCTTCTTTGTCAGTTTCTGCACGCACTGGTTTCAGTCATTTGTCGTCTCGCGCCACGACAACGGCGAGCTCGCCTTCTTCATGCTGCAGCCCGTGATCATCAGCGTAGAGGACTTCCTACAGTGGATTTGGCGCAAGTCCATAGACCCGAAACGGAAGAAGGACCTCACCCGGTTGGAGACCGTGGTAGGCTACGTCTGGACGATCGCGGCCTTTACCTTCACATTGCAACCTGTTATGAGAGGCTGGACTGATATTGGTCTAATTGGGGGAGGTGGTCCAGACGAGAAGGCAGCTCTTCTCTTAGGGCATCAGCATGGCATGGCATACTTTCAAGGGTGGTGATGTGTACTTGGTCATATGTAAATGTTGAATCAGGAGTCAGACCACTTGTATATGTGGTGTAAGGCAGGACGCTTAGGGGAAAGGAGACTAGATACAAGTACAACTAGAAACAGAGTAGAGCTATCGCCAGCTTGGACTGACGTTGAATGATCTACGCTACTTGGTAGGGATTAGGGGATAGAGTTGAGGCGAGCTAATAGACTCTCAGACTCTGCACTAGGACATCTAGTGTCCAATAACGGTATCCACTCTGCCACTACTCGAACCCTTTACCAAACGCCCAATTACGTCATTGATCTGGCGTCGGGATGCTTTACTTACAAGAGATAGTCTGGTTCACGATAGTTGCAGGAAATTAGTATTGAGATATTTCATATTGATGTCAATTGAAAGGAACGTAGGTATTCTGCCTGCCAGGTTACTTATTACAACCAGAAAGGAAAAGAGTTGAAAAGGAGAGTAATCCTAAGCTGGCCATCTTTCCAGGTCCAGAATTTTCTCGTCCTTATGTGCTAATGATCTCAACGCCATACGATTTCTTCTCAGTTAGTTCATCTCAGTCCAGCGAGCCATAACAAGTCTCTTCATCAATCCTCACTAGGAAAATCCGGTGTTGTGTCGAAGCCAGCTGACGTCACGGGCCAACGACGGGGGGTATCATTTCTTAGGCTACATTCTCGGTCTTCTTGTCGTCGAGGACAACGACGCCCTCTTCCACGTATACGGGGGGAGGGACATCATCTTCCTCCACATGCGCCATCAGACCCGACTTCTCATCATGGAGAGCAGCTTCAGCGTGGGAAGCCTTGTGATGATGTCCATGTCTGTGGTGTCGTCGAGAGCTACCTCGGCGAGCAACTAGTCGCCAGAGGAAAACGACGAACGTACCGACCATCATGCCGAGACTATCATTGAATTAGTATATTCATCATAAATACCTTAGAGTGGGGGAATCTTACATGCTAGCAGCGACACCAGCCAGGAGACCGATGGCAACCGGGAGAAGGATGTGCGAGGCAATGTTCTTAAACAATAACCCCCAGTTCCTCTCGCGATGGCTGGGCGGAAGGCTGTCACCACCGTTCATAGGACGAACATTAATGGATCCGTCTTGCTTGGCTTGACCGTTGCCTTTGGCGTGAGCACGATGACCACCGCAGCCCTTATGAAGACGAAGGCTAGCGAGCCTCTGCATAATGATGGCCTTCCACTTGCAAAGCATGGTCGTGCATTCCTCCTGCTTATCCATCGGGTTGTTCTGCTTCGTCTCGGAGTCCGTAGTCTCGATGTCGCCGATCATCAACTGTCCCGTGGGAGTCTTCACAAGCTTGATCTGAACATTCGGAATACCATCAACGAAGACTTCGCCAACCTCTATGATGTCGAGGTCGATCAAAACGAGTTCTAACGAATCCTCAGGGGTGGAGACGGGACGCGTCTGCATGCCGAAGCCAAGGGTTTGTGCTGGTTGTGGCTGGGGACCCTTGTAATGAGTAGTTGGTCGCTTTGTCTGTCGGCGCGGAACATCGGGACGAACGACAGCAGTAAGGCTGTTTCGGAAAGGGTCTGCGTTCGGGTAGAGTTCGAAGCCGTTCAGCATCAAGCGATCGGCGCTACCAGCAGTCTCGATACTGAAGTCAAGCTCCAGATGGCTAGGAATATCATTCACGACCTCGGCCGTCTCATGGTGAGGAATGCGAACCTGGCATCCAGGGCACTTAAGCCTGAGACGCCTGGCATCATTGGCGAAGCCTGTGTCGACAGGAACCGGAAGAGTAGTGGCTAGATGGTTATCGGCTTCGGAGACCTCAGGAGGTAATAATAAGGCGTTAGTCGTGTAAGCCGCCAGGCCCGCGGCGGCAATGATCGATGTCAACTGCATTTTAGGCGTGTTCAAACACAGTAACGGTAGAAGAATAGGTTTAATACTTCATGGAAGCGCAAGGTGCGAAGGTAGGTAGGGCTTTGTAGTTGTTTTGATGAAGGAAAGGAAAGGAATGGTGGGTGGCGTGTTGATGGTTGATTAAAGGTCGACGTTACTACGGACCCTGCGGGACTGGGCGACTTTGGAAGGGACGACCTGTCTCAAACTTACACGGTGCTACACGGTGACAAGGATAACCTGCCAGCTGGAATTGAGTTCCAGACCAATTTGTTGAAGCTAAAAACCAGCTGCAACCACTTGTCAGCGCGAAAGCAGCGGACAGTACAGATCTGCACTAGATACGGTGCTTACCCCCTAAAGGTTCTAGTAGAATCTACATTAGCAATCCGAGCGTGCCGGATTCATCAACAACCCCTACCAACACGTCATGTCACATGACTCAGCTAAAATGATACCTCCATACGCTCGACGTGATCGATCGTGTTGCCTATCTATTATTAGTACCATCGTAACACCTGGTAACTTTGTACAAACGCGAATCAATACGAGAAGCTCACAACTTGCGAGCTGCATAGTACGACGTCCGACTCTTAATTCTACTACCTAAGGTACTCTCGACTATATATATGTTACCTGAGAATTATTGGATTACGTACTTCCATGCTACGCTTACTTGGGTACCTTAAAAACGATACGATACCAATCTTTGACATATTTTATGGTAGATAATTACAACTATGTACCTACCTACGCAGTGAGCTATTGATATTTACGTAGCCCCCAATGCCAATACGTCTCTATCAACGCCTCACGACTTTCAAAGTCGGCCATCTATGAGATCGAGACGCGAGAAATCTGTTCTGCCTGCATCGGAAGCCAATGGTAACTGCGCGGCCCGATATAGATATCCCGTTTCACACACAGGGTTCGACAAAGTCGCATTGTCGCAATCTCCTTCGCAACGGACTCTCATTGGTCACACTTCTAGTAGGTAACAATCTCCAATTCCAGCCTCCGGGATGAGTCAGCAGATACAATGCCCGAGTTCACGGATATTGCTGTCGCCTAGATTCTACTCCCACGGAGTTAACTTCAAATTACAATATTTATCTAATAATTACTTTGAGACTGTTTTAGAATATTAAAAACCCCATTCCTGCGAAGCACTAATGTTGTCTAGTTTTCTACTTGTTTAGGGTGCGAATACCTCTGCATCAGCTGTGAAGTCCCGCTCATCCGGCTCGCCATATTTCTGGTACCAGTCTAGGAGGGCAATAACATCGTTAAAAACCCCTATCCCAAATTGACCTAAAAAAGCTACATAGCGCCATGACCAAGCTTGATTCGCATCCCCCTTAGGTCGGCTATACACTATGTAAGAAGTTGACTCGTTTCCGCTACCACACATGAAGCCGGCGGCAACATCATACTTTTGCTTATGTCCATATGTTTGCTCGAGGATGTACCGTCCCGACCTGCGCCTGTTTTGGGTTCTCTCTGCTAGAGAATCCGCGCTTGCGAGGTTTCTATCGACCCCCTGACCCTTCCAAAAGATCAATTGCTCGGTAGTGTCACGGAGCATGCGCCAGCCGGGGCCCTCTAAACTATCAACGTGCTGGATGAGGGTCCTGAAATCACGCGGCAATATCCACGCTCCGGTGGACATTCGAAACGCGAAAGGCCCTGGAGGATAGCCGACGTATAGACCTCGCGCTTCGCTGCCCGCCATTCCGGATCGGAATGTCTGGAGGCACCGTCGAGGGCTAGCTGAGGCGCGAGAACGTCCCAGTACTTGAGGGCATCAGAAGGGCGCTCAATAGGCGGCTGAGCATTTTCTTCAGGTGCTCCGACCAAGCGAAGTACATAATCCAGACGGGTCTCTTCTTCCTTCTCGGGAGATTCGAAGAGGTCCGGATCGTCTGCGCTGACAGACTCAGCCCGTGGAATAAGTACGGACATGGCGCGGTGATTGGCCCGGCCAATATGCTCGCGGTAGGCGGCGAGAGCGGAAAGGACGTCTGCTTCAGAGGCCATAGTGTATGGTCGCAATAGTATTGAGATGGTACCCGTCGTATAGAGTCGTACGGTAGGTAGTAGAGCAGTTTTTAAGATGAAACTTTTAATATTAGAGGAGTTTCGGTATTTACGAGCGACTGAGTTCGGCTTGTCTGGATAAATTTTTGTTGTGAAGGTTTAAGTATGGGCTCCAAAGTCGTCGCGGTGCAAAAATATTGATACACCCGTCTGTCTTTGCTTTTGCAGATGTATTCCTTAGGAAGTATAGACCTGATTGTACAAAGCAAATCCCCAGGTACGTGGAGTTGCCTACATGTATAGGGGGGTCTATACGTGTTTTCTATCCAGGCTAAGCCCAGTTTCAAACAAGTATGCATTATAATCTTAATTGCTAGGCTATAATTGGTTATTGCTATAACACCAGTCGCAGTAGAAATGATGTATTGGTGTCACCGTTCTTAGTATGTGCTCATAGCTCTTACTTTCGCCGGCGAGCTGGCCGTGTACGACGTTATCCTTGCTATGCTAGTAGTACTTAGGTACCGCGATTAAGCCATCGCCTTCAACATTATTCACTTGATCCTAAACCATGTCTCTCGGCTGTATCACAAGCTGATTTGTCGCTCTCCAGGCTATCGCTAGGTCCGAGTCGACGTCGATTCGCAAACGGATTTGTTATTTTACGTTTTAATTCAACCACACAGGTGACGGATGGGACTTGCAGGATGGATCTGATTTTATCGATCCTTATATTGATTATCATAAGCATACAAAGGTCTAACAATTTTCATAACAAGTTCGTCCTACGCCCCAACGATGTTACACTGGCTAACCACTTGACGATCCCCTCTCACTTGAAAATAACGATATACTTACTTCGTAATTCATCGTCCATTGTATGCGGGTATAGGAAGAATTGTAAGGCGATTACGAGGGGCGGTCGTAGCGACGATGAGGGTGGGAATAGGGGTTAGGGAGAGATCCACCAAATCTGATTAGTCATCAAATAATTTACAAATCACGAAAATACCTACCTAGGTACCTATGGTTCACAGGTATATCCACCGCTTACTAGGGCTCCGATTATACCGCATTCAATTGCTAGTTTGATTTGAGAAGGTTATATGATTTCCTTGTAGCAAGTACGATGCGGTCCTCGGAAACTCTGGGTGCCGTCTGGTAAGAGGCTTGTCTAGACCCGGCTCGTCCATCAGGGATATGCGCTGCATCCGTTCTAATTGAGAGTTCCATTCCGCAACGAACTTCATACCCGTCCTCGCAGAAATGGGAGGCGCAGGGGACCTAAAAGCCGAGTGCAGCGTGTCTTTGATGTCGTTCTGTGACATCAGCGACATCAGCTTGATCGGCTCGTCAGCCATACTAACTAGTTCCTATTGCTAGTTATTTTCCATGTTTAAAACGTTGTGCTTAGCGCTTGCATTGCACACGATATAGCACGCGACGATGCCCAAAATTCCAAGCGGAACGTATGAAACTCGAGTGTCAGGAGCTGGTGTCAGTTGTAGCGAAGTATCAGCTTGTACGTTATATTTCACATAATGGTGACTAAATGTAATCAACTCGGCCTATATACTAGTGCTATCCTCCTACTTGGCATAGCTGCCTAGGTAAGAAGCCTGTGACTTTGTTCGTCCGTAATCTGCAAGGCTTCTTCGGTCAGTTTTCCGCACAAGGCGGTTTAGATTCTCCGTCAGCTTCGAAGCTGCATATTTTACCAATCTCCCTCTATCATTTTTATTATATCGTCTGAGCGGTTGCGTTCTTCGCATTCCTCATCGGTGTCGTACCACCCATCAAGTTCGGAAACATAGTGATAGTCTGGGTGGAATGGGCGAGCGGCATAGGTACGAGCTTCTGCCTCTGTTCTCGTTAACTTGGATCCCCCTATCTCCAGTGGCCCACGTACCTCGTTCTTCAATCTCTCCAAGGCTTTGCGTACGTCTTAGAGACTCCCCTGGTATGCGGTGGAGAAAGATGAGTTCGTCGGTCGGGTATGGATGAACAATGTATAAGTCAGTGATCAGAGACTCTGCATCAAAAACGTACGTAGAAGCTGGAAGCTTGGTTGTGTCGATCTCGTGGACATAAACATCGCCTATTGTTCTATCACGTTGGTTTGCTTAATTACGAGTATGCTGTTCGCAACTGAAGACTGACAGGAAGCAGCTTGGTCGTCAGCAACTCCAATTGAAATGATCTTCAACGGCTTGCTTTAGACCCGACTTGTCAGAGATTGTGCGGTCGCAGTTTTCTGCAACATGGTCTCTAGTGATAGGATCTCGCATAGATCGTGATTCGGAGTCGGTTACCCTCCACAAAGTTTTCGGGAGATAGGTGCATTTGTAAGTGTTGAGATCAAAGACTGCAGCCATGATTTTTATAAGCAGCCGAATATCCAGTATGCTAGAAGATTAGCCTCAGTGATGGCGAACATGGACGCTCTTAAAAGCTTGGCCTTGAGTACAGGAAGATTAATTCTTTTCTCCTCATGCATGGTGAAGTGGCGTCTTCATTGGACCAGTGAAACAGCACTGTTCTAACGTAGTAGTATTATTACGACGCTTACGGTACCTCAACTTCATCGCATGTTGATAACCGGCGAATGAGACAAGATAGGTATATTCCTGGTCGCTTCTTGAGGCGGGAGGTAGCATGATATCCCAGTGCCTCTTCTGCCTCCAGGGATTATATCTCCAGTAAAGCTCTCTGGATTTTTCCAATCTTCCTAGTCCTGGAGCCTGTGATTTTGTATCAAGATCCCAGATATGGACATGCCACCAGGATTATCTGGGTTTCTTAGCCCTCTATTGACTTGTCCCAACCACTCTTAGCCACACGAAAATAAGGGAAAAGATGGCGACCTCCCCTTTCGACTAGGATCCTTCCGTCTTACTGATGGTACTATGACCTACATAGATAGGTACCGACAAGGTCTAACAACAATGTTACTATCTCGCTATACCGGAGGGCTTCAGGGTCTGGTCAACGTACTACAAGTTCAGTGAGTTGCCGCTGTTTAAGGAGTCAAAGAAACTATTTGACGGTGCTATGATGTACAGTGGTAAGTAATGAGGGACTATGGGAGTAATGCGACTAGCAACACTAGCAAAAGGCGCGCGCCTTTCAAGAAATGGGTAGGTAGCCTTGTGGCCGATATTCGATGACGGCTCCTACCCGTTGAAGTCGCAAGCCGGCACCGAAGACGACCCTGACGCCGAAATACGACGAGAGCACATGTCATCCATCACGGAGGTCCATGAGATGCTTCGCTGCCTTCAACTCCTCGGCAAGCCTTTCTACACTGACCAAACCCACCTGACCCAGAAGTGGGACCCGGCCGCGAAGTCCTAGCGCATGTCGCCCCCCCTAAATCCTCACGCCCAATGCGGCCCGTCTATATCATACAGTTCGTTTTCGCTCGTGTATAGCTATAACCTTTTAAGTAGTACCTATTCTGATACAGCCATCCTAGGAGGTTCGAGGACAGCTGTATACTGTCTTGGAGTGAATCTCAGGGGGTCCTGGCTTTCCGAGCGCGATCCCGATCTTGGGTCAAGCCAAAGTATCCGGTGGAAGCAAAAGCGATAGAGGAGACAATTCGACACCACGCCCACACCAGGTTACCATGATCCCAAGTTACCAAGAAGTCGTTGAATCCAAGAAAGGCGACGCCCATTAAGAGGGCGTCGCACTCGGCGTACTGACCGCGCCAATAGAAGTAGTGCATCATGAGACCGAGGAGGATGATGCGTCCCTGGCCAGCTTGCCAAACCGGCCAGGTTTCGGGGACCTCGAAGATATTGCTTGGCAAGCCATAGAGCTCAACGAGGGCACGATTTCCGCGGAGAAGCGCTAAGACCAGCCCGACGCAATTAGCGAACGCGAAATAGAGCGCCGGGATGTGGCGGATGCTGAACCATTTAGAAATGATCCCCGTTCGTACGGGGAAATTTATATGCGTACCTAGATAACGGAGTAGGTACGTAGATTTGAGGAGTTAAAGTAGAAAATAAATGAGACAAGAAGACCTATTTATATTAGTATCCCTCCCTTACAACAGGGCAGTTTGATGCATGAGGTTTGTATCTAGAACCAACAAATCCGGGTGAAATCGAAGGATGTCACATGACCTAGGGGCAATTCGAATACCAAAGCGGGATGCAGTCTGGATGGTACCTAGGTACGTTGACAATCGCCGTTTTTATCCGGTCATCATAACAGCAATAAGCCACATCAAATCCCCTCCCAGTCCTATTTGGCTCTCTAACTACCATTTTCGTTTGCATCATGCTCAAAGGGAAACAGAAACAGCCAAATATGCCCCAATCTTACACTTCGCGTACTAGAGGTCCAAATCCCGCAGACCAAAAGTGCCATGCATTGCACGAGGACGGATCCGAGTGCCGGGCAGCTCTAATCCGGGCTAGACATACTCTCTGCCCATCCCATCACGAGGAGTACAGGAAGCTATACAGGTCTTATAAGGACAAGGAAGAATATTACAACAATGTCAAGACTTGTGAAGTAGGAGATGATCTTAAGAAGATCAAGATTAAGCTAGTTGCCGGGAAGGAGACACTGGAGCTAAGGAACACAGTTAATCATCGGTTTTTCAGCTTATCCAACGACAACCGTGGTCATATTAGGTGGATTCTGAAGATCAAGTCAGAACTTCATAGCCTGGAGCAGAAACTAGTGGATTTGGAAGCCCAAGGATCCGAGAGTTCGCCCTCGCCAGCGCAAAACGATGGAGATGAGGGGACTTTAGTCTTCCGGTCTCGGCTTGATCCCACTGTTCCAATGTCGGCGCTAGAACATCTCGCACCCGATGAGCCAGTCGTCGTCTTGAAAAGGGTTACGAATAAGATGAGAACGGCGACAGTTGAGAAGCTTTACTCCATTGCTCCTTCTCTTAATGACGCCTCCTCCTTCGTTCATAACGATGAGAGCCACGCAGCTAGAGAACTCGATTTGCGGGATACCATCATCCGCTTCGTCTTCCGCGAGCTCCTTTTATACAAGGCCGACGCAGATGTACTCGTTAGGGCTACCTATACCCAAAGTATTGACAAATTCCTACGAGAGTCTCATATAGATGACCTTCAATATTATATCCGGTTCTTTGAGGTCTTTCAAGAGGGACGGCTTGATACACTCCACCTTTTGCGCGATGCTGTTTGCGACTATATTATAGACCCACAGCCCTCATCTACCACCATACTTGGTGCTAAAGTCAATACAGATGACAGTCTTCGAAGAATGGGTACCCGGGGTTGGGATATCTTATGGACGAACTTCTCTGATATTGTGGATTGGTGGAATCTCGAGAGCTTTGCTATCCAGTTCGGGGATTTAGTCGCAGTTAAGACTCTAAGTATGATGCGCAGATACGGACCGAGCGAATCTAGTGATAAGAATGTTCCAACGTGGTATGTACCCGATGAAGATATCTCTCAAGAATGTACACTCGCTATGATGCAAGGATTTGTCGCAGTCACAAAAGGTCTTTGCGAATCTATTGGACCCTCCACCAGTACCGAATACGGCATCACGAAGGAGAGGCAGGCTCGTAGCTACCTTGTGGGAAGAATGGACAAAAATGATGAATTTGCTCAGCAGTTAATACGGGAGTTGAGTGAAAGGGTCGCGGGGCTCCAAGTCCTCGTATATGACCGGGAAAAGAGAGATGTACCTGGCCGTCTTGTCTCACCTCTCCTTGCAGACCAGAACCCTTGGATCACACGTTCTCGATCCGCGTCAAAAAGGGAGGTTCTTGGTTCGCAACTATGGGTGGTTGAGTGGTCCATAGGCAATGTACTCGACGATATTGAGAGTATAAATAGCCTAACGGGTAATGATATGACCAAAGACTACTATGAATTCATCATTATCGACAGAGCCCCAGGAAGGCAATTCGATCTTCTCGATGTAGTGGCCGATGCACTACTCAAGCTAAGAGGCGATCCGCCATACGTTCAAGTTTTTCGTCAGGCCACCCAGAAATATATCCCAGCCGAGGAACAAGCAGCTTATTTCGAAGACGTCGCTAATGTACAAACAAATGAGCTCACACCGGGTTTTCCCCAATATGTAGGCAATCGTATCCGGTGCTGGGACATCCCCAACACAGTTCGCGATATCCTTCGAACCCTCCTGCAGGATAAATGTCGGACTATAACCAAGTACGAGTCTCGAATTATATCTAGAGTTTCGGCAGACCTCGAGTCACACGGAATTATTACAAAGATCCTCGAATACGAGCCACCAGACGTAAGCCCCGTTATTATGCCAGGAATCGACGGGCTTGATGACGTATACTTCCCCTATGATTTGGGGCTCATAAAGGAACAAGCCGAAATCGGGTGCATCGTTGGCTTTGATCCTTTAAAAAACAATCTCTTCGAATTCTCGGCAGCCTACAAGCGCGCTCACCCCAACGCCCTGTTTGCCAAAGGAAGAGTCAACATGCCCTACTGCGCATGGCCTAGTCCTGTTCCTGCCGGACTCGGATTCTCTCATATTAATTTCAGTACACCGGAGGGTCGTATGTATAGGTGGGAGAAGCTTCCGTTTGACATGCCTATGTCTCCTTATGTATGGCAGGTGTTTGCGCATTTGCGGATTCACACTCAGCTGTCGTTCGTACGTATCGTGCAGTCGACGTTCGTTATATGTGCAGATAGCGGTGACAGCGCGTTGGCCAATCTCAGGGCGTTGCTTGCGATAGGCGAGAAGCATGGGTTGACGTTTTCTGTCCCACCACCGTCATTGTGGACAAACGATATCAGGAGTTTGGGCCTTGAGTCATTGTGGGAAGGAACACGTCTTTTCTTACAAACATGAATGCATCTGCTTAAGTATCAGCAGAGCCAGTCCTAAAAACCCTTCTATACCTATGTATAGAAATAAAGCGTAACAAGTTTCGTAACCAATGTCAAGGTATAATTATTAGGTATCTATGCAAAACTAAATAATATATTTACCTATTGACATTTAGTAAATGTACATGCTACATTTTAGCGGGACACCACTCACAAAGGGAGTTCTCCATGGTGGCAGCTCATCACTATCCTAACACAGTTTTACCATAGAGGGTCGTGAGCGGCCTATCCGCAAAGGTCCGGGAGCTACATGCCGAAAAGGGAAAGTTATTCGGAGGTGACCGGCGGCGCACTAAGCGGGGCCAACCCGGATCCGGCCCCACTTACTTACCCTTCAACATATGTACATACACATGGTATTATTGATTGAAGATGAATATTGTGTGAGCTGGTTGGAGAAGTTGCAGTTGGGACTTGACACAAGGAAACTTCCTTACACGTATAAATGTAACTCAGAATAATGTACATGCTTTCACTTGTCTTGGTCTACTACACAAATATATCTGTGTTCATCCAGTATGTAGATTATCAATAGATAGGTACCTATTGGGAAGAGATGAAAGTAGTCCCTCCTTCCTATGTTATAAAGAATCAGTATTGAATAGGAGCTTAGTGAGAAATTTAAAGTTAAATAGAGTTTTTGCTGGCCCACTGGGTCCTCGACAATACTTGCTCGTCCATAGAACTAACCAACCTTAGTGGGCATATAGTTCAAATTAATATTTCAATTCATCACAATTCAAATGAGTGCAGGCCACACCGGGGTGGCCTAGCGGGGCATATTGGAACTGTTCAAATTATTCGTGTCTGATCATGTATGATTTGGAGGGGACCAGCGCTTCACTGCTAGGTCTGGAGGTTCGATTCCTTCAGTGGCCAATCTTCCTTTTTTTTTCTCCCTAACCTCTCTTATAGCTATAATGAGGTCAATATTTTGCTATGATATTGTTTGTATAATTAGAAGAGGCAAAGGCAACATGTATAACAAAACCAATCAATTCTCTATTTGTCGCGAGGTGGAACTAATGGGCTAAGGAATAAGGACGTTGCTGAGCGAAGAGCTCTGACTACTCCTTCCCAGGGGATGCGGTATATATATACAGACTTTTTTTTTGTCTACCTACAGCCAAAGGGCTAACTGCCAACAGGGTGGCCTCGTACAAGCCGATACCCAATCCTCCAGGGCTACTAGCTAATCCTGGCGAGACCTCTGGCTACCAGCTCTCACAAGTGGAGGCTTCTGAAACCATTAGTCATTCAATGTCCACGATGCTTACCTGGATTTGACATGTCAATAACATTGAAATTACATAGTTGACGCGATCTACGATACTTATCTACTCATGTAATCGAAGACTCTAAGATACATATCAAAGTTGTAGTTACGCCTACTTGTCCCAGTCCAAATAGTGCTGAGACTACCTATTCAAGGTGCTAGCTCACTGGTAGATTCATGACGAAGAAAACCGCATCGGTACATATAGCGTATTAATGATGGATAGGTAACTTGGTCTCCTCAACAATGAGATAGATCTGGAGGCACTGGTGAGTGGCAGCAATTTTGGATAATAGTCATGATATTTCTATCATCCAGGGCGCATCCATAAAATGTCATCACCAAGCGCTTTAAGATTATAGAAACTAAACAACATATGGGAATACGCCAGGCCGTTTAATTTATATGGAATTGTCTTCCACATTAACCAGGAGGCAAAGCCCAGACGACTTGGTATATTATGTAGGTGGATACAAGAAGGTCAATCTCATCCATTGGTACTAAGCTAACTAACATGACATTGCTATCCCCTTTATTACATAATGAGTACCTACTATTGGCGACAGCATGCGTGAGCTACCTACCTAAGTATGCAAGGGGATAGCCAGCCGTAAGTACAAGGGGTGATATTAATCCTGGAATACCTTTTCAGTAGATATTTTATTACTCAGGTATCTAAGATGTTACAATGAAGGGTATTTGCAAATTCTTCTAATCACACACTACTTTCCTATAGAATTTCCTGGTTTATACTTGTTTCCCATTATGTGTCGAGCTACAATGCTTTCGGCTTTAAACCTGCTTCGCAGTTTGATGACTAAGCTCCAACACAGGTGATTTACTATTGTGATTGATCTTAGGACTAAGATGAAAGTTTTGTTACAATTGGTCTTTATCTAGAGTACCAATACGTATTAGAACGAAGAACAAATCTACTTGTAACATTTTTAAATATTTGATTCAACTTCTCTATGGCAGAAACAAATGGATACCTTTTACGTTCCCAATTACTCCGTTTTGACTCAGTAACGCCAAGCCAAATGCCCCACTAGAATCCACGGCCAGAGCCCCGCATCGGTTGCCGTCACAGCTGCTGTAAATATTTAGAGCTGGAACTTCATATTCCAACCAAAAGCCCAAACCCACACGAACCAATTCCTCCACCCACAACCACAATGGCGACCGCAACAACAACATCCACCAACGCAGCCTCATACGGGGACTGCGTCGCCGCGCTGCGCACCTCGCTCTCCTTTCTCGAGTCCTCCGTATCCACGCTCGGCACCGGCGTCGCCGACTTCCCGCGCCTGATCAACGTTCTCAAGAGCGTGCGCGTACGTCTCTCCCTCATCCCCTTTTCCTCCCTCCTCATCCTAACACCCGCTTCGCCACATTACTTACTACTTACCACCCACTAACCACCACCCCCCCACCAAACAGCACTACGAGCTAATCCCGCAACCCACCCTCGTCGCGGCCGAAGCCTCGCTGCGCGACGAAATCGGCCCCGCTATAACAACGCTGCTCGACCGCGCCGACTCCCACATCGCGCGCGTCGAGCGCCGCATCGACGCCCTGAAAGCCAAGTCCGAGCTGCAGCAAGGCCGGCTCTTGCGTTCTTCTTCTCCCACACCTCCATCCCGTCCTGTTAGTCGAAACGCGGGCAAACCCGCGAGTGCCAATGCCAGAGGAGGAGGAGGTGGTGGTGGGCGCAGGGCAAGTCTGCCCGGGGACCGGCTCACCGTCGAGACGAAGCTGCGGGCGCGGCAGCGCGAGGCGCTGCAGTATAGCGTCGAGCGTCTTGAGCTGGAGGTCCTGCAGAAGGAGCGGGAGTTGCGGAAGAGGTTGGATGCGGCGTCTTGAGTGGTGGTGGTACGATATAATATGATAACGACGCGATGCGGCGCGTTGAATAATACTATGACGGCTTGTGGGAATACTCTAGTTTATTTGGTTCGGGTGAGGTGGAATATTGGAATCGGTCTACGGGAAGGGGACCTTTGGCCTCTTCTAGAGAAGAGGCCGTCTGATATGTCGGATACTGACTGTGCTATACACATGTTACGACGAATCGAGAAGAACCATAATAAGGTACACCGCGGGTGAACTACGACAGTGGAATTGGACTGCGCTGTTGGATCCGACTCCTCGATCCGCCGTCGTCAAAATGAGCAAGACAAAATCTCAGCTTAAGTTTCGGAGCCTAGGCTCGCAGATGAAATAGCGACGAGGTATCCTCCAATTAACACGACAAAGTGGGAGCTCCCGTTCAAGGACCGGGCTATGAATAAGCACCAATGTTAGGTAGGACTGCTTACAGGAGAGGAATTTGACTCTCGGAATCACCCGCAGATCGGCACAGAGCCGCAGTCCTAGATCTGACAACTTGACGACATATCATTAATGCAGAATTCCATTCTCTTGAGGTCCTGAGATACTTAGGCTTAGATCAAACTCATACAAATACTCTTATCAATCCACCGCGCCGACACATTGTTTTCACGCCATACTCAATCTGACCTAACCCTGACCTAACCTACCAATGTATCCGGAATACTATTCTGTACACCTGCCCACCAAGTATAGTATGTACAACTAATAGACAATACATAGTCACTAGCTAGCTCAGTCATCGCATTGCATTTTTTGATTGGTCTTCTTTCATTGATTGATACCAGAGCATTTACCTATCTCCTGGAATCCGTGAACCAATGGGCGTGACGTTCGTAAATCCCGTTTCGTGACAGAAAAGGCTGCTTGCTCCGCCCTGCTTTGCCCTACTTCGCCGGTTCAAGTAAAAAAACAAGTGTAGGTATGTATGTGACTCGGAAAAGCGGGAGAAAAACAAAGACGCTCTTCCGCAATTCGTGCTGGCAGGGCGACGAAGGGTGGATGGTGAATCTCCGTAAATCACACCGTGGGTATGATGCCGTAGAAAAGAAGCGGTAAGGGGAGAAAAAAAAAAAAAATAATAGACAATAAAGCCAAACCACCATGAAATAATAATAGAAAATAGAGCCTTGTGAAAGTGAAAAAAAGCTACATCCGGCAATGTTGGTAAACCCCCATTTTACTCCAACGCGTATCCGTGGCCCAGTGTTTTGTATACATCCTCTAAAACCCGTTCAAATACAGATTACTCACGCTATTGTCATCGGTGACCACCTAGACAAAGCAATTCAACGTATCATCCCAAAGCCGAATGAATCCAGAGCAAGGAGCCCCCAGCCTAGGAGTCATCTCATAATAATATGAGGTAGTTGCTGGGTGCTATTCCCGTCTCGCCATTTTCTTTTCGTGCTTGCCACCACCGTCCGCTTACATCGCTCACTTCGAGTATTTCGTGCTTGGAAAACGAAATTTCGTTTGCGTCATCCGGGTTCGCTTCATAACTGTAAATGGCCTTCGCCCGATACGGATATTCGGTAGGGGCGGCGATTTCGGGCTCGTTCTGAGCTGGCGATGGTGCCTTGGGAGCACTAGGGAATCCGGGAGTACCACCCGAGTTGCGCGGAGCATTTCCATTAAAACCTCCTACGGGAGATGGGTTTTCGAATCCGTTGAGCTGGGCGGACGTGTACATCTGAGGCGGTTGAACAGAGGTAGAGGTCTCAGGGCGATATCCTCCATTCACGGTTTGCCGGTTGTTCGTCGTTTCTTTGGCTAGAGCGAACGAATCAATGTATGCTCTTGGCACAGCAGACGGCGCAGACCCGAAATAGAAAATCCACACGATCTAGGACATAGTTAGTTAATTGATTCTCCAAGTCGCTGCTAAGCAAGCCATTGCTAATACTATGCATTCGTCGGATCGTATTTTAACTTACGTTGACCATGGATAACAGAATAAAGCCGGCCGCGGCAGCCTCTCTGGCGGCATTAGCATCATAGACGAGCGCGTTGACCGACGAAGTAGTGGCGATAAGACCGCATGCCAGGTAGCCGACAAGGGCGACATGGTAGGTCTGAATACAATCGGATGCAACCACAATAGTTATTCCAATTATCAATGGCAACATGAGGACCAGCGCAAACCACGAATACGGCGGAAAGGGGTCTTTGCGGGTTTCTTGTACCCGAGCAATGATTGAGCCGATGAACGAAATCACCCACGCAAGCTGGCAAGAAAATCTACAGTTAGCACTAGATCTTCTTACAAAGAAGACGATACGACTATAAGGGGTAACGGAGATAATTGATGTTTAGACATACCCCTGCAATAGAAACCGTAGCCAGAGCGAAGGGATCACCGATGATATTGGACATATTGAGGCCTCTACGGCCGTAACTCGCCCGGGAGTGTTCCATTTTGCGCAACGAAGGAGAATGGAGGGAGCCGTACGAGGGCATAAGGAAAGAGGAAAGCTTGACGCTCGGGAAGTTCAATTAACAATTGAAACCTGGTAGGCTGGGATTGGCTACTCGAACATGCGATGCGAGGCGAAATGCGGGTGAGAGCAAATCGCGGGCCTTATGGATCGCCCGTCACGGAAATGTGGCTGTGCCCTGGAAGGTTGCAGAGAACAAGTCTAGTGAGTGGTTTGTTTGGTCTGATTCGTTGAAATGCCAAGAATCGCGACCGATAGCTTGGCAAGAGGCCAGGTGGGATTGTATCTTGTATTTTCTACAAAGGAGCGACTGGAGTTGGAGGGTCGAGGACGATGGGAAAATGTGTTGAAAGGCTGGGCGAACGTTGTACGAGTTAGCAGGCCGCTAATTATGGTCTTTAGTAAGTATAAATGCTACCGCAGACAAGGCCGCGCCGGCTGCAAGTCTAACTGTACGTGCGTGGCTTGGGATGCGACCGCGTACCGTTGCGAAATTAAAATATTCGGGAGGTGGAATATCTTTCTTCTGCGATGCAGGTAAAACAAGAGAATTGAAATCAATTGCGTAAATATGCGATCGAGAGTCCAGTCGTCAAAAATGGTAAAGATATGTCGGATAGGAGGGTGGAGAAAGCCTATAGCAGAAGCGCAGAAGTGTGCAGAAGTCTATTGCCGTTCAACTTCTTGATTGTCGAGGCTGATAATCTTCGATCTGTTGTGATACGATTGATACGGCGACGACGAAAGAGAGGAGGGAATTAATTCGACTACGGCCCCAAATCGAGATTACGGATGAGGTTGTATGTTGAAGGTGGAGAGGCGTGAGGGGACTCGGCCTTATTCCTATTCTCTTCTTTTTCTCTTTCTTGTTTCCTTCTCTTTAATTTTTCCGGAGTGACAAGTATCTCCTTTCTCCTCGCAGTTCCTGACGGCGCGTAAATAATCCTTAGCTGCAGAACACAGAAGACCGGCCACAAAAATGTATGTACGTCGTGAGAAGCGAAGTTGGATCGTTCCACGGTTTGCAAAGCCTGGCTGAGAATCGAACAAAATGATTGACAGTAATAGGCTCGTCTTCGCGATGGCGGATGACGGGGATATACGGAATAGAGGGAAATGGGAAAATAGAGGGGGTAAGAGTGAAAAAAAAGAAGGGACAGGCAAAGGCGTTAGAAGGGAATAGGAAGGGATGGGACCTTGAATGAGATGGGAATGGGAATGGGTGGAAAAAGGTTAAAGGAATCAACCCGAGCAATCAAATCAAATGGAGAAGGGGATACAAGGATGGCATGGGTACCAAGGCATGGGTGGGCTTGGGATGGGAGTGGATCGCGGTTCCCGGTTGGTACCACATGAGAAGAGCAAATTCAAAGTTGAATTTCGAAATGTTCCTGACGAATTCTTGAATAATGGGGGTAGGCTTGTAATAGATGGTAAGAGGATCGGTGAGTCGGTACAAAGAGGATCATGCTATTTCTCTATTAGAGTACAAGTTAGCATAGCTAAATCACGAGACTAGCGCTCCCGACCTCATGTACTTGAGGAAATTACGGATTGTACCATTATTAACACCAATTACGGGAGGCCCCCCCTTTGAACAGACAGGATAGAGTAATCGGGGGCTTACGAAATATCCCTGCCACGGTACCTAGCCGATACCCAATGAAGTTAGAGGATTGACCTTGGTGGACCTGCTTAAGCCTGGCTATCTTCCTTTTTTTTACCCCTGCCTACCCTGCCAGCCTGATTTGGCTTCTTGAATGAACTGGACCTCGATTCAAGATGATTGACTTTGATTGGCTCATAACTTTCCCCGTCTAATGTTGTACACACAACCAAATCTTCTATTGGGCCATGTTCTCTCTTCCTCATTAGCCTTACGTACATACATCCTAATAAACTCAAAGTTCTAGACGTGACGTCCAGGCGTGGTGAATCGTGAATCTGCTTGTTACGCGATATCTCAATATTCCGAATATTGACTGGCAGATGACACCCCGTGAAATACCACAGATTGTCCGCGTGTTTCTGTGACAAGGGCGCTAAGGCAGGAACACGACAAATCGGCAACTCGAACCTAACAGGTAGCGGCAACGGCCTGGAATGTAATGGGCGAATTGACGATGGTTGGGTGATCTGCGATATGGTATGTACGGATGTATGGGGAAGACGGAGTCGCATCTGGCTGTGGTGTTTGAGAATTGGCTGGGATCCAAGACCATGCCAAGGATGAAGGAGACGCAAAGTCTCGGGTTCTTGGTGCTGTCGTGCACGCTGACGGGCTAAAATCTGGTAAACGAGCAGCTGGCATTTCTACCTAGACAGTAGAATGCCTCTTAAGCTTCTTCTCCTGCTACCTATATTAAGGCCAACGAATCTGTAAAAGATCTGTATATCGGTATGATATAGCCGATGAATACATTTATTGCTCTGTGTTAAACACATTCTCTCAAGGCCTAATTCTCACGAACGGAACTGCCCTCCCGCTCAAAGCCGAACTTTTATGCACAGCTATAATACATCATGTGTATCAGGTAATGAAATTTGAAATAGTCTGTCCATCTCCGAAGACATCTGTGCTGTTTCCGAGCTGTCTAATCGCCATTACGTCTAATTAGTTATTGAAGAACTGTGATAGATTCTGATAGGTAGGCCGATGTGAGGTGACGCTATCTAGGGGTAAGCTCGATTGGAGTTTCATATCAACCCGTCAGACTCCCGCGGTTGCAGGGCTCTTGCAATAGAGGGTTGCAATGATGTAAACTATGTAGGTACGGCTCCTACACAGCCAGCCTTATCAATTCTCACTGCAGAAGTCGCACAAATTGGTTATTCCCAAACGTAGATGTTCAAATCTCATCGTGCTTTGCGCCCTCCATACTCTTACCGTGTGTGCCATGTGGCACGTTTCAAATCGGAAGTAGGCCCAGGATCGTCATCGATCAAACATCCGATACATCTGTTGAAGCGCTAAAAATGATGACGATTGATGGTGTTTGGAAACTCAATTCGAAAGTCATAAGTCATATGTTACTCCAAATGGCACTATCGGAGTAAGTGTAAGTGTTGAAGTCAACGAAGTCCCTCAAAGACGAATCGGGTAATGTCGAAATCGAAGCATTGCTGAAGGAATAGCTTATTTCGTCCGCTACCTAACCAACTTGCATCTTTTCGGGAAGGTTAATAAAAAGTTCTACGACGCATACACGTGTACGGCTTGCATTGAATCCTACCCGTGGACGCCTCTAGCTCACCCTACTTTGGTAAATGCATCAAGCGGCACAGACCTCTTCTTCGCAAGTCGAGAAACACCCGGCATCTGAGCCTCAGGTGTGTCTTCCATACTTCCATAACAGGATATATCATGGCCCGGATCGGAGCACGTCTAGATCTCCATTGCGACCTTCCATGCAAGCCATACCTGCTCAGGAAGTGACCTTGGTCGCATCTATCATAACTTTCCGATCCTGTCGCTTGGATGGACTGAAGCACGAATTTCCGTCAAGTCAAGACATACCATAGCATAATCCGCGAAGCCGACGAAGCCGATGAAGTCGTAAGTCTTTCGGTACGAGAGGTAATCAAATGTTGGGTCTAACAGGGTTGCATTAGTTCTAAGACCGGCCGTATCAAGTGAGGCCAGAGAGGCTAGAGCGTACCAAAGCTTGAGACTTTACAATTTGGTTTAGCTTCAGCTTTAACCCCAGGCTGCCCCAGCTACTAGTACCGCGTCGTCACGCACTCGCCACATGTGGCTGTTATAGGTGCCGCGTAGCCGCCGTAATGTGTTCGTAGAGATACTGGAAGGTGGAACAAACAGTTGGAAGTTTAGGTTTAACTCCTACTAGGCCTGTCGATGCCTTCTATTTGTTCCACTTTTGTGACGGGATCCCCATGAATGCGAATGATATTCCAAATACATGAATGAAACCTTAGGAAATTAAGAACTTTCTTGAGAGTTACCTTAATTGCTCAGCCACTGAATAAGATATCAATCGTCTGAATAAAGCATGGTTTACCTATATCACTTAGATACAGTGTAAATCGCAGCATGACTTAACTTCATCTGGCCGGAGATTGGCTAGCTGTTTGTTCCTTTGCCAAGGCATAGCCCGTTTGTGTTAGCCCAAATTCGAGCTACATATAAATGCTATATATGTACATTACACATATATGTAATGTTCACGTGGTCTATGAAGACTGATATCTGAATTCGAAATGTGTTTGTATTCATCGGCATGGAAACCACATGGCATATTAAGGTGATGTGTAATCTAACATGGGCTCAACTGCCGAAGCCGTGATCCGCTAATCCATGATCCCTAACGCGTGCATCTCATATGAGAAGAGCGGAGCTATGCCGCGAGTCCTCAACAAACCCACTTGAATCTCGTGGCACCATCTCTGAATCGGTAAACATGCTTGTAGCAAGTGACCCAAGTCACTGGCCCCAATTTGTGCCTGATCCGGAGATTTCCATCCGGCGGTCAACGACGAAGCCGGGAAGTTTATTCCCAAAACCCCCCCTACCGCGTCAGTATCGTCGTGAATATGCGTAGACTCTTGAAACGTGACTACGTCCGCGCAGACAATAGATGAAGCTATGCAGCACCATCACGGATAAACGACTGACCACGCCGTCGTAGACCTAGCACCAGACTCTCTTTGTAGTTGTCCGTCCAGCATTCTTCAAACCTCACCTCTCACCCTCTCAACCCTCTTCACCACCCTCTCCGCCCTCTCCACGCGCCCCTCGATCCCCGCGACATACTCCGCGTATCTTAGTACCTCCGCCTCATACCACCTGCGCACCAAGCTCTCGCTGCGCGCCCTCAGCTCCGCGATCTCGGCCTCCTGTGCGACTTGCGTGGCCTCCACGCCCCTCATGCGCGGCAGTAGCGCTGCGAGCGCCGCCGTGTGCGCCGGGTCCGGGATGGGCGTGTCTGAGATCGAGGTGAGCGCTGATGCGGTGGCCGGGTAGGAAGCCGCGGCGCTGAGGACGATGGCGCGGAGGGCGTCGGTGGAGAGGGAGGAGGGGGGTTCTGACGGGGGCGGCGGCTGGAAGAGGGTTGGTTGGGATTTATCTGGGAGTGGTTAGCTAAGTTGCTTGAAGAGTTGAAAGTTTATGGACATCTGAGAAAGTAGGTGGGAAATAGGTAGTGGTGGATAGTATATGGAGTGGGAGGTGGAAAAGAGGGGACGTACAGAGTTTGAGAAGTTCGGCGTACACGCGCACTCGTTGGAGAAGGATGTTGAATCTGTGCTCGAGTTCTTGCATGCTTCGAATTGCTGACGTTTTGGGTTGCTGAACCGTGTGGCCGTATAGTACATGTTCAAGGCGTAGGAGTCGCGCTTCGAGAAGAGATATGGTGGAGAGGGTCGTGTTGTCTAGAGTTGAATCCATGGTGTCCATTCTGGATAACTTATGGGCGATGAGCCAGTGGGTATCAATTATGAGGTCACAGTAACAGTAGAGATTCTAATATGCAGAGAGGATTCAAGTGTAGTTATAACCGGCGAATAGTGTCTTGCAATTGAGTTGTCTATAGGTATTCTGTTGGTATTGTTGCATTGAAAGATAAAAGATAAGGCTGAGCTAATGCCGAGCTCCCCGTTTTTTAAAAGCTCCAGAACCCCTGTTCATAAAACTAACCGGGAATAGCCTAACCCGTGTTGATAAACTCAATTGATTGGTCAGAAACAGATTGCCAGCAAGACGCCAATCTTTTTACGTCTCCAGATATGGGAAGATCGGGGTGGCTTTGACGACAACTGTCAGCTGAATTACAACATATGTCAATACCGCTATTTTAACCAACATCATCAGGCAGACGCATATAGGTAGCAAAAGTATCGTCGCCTTGCTGCCATGTACAATAACCGACCTCCAATTCTGCATCAGACCATCGAAAACGAAGCCTAAGACCATCATCGACTCTACCTAGGGAGAGGAGAACTAAGGTGTTCGGACGAGTTACACGCGTACAGACGCGAGGGGACGTTACTTGAGGACCGAATCAACTTGTGTTACCGATCAAACGATTCGATACTGAGACACCAATCTTCAGCGCAGCGGATTGCTGCCGAAGGAAAGAGTTGTTGAACTAATAGAGTGCCTCCTGGGCTATTATGCCGAATTACTCGACTATTTCTGGAGAGGGCTCCGCCTCGGCTGGCGATATGACAAGGTTCGTATCTTGAGTATCTGCTATTAGGAACCCCGTGTTAGATATAAATCCCTAGTAGCTAACTATGATCCCAATCCACAGGCAAAAAAGAGTTCGCGGCCGCCAAAAGGAGGGCGGAGGAGGACAGGCGACCATGATCAGTAGCGTCGTCAACCTCCTCAACACTATTATCGGTGCCGGCACGTTAGCGATGCCCTCTGCTATGTCACACTTTGGAATGACGATTGGAATTATTGTTATTCTGTGGTCGGGTTTCACGTCTGCTTTCGGTCTATATCTTCAATCTCGATGTGCGCGATATCTCGACCGCGGGTCTTCATCTTTTTTCGCCCTATCACAAATGACCTATCCGAATGCCGCCGTAATATTTGATGCCGCGATAGCGATTAAGTGCTTTGGAGTCGGCGTATCGTACATGATTATTATCGGAGACTTGATGCCGGGTGTCGTGGAAGGTTTTGACAGCAGAACCGCTGAAATACCCTTCCTAATGGACCGCAATTTCTGGATCACGGCCTTTATGCTCGTCATTATCCCATTAAGTTTCTTAAGGCGCCTGGATTCTCTGAAATATACCAGTCTGATTGCTCTTGTTGCTATTGGATATTTAATCGTGCTAGTTGTCTATCACTTCGCTGCAGATCCTCTTGCACCTAGAGATAAGATTCGTTTCGTTTCCTGGGGAGGCCCCGTGGAAGCGCTGGCTAGTCTACCCGTCGTCATATTTGCATACACCTGCCACCAGAATATGTTTTCGATTCTTAACGAGTTATCGAACAATTCTCCCGGAAGGTAAGGGTCCCTAATGCAAATAATGCATGGTTTTATACTAACAAAAATCGCAGTGTCATGGGTGTCATTGCTTCAAGTATCGGCTCTGCCGCTGGTATCTATGTTCTAGTCGCGATTACCGGCTACCTAACCTTCGGCAACGATGTGATTGGCAACATCGTATCGATGTGTACGTGACCAGGCACCCTTAATTCTCCGCCTACAGAAAAGCTAACAAAATCCGCTCTAGACCCCGCATCCATTGCTTCGACGATTGCCAAGGCAGCTATTGTGGTTCTTGTCACATTCTCTATCCCTCTGCAGGTACATCCGTGCCGAGCATCTGTAGACGCAGTTCTCAAGTGGCGACCCAAGGACGTATCTCGCCCACAAGCGCGGACAAACTCCCCTGGAGGCCGACCACTTCTCTCTAGTTCTGCGCCTTCAAGATCCGATCATGGACCGGCCGCGCCCATGTCAGATTTACGCTTTGCCATTCTTACCACCATAATTCTAATTCTAGCATATGGTGTGTCCCTGACTGTCGTCTCCCTGGAACGGGTGCTTGCCTATGTAGGATCTACAGGAAGCACTAGTATCAGCTTCATCCTGCCAGGTCTGTTCTACTACAAGATTTCTGATCCGAACTCGATCCACCATCAACGCCTGGCGAAAGAGGACGACGATGCCATGTCACCTCCTAACTCCGAAGATGAGGAAGAAGCCGTGGACGACGGTCTTCTAGGAAGAAGCGTGGAAAGCATTCGCAGTGCAGCTAGCGGCTCAAGCGCTAGGAACATTAAGTCGCCATGGCGCTGGCGGCGGAGGTGGAGGTGGGATATGGAGCATCTCGATCATGAGTTCCTGAGAGGTGCGGCACTGGCCCTGGCTATATATGGCCTATGTGTCATGGCTGTGTGCTTAGCGATGAACTTGGTCGGTACTGTCGTGGCGCATTAAGCTGTAGTCACTTATCACCTATTACCCCCTGGTCAAGGTTGGATGGGCCGGTATAAGATTATCAACATTATCAATTAGGACAGCGCATTTCTAAGGAAGCATAAGGGGTCTGCATTTCACTCGCTCGGTTTCCTTTTTACATGATTGGGAGTTCTGGGTCGTCATTCTTGTACATAATTAGGTATTGATATTCCCAGCATGAAGTGGTGTTGGGTTTGCTGAAATTGTACATGATCATACTGGATCCTAATTCCCTATCTCACAAATTTCGTAGCTGAAGATTGTTTTGATTGTCTATGCTGCTGTTTATAAAATCAAACAGCAAACTGTAATTCTGATCATCGCAAACCTTTGCCCCTTTATATGTTTCCAAGAATTGTAAGGGGAAGTAGTCTCCACTTATAAGGCATGGCAGCAGCTGCGTGGCGGGGTCAGCGGGATATTGCCCCGCCATAAAAGTAAAAAAAGTTGAACTGATTATCAAGCAAGCTTGGAAATATCGACCTCCTTCCAACTTACATGTTCAAAAAACGATTTCCCGAAGAGGTTCATAACTTTATAAGCTTGAATGTTGTGCCCTTAATTTCCCCTCTTCATACAACATCTCACTTTTTCGTTTTGTATTACTTTGATACCCAGCTACACAACCGTTAGCCCCTCCATGATGTCTGCTCCTCACCAGGACGACCTAGACGATGCGCCCGAGCTCCTAGACGCCGACGATGCGCTCGAGGAGATTGTGGATGGCGAGGGCGACATAGCAATGGACTCAGACGACGAAGAACCCGAAGAGATAACCCTACATAACGACAGCATAGCCTACTTCGACGCGCACAAAGACTCCGTCTTCGCCATCGCCCAGCACCCGACCCAACCCTCGCTAATCGCGACCGGCGGCAGCGAGGGCGAAGGCGACGACGCCCCGGGGAAGGGATACGTTTTCGACACGAGCCCCGTCGTCGGCCGGCCCGTGCTCCCCGCGAGCTACAACGCGGACCCGTCCGCGCCGCAGCAGAAGAGCACGGAGCTGAAACCCCTGTTCACCATCGACGGGCACAGCGACTCCATCAACGCGCTCGCCTTCACGCTGCCGAACGGCGAGTTTTTGGTGTCGGCCGGCCTGGACGGGAGACTGCGCGCGTACCAGCTGTCCGTCGACGCGCACAATAAGCCGACCTTCGCGTTCCTGGCCGAGGCCCAGGAGGTGCCCGAGGTGAACTGGGTGGCGCCGTGCCCGTCGGCGAAGGTGCCGAACACGGTCGCGCTGGGCGCGAGCGACGGGTCCGTCTGGGTGTACACGATCGACGCGGCGGACGCGGCGAACCCGCTGCAGATCGCGCAGAGCTACTTCCTGCACACGGCGGCGTGCACGGCGGGGGCGTGGTCGCCCGACGGCACGTTCCTGGTGACGGTGTCGGAGGACAGCTCGCTGTACGTGTGGGATGTGTGGGGCGAGGCGGCGGCCAAGAACCTCGTCAACGACAACGGGCAGACGGTGGTCTCGCTCACGGGCGAGGACCAGCGGTTCGGCGTCGAGGGCGGCCTGTACTCGGTGGCCGTGGACCCCAAGTCGACGTTCGTCGCGGTCGGCGGCGCGGGCGGCGTCGTCAAGATCGTCGGCTTGCCAAGGCTGGGCGCGGACGCGCAGCCCGTGAATAGCAAGCAGAGCAAGACGAAGGCGAAGGGCAGCGAGGCGGGCAGCGCGCAAGGGGGCACGATATTGGCGGATTTGCATACGCAGTCCGACGGTATAGAGACGCTGAGCTTTTCGCCGAAGCAGAGCTTGCTCGCGGCCGGGAGCGTCGACGGGAGTATAGCCGTGTACGATACCGCGCGCCGGTTCGCGGTGCGGAGGCATATCAAGGAGGCGCATGAGGAGTTCAGCGTGGTTAAGGTAGAGTTTGTGGCTGGTCTGGGCGACGGATGGGTGCTGACGAGTTGTGGTATGGATGGTGTGGTTAGGAGGTGGGATGTTAGGGGTGCGGCGAGTTCGAGCGAGAGCAGTCTGGTGAAGGAGTGGAGAGGTCATAGGGGAGATGGAGAGGGTGGCGGTGTGCTGGGATTTGTGGAGGGGACGACGGGGGAGCGGATCGTGACGGCGGGGGATGATGGTGTTGTGTTGGTGTTTGAAGCTTAAATCAGGGGGTAAAGAGGAATGCGTGGTTGATAATGTGACTGAGAATACCAAAAAGATTTACGCCGGGTTATAAGTTGGCGGCGGCTTTGCTTTGGCTGAGATGGGATATGCTACTGCATTATAATGGGAGCACTTCTTCTCCCATTATACTTGAGGATAGAAAGGCAATGATCATGAACGACTAATAAAGTTTTATCATCAATGCTATTCTTGCATTACACAAGATGTATGGGTAACTCCAATCACAGTATAATGAAGGGCTAAGTAAGTTTTCCTTGCTGGTGAGTCTTCTCTGGATGAGTTGTTTATAACTGTAGGGGCACGGATGGCAACGGAAAGGGGTAAACATGGTATTAATACTAGTAGTCTGACACGAGGAAGGGGGCTAGAAGGAGAGATTCTATGTAAGAATTGCACAGCTTCTTATGACTACCTATAGTTATGACAAATGTGACAAAGCAATTGTCATGGCAGACTCATAGATACCTAGGTAGTTGCCCCCCTTTAATCAGTCAAGGCTAAACAGCTGTAACATATAAGATAAGTGAACACAGATAATTTACTCGTATAATGTTCCCGGTGATTTTCTTGTATTATGGATGTGTTGTTCCTATGTTCACCTTGGCTATGAGAATATTGCTTACCTATTTCGATGAAAATAAACTTCCAAATAGACCTTTAGCGTAACTTCTATTCTAGCGATCGTTCCTGTGTCTTGAATTGACAATTATATGAACTTTAGTACACATCTTGACGTCATTACCCTCCGTATAAACGTCAATATACTCAATCAGTATTCTCCATATAGCCCTTCAACTGCCAGTCGCTGCCAGTCAGGGAGTAGGAGGTGAAATACAGTTTCCATAACCTGGTGGGCAGACTCAGACTAGGTATAAATCCAAGAGCATGAATGGTACATAATTTTACACCTGTTCTTGACCTATGCCAATTGCACCAGACAACTCTGACCCATAACCTGGGTCCGCGGTCGACCTTTTGCGGATTTTCAGTTGTATTTTGTACCTCCTAAACCCTAACTGGCGATAACTGCCGATTAAAGATATACCATTACCATCCTATGGCAATGTGAATCTACGTGATGTAATCCACATAGCCATTATCAAACTGTGTTGGCCTCCAAATATCGACTCTAGTGGTTTATGGGTGGTGAATTGACATTATCGAACATGCGATATATACCTAGTATATTATATATCTAATGTCATATGTCAGCCATCGCCGCTCATAGTCCACCCCCTATTATTGGCGACCTCTTTACTACCAATACATGACTCATGCTTCAAGAGTCATCCATCAGACAGTATCATAGTTTACAGACCTCACCTGACATCATTGATCCAACTGCTTACCAGGGCTACCCACGATCTCGACTTGGGCTCTGCAACTAATACTATATAATCCCAGCTTCCCTTCCCTCCTTTTTTTCGAAATTTTTCTTTTCGTCCGTTTCTTGACCACAGATGATGGTGAAGATCATCAACTTCGATTCGAAATAATTAATACCTTCGAGCTTATCGTCATTAAAACTGGTTCCGCTCTAAGAGCATCTATTATTCGCCTTCCCATCTTATGTCTGATAATTATTTTTCAGGAGTATCATCAAACACATCGTGCTAATATATCATGATAGGTATCGACTACTGTCATGTGATATTACACCTCCTCACCAACCGCCATGCTAAGTCTTGGCACTGCGGATAGGGGAATTAACAGAGTATATTCGCATTATAAAATACCTATGTATGTACGAACTGACTACGATCACCCTTCGTAGGAGAGACGCTGACAATAGGAAGGGTCTGCCTATGGACGAAAGCCTTGGGCTTCGTTCCGTTGAACGTCATCGTCGGGTTCAGGCAAATCATTCACTTCCTGAGGAGTCTCCCGATCTTAGTCCAAAATACAGTGTGGTTTTGACAAGAGTCAAATATCAAACATACACAATGGTACGTAATAACTCAAATATCAAGGATCTACGCGTCTACAGCATGATAATAATTGCAACAGTCGCCGACATTGCGGCGTGGAAGCCGAGCTCACAAACAGCGTTCATCCTCTACGTGAGGAGTTCTAAACCACTCTCGCATGCCCAGGGAACGTTAACCCATGTACCACACCAGACACACAAATCAATTAGTTCTTTGAACCCACAGGCGGTGACGTGGCCAAGATGCGACGTTGGCCGCGGGCGGCTCTTAGTACGCGAAACCTCAGCCTCACCCCCTCCAGGAGGGTCCTCGGGGAGCCCTATGCACAATCAATACGCGTGTTGGTGCACTTGCCCAGCTGCCGACTAAGCTGGTTTGCGCCTCGTGAATATCAATACGTGCCTGGTGCACCTACATAGATAGCTAACCAGCTAGGTCGCATACCACAGACCTAATGACGTCTGAGAGCTCTATGCGCAGTTATTACGCGCTGGCTGCACCTAGATCGCTAGCTAGGTCAAACCTTGCGAAATTTCACACGTTCGTCGTCGCGGGCCGTTCAGTGCAGCGTATGACCTATCTGGTGACCTAATAATCTGCGCCGTTTATTTATCGACGTTCGATGCAAACCTAAGTGGAAAAACATTTCTCGTTCGTTCGACCTCCTAATCGCCAGCTACTTACTTGGGGACTAATTTCCCTATTATATCACAACATCAGCAACCTCTATCCATTCTGCTGGCCTGTCGTTGAATTTTGAGCCCAGCTCAAAGCACGTCGAGGAGGAGTTCATTGCTTGTTTCGCTCTGGGGCAAGTTGCCGGCAGGTCTCCCTGGGCCGAACCCTGGTCTCACCGGAAGCCTATGGGTCCTCTGATAGATTAGACCTCTTACACGGCGATGTGGAGGACAATAACATTGGTTCCCGGTGTATCAAAACCAGCTTTCTACGGTGTTCGTCGTTTGAGAGAAGTTGCCGGGAGACCAACTTAAACGACTGGGATAATTTTAAGGGTCGTCGAGCTACGAATTTATCCGCAGCGGCTGCGCTTGGTTACGTTACGAATGAGGGAAGGTGGTCGACGGTGGTAGGAATGGTGTCTTGACAGACCTCGGGCACACATTTCTGACACGAAGAAGCGTCGTGCCCGATTCTTTGTCCGTCGACACATACTTTATAGAAGCAAGCACGATTGATGATGCCCGTGAGGCTTGAGAAATGGGGATTTTAATATGCCAAGCCGACTTTGTCAAGCTATGACGGTTAGCCATGGCGTAGTCGGCGTCTGGAGTTATAGGATACAAAGTCTACCTACCTACTGGGCTAAAGACATGTACTCAATCCCTTAGGAGAACTGGATCTTCGTGGTATGGATTGACATCTCTTACCGATAATAGTTGGACTACAACGTAGTTCGCAATACAGATAATTAGATCCGTCATGACTACTACGTACGAGCCGTCTAATTGACCAGTACTACTCGTAACCTGGCGTTTAGTGGTACGGGTTCTCTTGTGAAACAGCGACGTTGCTTGTTTGAAACTATCTCTCGCTACTTGGAATACGTAATAAATACTGGCCTTGAACATGTTTCACGATGTTTCGAAGGCGTGGCAGCCCTTCTCGAGAAGGGTCTTCTTCCGATGTCGATATTTCTGCTGCTACTAGTAAACCAAGTTACGTCAAGTCAAGGTAGCTAGAGCTTGGACTACATCTTGGTTATTGCTAAAAGAATACCTATCTATGGATCTGCTGGTGTAAACCATAGAGATTACTATGCGGTTCCCGATGTAAAGCGGTTACGTACCAACACGACTGAGACAAAGTCACGATCGATCTGTCCGTACTTAGTAATTCTAAACTAGAACTTTATACTGTTTCTGTTTTCCCTATTATTCTTTGTTTATGTCAGGTTTACCTTTTATATAATGCAAGGTATAAACAGACCGAATGCAGGTATATAGGTATGTATATACAAATGAGAGCGGCAGAACATCATCACATCGCTCTCCTATAATATATTTCCATCGAAACCCCCTATGTAAAACGCCTCGCGACAGATCCAACAAAACTGCCGGGTATAAATAAATCCGCAATGATTCTCTTTCTCTATCATGATTCGCAGTTTCCATGACACTATAAACGCCGGGCATCCGCTTTTTTTCTTTATAATTATGCCATTTCTCAAACAACAATGCCAGTCAGTCTTGGTGATGATGATTATGACCCGTCGGCCCACACGAAACCCATGCCGCCTATTAATCCGCTAAGCACGAGAGCGGTTAATATACCGGCGCCGGCTTTGTCGGCCGTCGTAATGGCCCTCGGTTGAGCGATCTTGTCGTCGTCGTTCGAACCCGCGTTGACGTTGCCCTTAGACGAGCCTCCGTTTGTCGAGGTGTATGGGGTGGGTGCTCCGTCAACCAGGGTAGCTATGATAGCATTGAGCGCATTCATCTGCTCGCCCACGCCGTACTCGCCGTCGAAAGTGCTTCCCTGAAGCCAGCTGAACCCGCACGCCGTTCCGTCCGGACCCTTGTACTCCGTCCCTGCGGGTCCGGAGCATTGCTCGCCGACGGCCTTGGCGTTCGATTTTATCAAGGGCATGATAGAATCGTAGGTGAAGGAGGCGAGCTGCGTAGTTAGAGCCATCCAGCGAATCAGGTGGCCCTTGAAAGACTGTTGGTCCACGTTGCACTTGGCTGATGTTTTCTCACAGCTCGGCTCCCACATGACGCCGTTGTCGAAGAAGATAGTTGAGGTGGAGTTGACTAATCCTTCGATGCGTGCCTTCCAGGTCTCCGAGCCATTGGTGAAGTTGTACATGTTAGCAGCGCCGTGCATGAATAAGCCGGCGTTATAAGTGAACTGGGCCGCGTTGATCGCGGTACAGTTGTCGCTACCCGCATTCCCGGCGCCGTCTAGTACGTTGTAGTTCGAGTTGATGAAGCCGACCCCTTGCTCCCATTCGAAAATCTTAGTCGCCCAGTCGGCATACGTTTGGTTGCCGGTGTACCGAGCTAGACGCGACGCGACGTTGAAGAAACATCCGTTGGAGACGGAATTCTTGTAATTGTAGCCGTTGTTGAATGTGAAAATCTGCCAGCGCATTCCGCCGCCGCAGGTGTCTGGTTCCCATCGGCTGACGTACTCGTTGTACACAGCTTGCGCCAATGCAAGCCACTGTGGTTGACCAGAAGGCGGATTCGTGAAGTTCAGCTCAGCAGCGGTCATCGCCGCCATAGCCCAGAAACCTTGATCGTCGTTTCCCTCAGACTTCGTTTGGTTTGAAGGCATGAAGTCGGCATCGTCTCCTACCTGGTGTTCGAGAGCCTGAAGTGTGATGTCGTTATATGTCGAGTCGCCTGTGAAAGCCCAGTACTCTATTAAGAGTCCGAACATGGCACCCGCTTCCCACCCTGTGGGCTATGTTAGCTAGGGGACAGATTGCCCGGTCATCTAAGTTAGACGCACAGTAGTATGGGTCAGGCAAGTTTCCGGGAACATCGCCAGTGTTGTTTCCTATTACTCAAGTTAATCCGACTAGCTCTCGTTATATTCTGAGCTGCAGTTGAGTGAGTTACCTGTGTAGTACTTGACGAGACCATACGCGACCGTACTGGCAGCCGACTTGATGGAGGCTGGAGCATGTTAGCATCATCATCGCGTGTTTTACTGTATTAATATCTTACAGTCGCTTGTCCAGTCAACATCAATAGCTGACACTGAGCTGAGCAGCAAGCTCGAGGCGCCGAGTAGAACTGGTGAGAAATGCATGGCGCCCTGATTCTAGACTGACTGGAAATCTAGATTCTAGGTTGAAGGATGGGAAAGTCCGGATGAACTGGACTTGAGGGTTGTTGACATGAGAAAATAGCAGAGTAAGCGGGAATTTGTCAAGGACCGATAAGCTAAAAACATGTCCTAAACGATCGACTCGCTAATATGTCCACTGTATTTTTACGATTCTTCATGGACTTCCATAGGCTTGTGGATCCAGCTCCGCCCGATTCTCGTGGGTAAATTACGATTGTGTCGTGAGGGACTCCACCTAGTTATGTTAATGGACATGGCTTGTGTGGACCTGAAACTGGCGAATATAAAGGCAGTGGGCCGCCCGGGCTGATGATAAAAGGTAGTATTCATTAAAGGACTCTTTGTTCGTCTTGCCAGTTCTGTCAGTTCTAGACGAGAGACGCTGGACCAACCGAGCAGGCGACTCTATTACTCGCTATTACTCGTCACCAGACACCAATTTCAATAGCTCGTAAGTGGTAGGGGGTGGCTTACGTACCCTCCGCTAGATCACATTGAGCGGTGTTGTTGCATTTGTCGAATTGGAGTCAAGGGTTCCGTATCGCTGGTTTCAAAGAGAAGACGAATTAGCGTGATGGATCCACCGTTGACGCCATGCCTACGCGTACCCAGTTTCCAGCCCATCCTTATTCCCACAAGTTCCCATAAGTGCCCATAAATTTCCATAAACAGTCTCCAACGAAATGGGCCGGGTCTGTGCAACGTTTTTACGCCGTTCAAGCAAGCTTTCCCATCTAGGGGCCTAGCTTCGACCCGCTGAGAGGCTGAGCTTGGCTGCATGATCATCAGGGGAATCGTAGAACAAGCTTTTTCTGCCGTCACGCAGAGCCTTATTTCCCTGGGCTGAGGCGCGTTTTGTGGATTTCGCTGTTCGTCTCGCGCGTGCGGGCCGAACAGGGGTGAATATCTCGGTTGCACAACAGCATACGAGAAGAGAAATTAAAAAAATATGCATGAAGTTGGTAGGACGTGTGTAGTCGCATATAATACCGCCGTGGTCCGTCATCAAACTTGATCCCTTTAACTCTGCGATTCGAAGGACTTGAAACGTTCTGGACATTGTGATATTTTCGATTCAATCCCAAATCGTGACGGGTTAAGATTATGGACCACTAAATTGACCTGCGACCGCTCTCGGTGCTTTTTCACCGTTCCTTTTTTTTTTTTTTACTCCATATAAAATGGCTGTTCAATCATTTGGTTTCGAATTAACACAGGGTATTACCGAGATTTCCGCGAATACGGCCGGACATGTTAATGAAAAGCAAACCTGATAAAATCGATTTACAGTATTGATATATTTGATAATCTTCCGGAGGTATTGAGGATGATAGTATTGAAGGAGGGTAAAATGCCAGCAGAAGTTGTATTTGGCAAAGTGTAAATCCGCGCAGTCCGAACTGGCGGCTAGAGTTGACTTGAGCTCCGTATTACGTAAGAGTCTTTCAATTATCTGTAAGGGGTACAAGGAAGGCAAGTGCGATTTACAGTGACACAGATTAGCATGTCTGGTGCTTTTCAAACTAAAAACCCCTTTTTTACCATGATAAGACATACATTATCCACGAATGCCCACCTAACGAAAACCTCATCTATACCTATGCACTCTTGAGCCGCGCGCCATCTCCCCGGAGAAAGGAAGCCTACATAGGTAGGCTTTCCACCCCGTCTCCCTACGTTGAAATTACTCCGTACCTATTCTAACCGCCTGCGAACTCGAATCACCCCTTGATTAGACAACTCAGAGACCTGAAGCACTCCTGAGTTGCCGAGATCCGGTCTACTACGTGTGCACAGCTTCCAGAACCCAATACGCCATCCAATCAACGGAGATTAGCGCGATTTCTCGCGCCTATTTACGCGCCTCTCTTGTGCGTTACCTCATAATCTGCTCGATCTCAATGTAACCCTAGGTACCAATAACCTACGGGGTCGTACCCAGTGTCATCCATGTGTCCTAGACAAACTATGAAGTTTGATCCCCCTTTCGAGTACACAATTCTGGGTTGCCTGGCCCTGAGTTCTGACCATAACACTTCCCTCTTTCAAGGTTGCTGCTTAGCTGTACTTCTCATGGTAATCCTCTTAAACTCCTGAGACTGCCAATAATGGTGACAAATAGTAGTATCAGGTGTGGTAAGACTTTCCATTTGGATATTCCTATGACATCAACTTCGTTTCTTACCCAGTACTACTACTTTAATAGAGTCTCAGTGGTTATGTGCAGATGGATTGGTGTGTTTCTCATTACAAGTTAACTGTACCAAGCCGTGCTGGCCGCACAACTCTAGATATGCGGCGCACCTGGTCTTTCTCCTGACAGACTAGCAAATAGTTCGTGAGGTGGTATGCGCTGCATACCAGTTGTCGAAGGGTTGGGCTCTGTACGAGATATCCCGCGCAGCGAAACCCTATTGATCCAAGAACCTATCGCATGCGACCCTCTGAACATCCTGAAAGGTCGCTGGCTAAGATTCAAGAATCTGGGGTAGGCGTCACGTTCTATTGCTTGAAAGACATGATCTTTTGCCATATCGAACACTTCGGGATCGTCTCTTCCAAACTCCTCTATTTGGGTCACAATGTCCCGTTGGATAGATTCTGGAAGTAGTATTTGCCTTTCCGCGCCTGAAAGTATGAAGGTGTACATGATCCTTTCTGCACTTGAGCGAATGTGTTCTCTCGATATAATTAGCTCTCCTTCATATTTCTCTGAGCTGGATGGTAATGCTGGAAGCGAATCCGTGTCTGGTATGATCGTTACGCGCAGTTCACGTACGTAATCTCGACAGAGAGAAGTATGCTGTACGATGTCAAGCCTGTAGACGGGTCAGGAAAAGTAGTCAAGTAAAGCACTTCGGAATACGACTGACCAAAAGTCTAAGTAATCTGCAGATCTTTGTATATCCCTCATATACAGGTAGAATTCAAATAGCGTATACGGCCTCTTGGTAGGTCTGCTGAGGATTTCGTACAATGTCGGCAACCGTCCCGAAACCATCGGGTTAAACTCTAACTTATACTCAGCCCCTAAACGACTTTGACGTACGGAAGCTGGCTGTGAATATCTATCCTTGGACCTGTGACTAAAAAGCGCCTTAAATAAGCTAACCAGGTACTAGAAATATACTATTTGGAGGGTTATTACTTACGTAATGACTGTATCTGAGCATGTTTCTCGAATAAATGAAGTTAAACGTTCTAAATCTTCACTCGATTCTCCAGTAGTTGAATGAGAGTTACCGTCGAGAACCTCACTGTTATTGTACATAGGGGCTGTACCAGTAGATGATTGAATTGCAGAAGTAGTACTATCTCGATGATTCGATATTTGCCCCGTCCGTACCTCAAAAGATTCGTTCGATGCTACTGGAATTAGCTGCTTAGTAGAATCGGCGTCGACCTCTCGAGCACCTAAATTAGGTAGATGGAGCTCCGGCGGTAATTTTGGTCCTTCCAGTAGTTTTCCTTTTGTCTGCATGCCAATAATAGCAGACTCGGAAGCAACGTCACTTAGTTGTTGATAGTCAGATGCCTCCAATGTTTCCGGAATTGGGTGCGCATGAATTTCGTCGTGCTGAGATTTAATCAAGTTTCGGATGAACGCCCTTCGATATAGAGTTGTGTTGATGAGGAGGTCATCGATCCCACAAGCCTGCTCGTCATACTCGAGTTCTCGGGAATCTGTTGCATTTCTGTCAATTTCTCCGTGGAAAGAATCCTGGAGAGACACTGAGTCGCTAGAAATTTTGTCCACGAGTCTTTTCGTCTTAGGACTACTCAGGATTTCTGTTGCCCGTGAAACATTTTCACTTGGCCTTGTTAGTTGGGATCATTAATGCGAGGTAATATATCTTACTACTCAAATGCAGTGCACAATATACGCACTCCACGAGCTAATCCCATAATAGCCTGGCTAACTTCGTCCATCTGAGGATTCTTCGATAAAGCCTGTAGCTTCGCTTTCAAAGTAGACCTGTCTGCATCTGGAGTTGTGTGGAGTTTCATAGCACTCATGTGTTTGTTGAGAATATAGAATGTAAGATGACAGCTCTCAAGAACAGCATTGTATTCTTCTAGGACATCCTCTTGAAAGATCTCTTCGAGTGAAGCAGTTTCTACTTTAGAGATGACTTTCTTGATCTGGATGAGCCCTAGACGAATTGCTGAACATTCAGTACTGAGGGATGTAATAAACAGAATAGGAATCCTCGCTTTAGCAGCATATCGTTGACATTCACGTAGCATATCAGCTGCGCGGTTCACTGCTCCAAGGACACTAGACATCAAAGTGAGTGGATCTAGACATGAATTACTTGCCAATGAAATAGTTTCGATGCTGAATGCAACTTATTCGTATCCAGAAGCTAAGTAATATTCAATCCATTTATCAGTTCAAACATGGTTACTAACTAGATGAGAGATGGGTTCTAGTACTAACTTCCTTGAGTTAACATAGTCTCCGCGCACTTTTTGACTTGGCTGAACACTGCCTGAGACGTGATATATCGTAGTGTAGCTGCGGCGATTTCTTTTCTTCTCTCCGATTCTTGCAAACCAATAGCTTCTAGTCCCCGTATGACATTGAAACGGTAGTAGTGGCCATTATCATAAAGGCTTGCCTTATCTTGATGAAATCGCTCTGCAGTCTCTTCGCTCTCGGTGGACAGTGCAACTAAGGCCTTCCCCATATCAAGCACGCCATCTTGAAATGGCTTAAGGCTTGGAACTCCCGTGCCGATAGATATTAGACACAGGATCTTGTCTTGCAATGGCCCATCACTCCAGATATCTTGAGCCTGATTCCACACAGAGTAGATAGGGTTATTTTCTCCTAGTGCTCCGTCGATGAACTCTTCTCCGAATGGCCCAATAGTAATCGGATCAAAGAAAGACGGCGCAGCAGAAGTAGCCCGACAAGCCTCCCATATTTTAACCGAGTCAAGTAGATGGCTGCCCCCTCGCGGAGATCGATAACTCGTAAGACATACCTTGTCGGCACTGGTACTCCTTGTACAGACGAAACTATACATAAGTATTTAGTTACTAATCGGAATATTGACATGGCTTATGTGGCCGTTGGTTCTTACACTTTGCAGGGAGCGTCGGCTTCGTCTTTGAGCAGCGTATCTTCGCCAAAGCCTTGCTGGGCTAATATTTTCTTCACGGCTTTCTCCAGCTCTCTAGAATCGAACCGGCCTTGAATGTTTCCCCGACGGTTTACTCGATGTCTCCTCTTCTTGAAAACATCGCTAGAAAGTTGTGTATATGCTGTGATGCAATCGCCTACTGTCATTCTCAACCGGCCAAGCATTATGGCAATGAGCCTAGGTAGTCAGAAAATTAAATAAATCCAACAATATGCAGAGTATCACTGACCCTCCTGTGCTTGTGCCTCCTATCATATGGAAATGGTCGCAAGGCTTCGGCGGGGCATCAGGATTGAGGGTTTCCATGAGGTGCTGGAAAACCATGAGTGATGAAAGGCCGCGAACTCCGACTCCATCGAGAGCTAAGAGGCGTAGCCATGGCTTCCTCGTGGATAGTTCATTGGCTTTACCCTTTGCTTTGCTCATGATGCTGATCTTTAGGTAGGATTACTTAAACGTGGTTGTTCCCGTGCGGCGTTGGGCAGCTAACCAGCCATAGAGAATATAGGTACCTATATACTTGGTTACAGATGATTTCCTGGGTTATTTAACAAATATACAACGAAAACCTGGACATTAAATCATGGGGTACCTACTGGCAGATTGAGGTTTGTACCAAATTCATCGCCGATCGTGAGGCAAAATCAGGAAAGGGCCAGCTCAGCTTGAATTCCAAAATGGAGGACGTTGGGAAAATAGCTACCTACCTAGATAGGTACCTTATATATATGTTGATTATTAAGTGCTTTTCCTCCAGTCATATTGATTAACGACAGTGAGGATCATGCATTGTACCGGTCGCGGGGTAGTAAGGAGCGCCATTTGTCTTATTTACATCTCATCTACGCCAAGGCATTCAGAAATCAACAAGAGGAAGCTTGGGTTCGCCGGTAGCTGCCTTCGTATGTTAGACGCAAGTTTCTAAGAACTGTGTTGACAAAAAAGTCCTATCCGAAAACACTATGACGAATGCCGCGCATATTGCGCCGTGGTGTATTATTAAATGAGTCCCCAAAGGTGATTACAATGTCTTCATTACCATCTGCTTCAACTTCCAATAGGATGACTTTGACTGATTCAGCAGTAAGCCTAAAGAAATGAAATGAATAGGACACAATCAAGAATTATGTTCAGATAGTCAATCCAACAGATATTGCACCCTTCTCGATACATGGTTCGATGCCGATTTTTAGCAGATGATAGATGGTAATAGTTAGCGGCCTGCATACTATATGCCAATGAAAATAACAGGGCGGAGAGAAGTAGGCATAGCTAGCCTTATGCTTGATTTACTTGTACTATTGCCCTGAGTTTACGAAGGGTTATTGTGGCGTTGATTTTTTTCTTTCTTTTAAAAAGTCCTTTGAAAAATTACTTAAATAAGCAGTTTTGAGATAGCGGCTTATCGAAGAAGTTTAATTAATTTAAACCTTTAATTTAATAAAGCTTTAAATGTATTTAATTTAAATCCGGTTTATATAATTTAAATTTTAATAAAATTTTAATAAATTAATTAATTTAATTTAAAAAAATTTTAATAAATTTTTTTATATAAATTTTAATTAATTATAAAAAATAAATTAATAAATTTAAATTAATAAATTTTTAAAAAATTATTTTATATAAATATTAATTAAATATATTATTTTTTTTAATAAATTTAAATTAATAAATTTTTAATAAATTATTTTATATAATTATTAATTAAATATATTTTTTTTTAATAAAATAAATATTTTAAAAAATATATTTATATAAAAATAATTTTTAATTTTTAATTAA